>NC_143014.1:377978719-378278719 GCF_055824585.1 Amblyomma mixtum | reverse complement strand
GTGGACAGTGCAAAGGCGCGCAACCAGGGCCTCAACAAGGCAGCACAGTTCGTGCCAAGCATCGATGGAGGGCCAGCAAGGGAATCGTGTGGCGCGGCATCATTGTGGGAATACCTGTTGGCGCTACCCAGAAAATCCGGACTCCAGGTGTCCCTAGATGTGAATCTGCAGCACAACTATATAGTGGTTTTCCCTCGTGTCATGCGTGCAGTGGTTGTCTGCGACATAGGTAGGCACACTCACTCATGAGTGCACTCATATCGCCTCACTCACGTCTGTGAGTGATAGTGTGAGTGAGTGGCCGTGAGTGCGAGTGAATGGATGTGAGTGAGGGTGGTCACGAGAGTGAGTGCGAGTGAGTGGATGAGTGCCGGTGGTCATGAGTGTGAGTGAGTGGTTGTCAGCATGGGTGGCCATGAGTTTGAGTGAGTGGATGTGAGTGTGAGTGAGTGGATGTGAGCATGAGTAGAGGTGAGTGGACATGATTGATGAGTAGATGTGAGTGGACATGAGTGGAAATGAGTGGACGTGAGTGGCAATGAGTGGTTGTGAGTAGACGTGAGTGGCAACGAGTGATGTGAGTGGTGGGTGGACGCGACAGCGAATTCGGTTGCGTGAGTTTCGCGACGACAATACCCGCTTAGCTATTTTCATGTTGTTGACAGCTGAGGGAAGCAAATATTCACTACTGGGGCGCTCGAGGCAGCATAAGGCATCATGCCGGTGACTTTGGACAACCGAAGCAAAGGATGCCGCTGGCACAGGAACAGCAATCTTTCGTTGCATTTGTAGTTCACCATTGGCACGGGCACAGACCATTCGCGGATGCAATGAGCCGCTACGAGTTTTGTGAGATCCTTTATCGAATTTTGCATTGCCAGTCCTGAAAATGGGCATCTTGCCACGCTCCCCGCACAGCTCGATCTCGTATACACAAGAGTTACAGTGCTTACTGCTGAAACGACTGTCTGCTTCTTGGCAATAACTACCGTAAGATGGGATCTCGAGTGCTGCAGTGGACTCTTAGTTTTTTTTTCTGTGCTCAGGTGCGTGCATTGCAAAGCTCTGCTCTGGCCGTAATTTGTTGATTCGGCCAGACCCATGCGGAAACCTGACCTACTTGGCCCAGCTATTGAACTGCACAAGCTTGGCTGAGACCCGAAAACGAAGAGATTCTGATTTGTGGCGCCTAATCTTTGTCACTGGGGGAGGGAAATCGAAATGAGGTTGTGAAATGTGATTTTGTTTATTTTTCGTGTTTTCAGTGAAGTGGATTAGCTTCTGTTTGTGCGCATCTATTTCAGCAGTCCTACCCACACTGATATCTGGACAGCATGAGGTATCCTTTGAACCGGATACTACGATTTACTCTGAGAACTTCTGGGTAGCGCTTTTTCCCTGTCCTTTAGTTTCAGAAGGGCGTGCGCTACAAAATGGCTCAGAAGTTACCTGCATGCGCATTCTTCCGTGAACGACAAAGAATAATCAGGTAAAATGTAAGCGTTCCCTATCACCACGCGGATGCACACGTGGTCTGCGCACGCACTAGCCTCAAAACATCGCGCTGGTTTGTAAAACCTCCTTCAGACAGGGATTATGTAGAAAACGATCTGCACTGCAGACATGTCCACAGATTAGTCACACATAGTAGCTTACGAAGTTTTGTAAATGGATTGCTAATGGAAACTCCCCCTAGCATCGTTATTACCCCAGTCAACCACGGATATCCATGGTAGGTCCGAGTAAGGTCCGAATCTCCAGTGCCAGGCTGGGATGTCCATAGGGCATGCCTACGTATGTCCATATTCGGATATACGCATCGGAGATTCTGTGTATGTCCGAGGGACGTTCTTTATCGGATGGCTGGCGGACATCCGCAGGCGGATGTCCGAGGAATATCCGTAAACATCCCTCTTGGGATGTGAGCTTAAATGGCATATATATTTTGTTTTCCCCCAGACAAACATTTTAAAACATTCTATTTTGCAAAAGAGAAAATTCACACAATCACATTTCTACCACCAACTAGTTTATTATTCAGATTGATTAAGATCACTCAACTATGGTGTTGATGTAAAAGAACCAGAATTAAACTAATTGCTTGGCTTTCTGGCGCCAGTGCTCAAAATTTACGCCCTTTTATCCTGCAGCACTCCTTCAAGGCAACCGAGGCATGTAGCCATGCATGCAGCCTTCCATGAAAACAAAACTGACTAAACTCCTACCAGGAGCCGCGGCAGAGCGACAGGCCTAAAAGTCGATCCAATCCAATCCATCAGTGAATAGTTGCGGCGCGATCGTCTCGTTGAGTCGTTGGTTTTCGCCGCGTGGTGCTGCTTTGGACCTTTACTTTTGCTGCAATGTGCGGTTTGTTCGCTCTGTGGTTGCTTGGCTGTGCTACAAATGTGATGTGTCACCTACGCGTTTGAAATGACCTTCGTTTGCTTCTGAAGCTCTCGTGAAAAAGCTCCAGTGTTGTATTGCACCTGACCCCTTGCCGAGACATGCTTTGTTACTTTGGATGAAGTAGCGGCCATGGTGTTACCACTTGCGAGGTAAGTAACTGTGCTTGAAAATTACTTTCAGGATGTTGCTGTGGGATGGGTAAAGCGCATTAACGCAGTTGTACTCTGGTGCGCAACTTGTTTGCCACGGAGTGGAAATTACAAGCACTATATGCATTAGCTGCCGCAAACGTGTTTCTCGTGTTTGTGAAAAAAAGTTGAGACGGTGTGTAGTTGCATGGTGTGAATCTTAAGGCGCGTAGGTTCATAATTGCGATAAAACAAAAAGCACGAAAAGCATAGTGCCAGGACGGTGTTAGTTTTTCAGTGCTTCATGACTGAGTTTTTCTTACTTTTCTGTTGCCTTTGCAGTGTGGATGTGGCCCGGCTACCGAGTGTATTGGTGCCTACATTAATTATGCCAAGCCATGGAAAGCACAGGTAGGTTGAAAATGTCATATAAAAGTTGTGCATACTTCCACAGCTTATCAATTTGTTCATTAGGCTTGCCAAATGGAAGTCTCCCACCATCCACTATGCAGTACTTTGCACTGTGCAGTAGCATTGTTTAGGACAGCTTAACTGTTGTGTTAAATTTGCGAGCTTCAGTCACACATTTTTCACTTACCAATCACTGAGTGCAATGAGCTCTTGCAGTGCTTTGGTATAACTTTGCCAAACATGTTATGCCCACAGGACTCAATTCTGAGCCAGATAGCAGGACCATATATGGCACCCCTAGAGCCACATGTTCCTGGATTGTGACCAGACCTCTCTTCCTTTCTCCTGTGCAGCTGTGGATCATCAAATATGCTGTCAGTGCCCTGATGCGTACTTCATCAGTGAACCCTGTGGGCTTTGTAGTTTCGACAGAGATTGTGTTTTGCTGCATCGTTGACAACGTGTGGTATAAGTTGCTCTCTCATACTTTATTTTTTTGTCCATACAGTGTGGATGTGACTGACCTAAGCTAGCAGCTATATAGTGCCTGCAGCGTACAGCAGCAACCTTCAGGTAAGTGAACTACAGTGCAAGTCTGACCCTGTCACATAATGGATACTTTCCTTCTGTTTGCTCTGTGCAGCGGAGGGTATCTAGCTATACTGCAGTGTACTTGTACAGTAATGGATAAAAATTTGTGGGATGAGAGTTCTTTGTAAAATATGTTCTCTGTGCTGTTAGCCAGAGCAATTTAATCAAAAGCCTGGAATCATGAGGGGACATGGGTACTCGATCTTATTGAACAAATTTCAGCTGACTGCCTGGTGAGGCAATGCAAAAATAAATATTTTCGGAAAATCGGCATCCAGCAAACTTTTCTCTATGAGTGTACCTTGTGCACAGTCTAGTCATTAGCTAGCTTGCAACGGTGTGGTAAGGATCCCTACTCTTACACTTTAATTTTTTTGACCATCAGTATGGAAGTGACTGCCTGTGGGAGTAGCTGTGGTGTCTTGCAATGTAAACGCATTTTTCATGAACTGGTACAAAGCTCTGCAGTGGGAATTTGTACAACATGAACTGGTGGGCGAGTTGGTCTGACATATCTTAGTGAAGCAGCGCAACGGCAAAAGGCCAAGGGAAGAAGAGGACAAACACAGCGCTGAACTGACAACAAATGTTTATTCCGGATGCTAACAGCATATATATACTCTTTTGCACCTTAGAAAAACCAAAGAAACAGAGAGCAGCAGAAAGTATCAATCCCAGTCATTATGCGCATGCAGCTTTATCGCGTGTACATCGATCATTTGAAATCAGGAAGTTGTGCTCTTTCACCGAGATGGCAACGGAAGGAGTGCTGATACAATTCGCACCCAGCTTCATGATCTCAGATGCCTCAATAATCTCTCGTGTAAGCTTATCCTTGTGTTTGGTAACAACTTGGCTGTTTTTGAATTCTGGGTAACATGAACAGTCACGACAGTGAATACCTATGTGGCGGGCCGCGTTCTTGACATTGTTTGCGTGCTCTTTAAGTCTTGCATTTAGACACCGGCCAGTTTGGCCGATGTATGACCCACCACACTTCAACGGGACTGAGTACACCACGTTGTCTTGGCATGGCACGTACTTCATCCTGTGGTTTTTCTTGCAATTATGACCAGATTCCGATCTTTTATTGCAATTATGACCAGATTCCGAAGGAGGGCAAAGCTGTCCCCCATTCCAAACCAAAAAATCTGGCAGTAATACCTTATGTTCATGTTGTGTCCCACAATTTGAAGAGAATAGGCAAAAAGGCTGGAGTAGATGTTGTTTTTTCGGCTCCTGTCAGACTGAGTGGCTTGTGTGCGAGAGTTAATTGCCCGGATAAAAGATCGGAATCTGGTCATAATTGCAAGAAAAACCACAGGATGAAGTACGTGCCATGCCAAGACAACGTGGTGTACTCCCGTTGAAGTGTGGTGGGTCATACATCGGCCAAACTGGCCGGTGTCTAAATGAAAGACTTCAAGAGCACGCAAACAATGTCAAGAACGCGGCCCGCCACATAGGTATTCACTGTCGTGACTGTTCATGTTACCCAGAATTCAAAAACAGCCAAGTTGTTACCAAACACAAGGATAAGCTTACACGAGAGATTATTGAGGCATCTGAGATCATGAAGCTGGGTGCGAATTGTATCAGCACTCCTTCCGTTGCCATCTCGATGAAAGAGCACAACTTCCTGATTTCAAATGATCGATGTACACGCGATACAGCTGCATGCGCATAATGACTGGGATTGATACTTTCTGCTGCTCTCTGTTTTTTTGGTTTTTCTAAGGTGCAATAGAGTATATATATGCTGTTAGCATCCGGAATAAACATTTGTTGTCAGTTCAGCGCTGTGTTTGTCTTCTTCTTCCCTTGGCCTTGTGCCGTTGCGCTGCTTCACTAAGATCTGCAGTGGGGCATTTGTTTTTGCAGTTTTTTGGAACAGCAAAATATTTCGTATTGCAAGAAATATTCTCAATTCTGTTGCTTACAACTTATTAGTTTTTCAAGATGTAAACATGCTTTCGGAGCTACAGATGACTAAACTTGGCACGGTGGAGTTACTGCATACAACTGAATGGTGTCTGTCAAATTTGTTTGCTCTAATGGCATATTCTGAACTTAGTGTTTACTGTTTTCTGCAGAAGACGTCCCTGGCTTGGCTACAAATTCATCATGGTCTGTACAGTATCCTTCCTGCTGCGTTAATTGTATCTATGGCCAGCTTGAAGAATTCCTCGTGAAGACTGAAGACAGCATTTGTCATAATAAAATCATCCCGACTTTGATATGCTTTGCCATTTTGGTTGATTGCTTTACAGATTCATGCCAGCAAGATGTACGTCCGATTTCAGACACTCTGCTGGCTTTTAATAAGCCCAGTGGCCCTGCGAAGTGCACTGATTGGTGGTGTAGTACTGACTTGCCTCATAATGGTGAAGAAGGCATTACCTGCAAATATCCTCGAAAGATCCGCCGGCGGATATCCGAGATGGATATCTGTCGGCTGTCTAAATAATTATATTTGTACCTCCGTCGGAGGTCCGTGCGAGAGCCGTTGGACGTCGGCGGATCTCCCACGGATATCCGTATATCCACTAAAGGACATACTTCGGACGTCCGATGAATGTACACTGGTTGATTGGGACCCGAGGAAATCCTCTACTTGCGGCCCATTCCAGCCATTCACCTTTCCGTGAGGAAATCACTCGATCGTTTGAAAAACACGCTCCATTTTCCATGCCGCGAAAAGTATTCATAGTTGCCACTTGACTCCAATCATGCAGAGTCACGGAACGTCATTGTCAAGCAAGACCAAATATTGGTAGACACCATCCAAGACTATTGTCAAGACAAACTCATTATTGTTACTTAGACAACGTCATAGGCGTGTGCACAAGGGAGCGAGGTGTGCCCCCGCCCTCAACCGTTAAAGCCCCCTAATTGCCAAGTCTGCCCCACACATTTACTCTGTCGGACCTGTTCCGTCATTGTTTACAGTGCAGTGCTATGGCCAATCGGGTTTTTTAGTGGCCAAAGACCCATGATATTGTGTTCTAAGAACTGTTTACTTGCCGGGTCATTTTGAGGCAAGCTTTCTAGGTTCTTTTTTGCAGTGACAGTAACAAAAAACAAATCTGTCACATTTTCTGGGGTCTAAAGTGAATGAAAATTACTCTGGAAGTGCGATGTTACATCGATGCTTCAGCGACGCAGTGACTGCCTTCCTCTGCCCGTACTCAAGGGATGAACAAAGGGAGGGGAAAGCCTCAGTGTGCTTGCGAAAGTTTCAACAAAGACGGCTGTCTTAGTCAAGATGAAGACAAGACCTCTTGTGGAAACGCTGGCAAGCACCCCGAGTCTTTCCCCTCCCTTTGTTCACACTTTGAGTGTGAGGAAACCAGCGGCTTATCCTCTCTATACCATATATTCCTCTGCCGATGTTAAGATTAAAATAAAAGCTATTGCTGAATAATATCTTGTATATTTTGAAATTACATCACATGGAAATAAATGTTCTATAATCATTCATCTCTGCGCTCCGTTCTGGCCGTAAGGGCCTAGGCGAGAGAAGTTTGGGGGTGGGGGTGGAGGGAACTGCGCTGAAACTTGGCTCATTCTCATGGAGAACCCTGCGTACGCCTATGGACACCATTCAAAAACTTGCCTAAGCGTCTTAGCTGACGCTGATTAGGCACTCATCGTCTCAGCAGCAAGCCCGGGAGCACACGTGCGTAACATTCGGTGCATAGAATATGCGTGATGAGTGGCCATTTTCTTCGAGCATTGAAACTGAAAATTGGTCAACTAGCCCTACAAAGCCTGGGAGGCTCACCACCCCATCTTTGCAACTCAGGCTGTGCTAGAGGAGCCACGAGGGCAGTCGGCCATGGCAGTAAATCTCTCCTCCCCACCACTGTTAGAAAACAAGGAGACAGTGAGTGAACGTGAATGAGAGTGAGCGGACATGAGTGTGAGTGGTTGTGAATGCGAGTGGTCATGCGTGTGAGTGAGTGGTTGTGAGTGGTTATGAGTGCGAGTGTGTGGTTGTGAGTGAGAGTGGTTGTGAGTGCGAGTAGTCGTGAGTGAGTGGTTGGGAGTGTGAGTGGTCATGAGTGGGAGTGTGAGAGAGTGGATGTGAGTGCGAGTGGACATGAGTGGGAGTGTGATCTCTATTGGTGCCGAGGTATGGTCTGCTAGGGCGACAGCAGCATACAGCTGGATGGACTCAATGCTGACTGCTGGCGTACCATTGCACAGTACCTGAAGCTGAGTGAGTGGCCCGGTAATTGCTTACTTATTATGTGGACATTAGAAGAAATATTAGTCTTTGCATGTGTGCGTGCACTCTACTGTCAGTAAAGCACCTTGTCGGCGTTTTCAGTCCACACACATTTGTTCACTCATTGGACGGCGACCAGATGATCAAAGTCAACATCAAACGAAACCTCATTCTCCTGTGAGATGCCTTCTGCGCGGCCTAGTGTCCAAGGGCGTCGTAACGGCTAAGACACCACTGTAAAAGATGTTTGCTGCTTATCGGCTTTTGCCTGAAGTCACTTCGCCGTGGCGTAAACTCTAGCTCGCTGCTTCTTTGTCCTGACGGGCGTGGCACCGTGCAAAATTGTCCCACAGAGCAATCTGCAAAGCCACGGCGCAACTTGTTCGTGGCAGGGTTGTGGCAACCATGCTGTGGCGATTAGAGTAATTTAGAATTTCTTTGCATTTCACCGGTTCCTACACTGCATAATCGGTTGCCATCATATGACGACTCGGACCAAACAATATGACAGCTTCGTCAGCAGCACTGTCTAAATGATAGTGTGTAACGTACAAAGTTGGCTCGCAATCCTGAAGGGTGTTTCATGCGGATATGCGGGACCTAAGCATGCTAATCAAGCTGTGATAGTTGTTTCTGCTAGTGCATAAAAAATATCCGAAATTCCCCCCTTCCGGATATGATGCCCATGGAACCCACCGTCCACTTATGTCATTAAATTGAGAATCAACATTTTTAAAGTGTAAGTTTTTCTTAGTGCATGCGTTCCTCAGTTTCGCACCGTCTGCGGTGCAGACCTTTGAAGTGCGGCAAGATGCTGCGCGGTTATCACGGTGTGTTTATCTTTTGATCACAGCTCCTGCGTGGGTGGCGAACTCAACGCATTTGGAAGAACGCCAAGACGCTGAACGCCTTTGACTGGAGCAACAATGGTGGTGGTGGATTGCTCGGCTTGCGGCTGCCCCAGTGTATGCTTACAAAGCCGGCCTGCCCTTTAACCAGAACACTATAAGACAGCCTCTACACAGTAATGCTATGGAGGAAGCAGGATTTTCAGACCCACACGCGACTTGGTGAAAACACGTAATTCCTCTCACACCACAGCTAACGCTTAATATTAACCATTCGTAAAAAAAAACCGCGCACAGGACATTCAGGGCCAGTGTTCAGCATGTTTGCTTTATCTCGCCGTGACTGGCCGGCACAGTTCCCTACCACACATTAGTCAGATAGCGCCGTGATAGGCCAAACCGCGATGTTAAACATAGGATGATGACCACATGCTTTTTTTGATGGATGGATGGCCAGGCAAACTTTTAAGCGGGCAGGCAGATGCAAGATATGAAACTGGTTCTCGCTAAAACATCTCGAACTTTTTTTTTCCTCGTGGGAGTGAACCCTCCTAGCAAATTGACGTCAACTTGTTAACTAAGGGGTTGGAATTTTTGGTTTTTATTTTTTGAGAATGCGGCACTTTTTTCGATGTTTATTATTTCAGAACACCCGTTTTCGTTTTTTTTTTCAATTTTTCTCAATGAATGAATCACTGCCTTTTCCAATTTTTTAATGCAGCCATACCGTGTGGCCAGACACTTAGAATCTACCTTGGAGTTTTTTCTAGCATGTATTTAACATACAAATGAAATACACCTGAGGCTACACATGTAGAATTGCTATTGTCTTAAAAAATAAAGCAAGGTAAATGAGACAGCCAGCAAAACAAAGGCATGTGGAAGCTCGCTTCTAAAAACCAGGCTGACATGTTATTGTTAGGGTGTTGCACTGGGTACAGAGAGAGGACAGGGAATCGTGATATGCATGTTTTCAGCGATGGGACTGTCTAATCGTAGCTGTAGCGAGAATATACTTGTTTGAGACTTTCTCGTCAGTGTCCTATATGCTTTAAGAGAGATGTTGGGCTAGTTGGATTTGTGACAAATTATGCATATTTGTAGCGCAACCAGGACAGAAACACAAGGAAAGAAAAACAAACACATGCGCTATATTTGTAGCGCTCGCGTTTGTTTTTCTATCCTTGTGTTTCTGTCCTGGTTGCGCTACAAATATGTATAATTGTCCTATATGCATTTGATAGATACACTTAACCTACCAACTGCCTTAATTAAGCGGGTGACGATAGTGAACAAACTGAGCTTTCTAGCAGGCAGCGAGGAGGTGGTGCTCCCCAGTCTGCAGAGGCGTGCAGGCTAGTGGAACAACACCTCAAATCACGCATCTACACCGTTTATCCAACATCCCCATCATTGGATCACACCGCTGGCATCCCTACTATGCTTTCCATGTCAAGAATACTGACCTTTTGTAGCAAAAGCTACACTAGGCTAGCAGGAGCGCATTTCGCGGTGCCTGCCAAAGGCCACTACTGCGCATGCGGGGTTACCATGGTAGCCAGCACCATGGCAACCATGGCGCCGCCATGGGATATAAGTCGGAAGCGATGCGCTCGCTCCTCAGACGCGCACCATGGAAGAACAAGAGTGGTCATGCTCGTCACGGCACAGCAGTACAGGCTGCGTGAAATTGTGTCTTCCGATCCTGAAGTCATTGCATGGCACAAGGCCGGCCGACAGCGTGAAAACGAGGCGAGAAAGGCTAAGCGGGCGGCCGAGACCCCCAAGAACGAGACGAACGTCTCACAAAGAAACACCGCCATGCTGACCAAAATGTCAGTAGACGAAACTGCTTTCGCTACGTATATCCTGGCCTAGCTGAGCTAAACCACTGCCTTTGTTTGTTAGTTAAAACTGAATTTAGTGTACTCTTACCTTTTCTTTTGGTTTAAACCGAAAAACCCCTAGGTATAACCTGTTGATACATGTGAACAAACTGTACATCAATGCATTTTCATCTGCAGAGGACCGGATGTCTGCTCTTGACTAAGGAACCACCTAGCTCACCGTAGTGAAGGGCAAACAGACTGAAGTCTGGGTGGAGCTCCTTGCAAGTCAAGTATCAAATGCACACACAAATCTGTGCTTTATATTTACAGCCTGCAATATGCAGATGGACAGTCGGACATACTTTGCTAAGCCTCAGTCAAAGAAAAAGGTCGAAAGTGAACTATTGGAGCGATCATTGAATTTAACTCAAACCAAAGCGTTTAAACATCTGCAACCCTCATAAGTTCGAAACTGCACATCAAGCTAGACAATAAGAAAAAGTTGTCAGCAACTAAACTATTGAAGCACTTTTTTGATTAGACTTATATATATCAAAAAACAAGAATTGCAACTCTACAAAATCAGGTCTGGGCACCATCATCACAAAGTAAAAAACAAATTGACAACACAGTCTAATCAAAATCGAGTTTGCATGATACTGCACTCTTGACCTAAATGAGGCACTATAATTTAATGAAATTTGCGACGGTCCATGTGGGGCTTATGAAAATGCGCATGGTGAACAGGCCAGCCCTTCACCACCGGCTATGGCCACCGCCACCTCTTCGGAAACCGCCCCCGCCTCGGTTGCCACGCTCCTTGTCATCGCGTCGCTTCTTCCAGGCATCGAACCGTTCAGCCATGGAATACAGTTCATGAGGAACCTCCTGGTTGGCCTCTTCCAGGATGCTGATTAGCTCCCGAGCCTGTCTCCAGTTCTCACGAGTAACCAGTGTGATCGACTCACCACGGCGCCTGCAAGAACAGCAAAAGGAGGCAAGCATTTCACCTCAGTAACTGCATCAGCTGATGCCTGCCATCAACAACAGGCAAAAAAAATCAATACAAAACACTTGAAGTACACTAGAGTACTTTAACCCATATATGCCGCAACTTCAGAAATTTGATCAGATCAAAACATTTCTTGATATAACATGTTTATTTCACTTCAGAATTCAGAATCATCCTCTTACTGGTGGAAATTTTTTCTCCACACTGACTTTTAAGCCATCCTACAATGTAGGATACTACAGGCGGAAACAGTGCAGTGAAGCAGTGAAGCTCGGGCCTCATTTAGGACTGCGGCGCAGAATGACCTCACGATAAAAAACAGTAGTCTGTTCTTAAAACTTTTCTTGTTACCTAAACAAGAGACAAATCACATGAAAAAAATTATAAGCTCCAGAATTCTGATGCCTGGCTAGTTTAGTTTGGTTTATGGGGTTTAACGCCCCAAAGCGACTCGGGCTATGAGAGACGCCGTAGTGAAGGGCTCCGAAAATTTCGACCACCTGGGGTTCTTTAACGTGCACTGACATCGCACAGCACACGGGCCTCTATAATTTCGGCTCCATTGAAATTCGACCGGCGCGGCCTGGATCGAACCAATGTATTTCGGGTCAGCAGCCGCGCACCATAACCACTGAGCCACCACGGCGGCCTCCTCTTCATTAAAAGAGAGCAAAAATGACTAGCTAATATTTGGAATGACAAAGCTGTAGGTGTCGCCAGCCACCAGATTTGATACAAGGACATGTTTATTGCACTTATTGCGAGCGTTGCAGCAATAGGGACCGAAACTGGTTCTTTAAAGGGAAGCTGAAATGGTTTTTTGAGAATTTGAGGCTACTCAAGAAATCGAATCTATGAAGCTGGTTTGGTTTGGTTGGTTTATTGGGGTTTAACGTCCCAAAGCGACTAAGGCTATGAGAGACGCCGTAGTGAAGGGCTCCGAAAATTTCGACCACCTGGGGTTCTTTAACGTGCACTGACATCGCACAGCACACGGGCCTCTATAATTTCGGCTCCATTGAAATTCGACCGCCGCGGCCTGGATCGAACCCATGTATTTCGGGTCAGCAGCCGCGCACCATAACCACTGAGCCACCACGGCGGCCTCCTCTTCATTAAAAGAGAGCAAAAATGACTAGCTAATATTTGGAATGACAAAGCTGTAGGTGTCGCCAGCCACCAGATTTGATACAAGGACATGTTTATTGCACTTATTGCGAGCGCCACAGCAATAGGGACCGAAACTGGTTCTTTAAAGGGAAGCTGAAATGGTTTTTTGAGAATTTGAGGCTACTCAAGAAATCGAATCTATGAAGCTGGTTTGGTTTGGTTGGTTTATTGGGGTTTAACGTCCCAAAGCGACTAAGGCTATGAGAGACGCCGTAGTGAAGGGCTCCGGAAATTTCGACCACCTGGGGTTCTTTAACGTGCACTGACATCGCACAGCACACGGGCCTCTATAATTTCGGCTCCATTGAAATTCGACCGCCGCGGCCTGGATCGAACCCATGTATTTCGGGTCAGCAGCCGCGCACCATAACCACTGAGCCACCACGGCGGCCTCCTCTTCATTAAAAGAGAGCAAAAATGACTAGCTAATATTTGGAATGACAAAGCTGTAGGTGTCGCCAGCCACCAGATTTGATACAAGGACATGTTTATTGCACTTATTGCGAGCGCCACAGCAATAGGGACCGAAACTGGTTCTTTAAAGGGAAGCTGAAATGGTTTTTTGAGAATTTGAGGCTACTCAAGAAATCGAATCTATGAAGCTGGTTTGGTTTGGTTGGTTTATTGGGGTTTAACGTCCCAAAGCGACTAAGGCTATGAGAGACGCCGTAGTGAAGGGCTCCGGAAATTTCGACCACCTGGGGTTCTTTAACGTGCACTGACATCGCACAGCACACGGGCCTCTATAATTTCGGCTCCATTGAAATTCGACCGCCGCGGCCTGGATCGAACCCATGTATTTCGGGTCAGCAGCCGCGCACCATAACCACTGAGCCACCACGGCGGCCTCCTCTTCATTAAAAGAGAGCAAAAATGACTAGCTAATATTTGGAATGACAAAGCTGTAGGTGTCGCCAGCCACCAGATTTGATACAAGGACATGTTTATTGCACTTATTGCGAGCGCCACAGCAATAGGGACCGAAACTGGTTCTTTAAAGGGAAGCTGAAATGGTTTTTTGAGAATTTGAGGCTACTCAAGAAATCGAATCTATGAAGCTGGTTTGGTTTGGTTGGTTTATTGGGGTTTAACGTCCCAAAGCGACTAAGGCTATGAGAGACGCCGTAGTGAAGGGCTCCGGAAATTTCGACCACCTGGGGTTCTTTAACGTGCACTGACATCGCACAGCACACGGGCCTCTATAATTTCGGCTCCATTGAAATTCGACCGCCGCGGCCTGGATCGAACCCATGTATTTCGGGTCAGCAGCCGCGCACCATAACCACTGAGCCACCACGGCGGCCTCCTCTTCATTAAAAGAGAGCAAAAATGACTAGCTAATATTTGGAATGACAAAGCTGTAGGTGTCGCCAGCCACCAGATTTGATACAAGGGCATGTTTATTGCACTTATTGCGAGCGCCACAGCAATAGGGACCGAAACTGGTTCTTTAAAGGGAAGCTGAAATGGTTTTTTGAGAATTTGAGGCTACTCAAGAAATCGAATCTATGAAGCTGGTTTGGTTTGGTTGGTTTATTGGGGTTTAACGTCCCAAAGCGACTAAGGCTATGAGAGACGCCGTAGTGAAGGGCTCCGGAAATTTCGACCACCTGGGGTTCTTTAACGTGCACTGACATCGCACAGCACACGGGCCTCTATAATTTCGGCTCCATTGAAATTCGACCGGCGCGGCCTGGATCGAACCAATGTATTTCGGGTCAGCAGCCGCGCACCATAACCACTGAGCCACCACGGCGGCCTCCTCTTCATTAAAAGAGAGAAAAAATGACTAGCTAATATTTGGAATGACAAAGCTGTAGGTGTCGCCAGCCACCAGATTTGATACAAGGACATGTTTATTGCACTTATTGCGAGCGTTGCAGCAATAGGGACCGAAACTGGTTCTTTAAAGGGAAGCTGAAATGGTTTTTTGAGAATTTGAGGCTACTCAAGAAATCGAATCTATGAAGCTGGTTTGGTTTGGTTGGTTTATTGGGGTTTAACGTCCCAAAGCGACTAAGGCTATGAGAGACGCCGTAGTGAAGGGCTCCGGAAATTTCGACCACCTGGGGTTCTTTAACGTGCACTGACATCGCACAGCACACGGGCAAGAAATTCAGCCGCCGCGGCCGGGATCGAACCCGCGTCTTTCGGGTCAGCAGCCGAGCGCCGTAACCACTGAGCCACCACGGCGGGGCAGAATCTATGAAGCTTCTAGGTAAAGCATGCAAAGTATTTTTATGCTACCATTAAAAATGGTGATGTAATCATCGATTATAACTGCAACAATGATCAGGCTTCTCCTCACTGTGTAGGAGAATGCGGGGAAACTCGTAATGGCATCTCTGTCACCGAAACTTCAGATGTCCGCTGTCTTCGCCTGCATGCTCTATGCATCCTCCAATGCCATCAAGCAATGCTTCGTGAGCTTCACCTTACATGGCGCTGGTTTGCTTCTATCAAACAATTGTTTCTTCACTGGAAACATAGCACCGCTGTACGTGACATCATTATTGGGACCTCTTCCCAACACTATGCACTGCACAGAAGTCTGAAACCCTCCACCACTTTATTCGGCGATTACGGCACCATTGCAAATGCTAGCGCAAAACGATTTCGCAGGCTTTATCTGCATGCTTCACACACCCGGTCCTTTTAAACTCTTAGAATTCTAAGACCTCTCCAGCTGCCCTCTAAGGAACAATTTGGGGCATGTTCGAACCTTTTAGATAACATTCCACGATTAGAAGTGATCTTCCAGCCCTTCCAAGAACAAAACTGGCAGCTGGAATTTCAATGTATCCGCTCCACACAATGGCCTGGCGTTCCATTCTACAAGAAAGATCTGTTGAAGTAGCAACACCTCTAATTGCTCGTCTTCAACTGAAAAGTACTTATCTTCTCCTATGAGAGTTTTACCCACCAACGACCATTGGCTAGCTTTGCTAAAACGCAATCATAGACACACAGCAACCCTACGAGTGAAAGCAAAATGACCAACTCATAAAGCCACCCAACACTTTAAACAAGTGACTAGCCATTGCCTCTAAGCTGGCTAGTTATAGTAGCGATTAATAAAATGCCCAGGGCCAGCACTGAGCAGTCAGAAGCTGCTGTTAGCTTTGTGAATTTAGCCCCTGGTTAGCCAAAACACTTCCCACTTTCAATGAGCCAATAAGAAAGTGTCACAGGAAGACACATTCCTGGCATCACGGTGAGGTGCAACTTTCAACATTCTAGAAATCACGACAGGCGAATGTAAGCCCGAAAAATGGTGAAGGCATTTCGCTCTTTGAAAATATGCTACAGGTATGGACCATAAAACAGCCCCACAAAACACTGCGAAAAAAGCCGTGAATTTTCCTGCACATTAAGGAGCACCACATTTCACACATTTTTCTACGAAATCTTGAAAGCTTTTTCGGAGGAGGAACTTTTTATAATGTGGTGTCAAAAAGAAAAACAAACAGTCTAGCAGCTTTGCTCAAATTATTTTGCAGAGCTCACTTAAGGTAATTTAATCATACTGAATGTTGCAGCATATATAAGTCAACTGCCGCAACTTGCAGCACTCGCTCAAGTCGACACAGACCCCCAATAGGTGTGCTTGACTTGTTACAGACTGTTGCTGCATGGTCCCTGAGAGGCGATGAAAGACAGCACATGACACATCTGAGAAAAAAAAAAATAGAAGGAAGACTCTTACCCTGCTCGGCCCGTGCGGCCCACTCGATGAACGTATTCTTCGACGTTCCGAGGAAAATCATAATTGAATATGTGCCTGCAGTCAATATAAAGAGAGGGTTACGTCATGCCATCAGCCACATCACGAACTTAACAATGTGGGCAACAAAGTTCAGTGAAGAATATTGTGCCTGCACTAAAATTTAGTGAAACATAGCTCCGGAGTTACTGTAAAATTTCTGAAGTTTTCCTGCTCACTAGTAACAAAACAAAAAAATGTGCATGAGGTACATGAGCTTTCTCCTGCTTCATGTGCACACTGAATGTGGGTGCACAGAAGTTCTGATGGAGATTTTTGCAATTCCTATGGGCTACTGATCTGCAATGGAATAGGCTGTGGTGCAACAGTTCTGTCAAGGTAACAACTCATGTTTCGACATTTAGCAGCAGAAAGGATCTCCAAAATAAGACGACTGCACCCATGGTGCTAGACCACCAAGCACTATTCACTCACGTCACATCCTTGATGTCCAACCCTCGCGCTGCAACATCAGTGGCGATCAGTATCCGCACTCTCCCGTCACGGAAGTCTTCGAGAGCTTGCTCCCGGTCGCACTGTTGCCTGCAAGGTCACGAGCGCACACAAAATGAATGCGAGAACACTTCCTTGCAGCGATGCCTATACTGTCGCAGCAAGGTAAACTGGAAGAGAGATAAGCAGGCTTGCACAGGACCTGAACTACCGTTTAGTGCGGAATATAGGTTGAGGTTTTGTCCGAAAAATATTACCAAAAGGTCACCCCTCGACTTATATACCGGCCTTTGGCACAAACTGAATACTCGTCTGGCAACGTGTGTGAGCCGCGGACATTTCGGCATCCACATCGTTATCGCTTCCATGTTGATGATTCTTTCCTTCCTCTTTGTCAACCGACACGGCTAAACGTTGACGGCGGTAATCGTTCTGGCGTTGTAACATATTAATTTCGTGACAGCCCGCAAAATGAGTACCGGTACTCGACGTCAGTTCACCGCGGCAGTTAAAAGTTATCGAATTCACCGAAGAGTATGGGAACATGTCCGCCCAGCCACTTTGGCGTCTCGGAGAAGAGCGTCCAGTACTGGCAAGCGGATGAGATTAAGAAATTTGTGGGAATATGGTGGCCGCGGCTGGCGAAGGACAGGGTTAATTGGAGAGACATGGGAGAGGCCTTTGCCCTGCAGTGGGTGTAGTCAGGCTGATGATGATGATGATGACTGGCGAGCGCAGAAAATCGAGCTTTCTGCCTGCAACGCGCGGAAAACGTCCTTTCGCGGGCGTCGCGCGGTGCATCCTGAGCTCGAAGACAGGGTGGCGGATTTCGTCCGCGAGCATCGTGCCAGATCCTTGCCAGTGACAGCAGAGCTTATCCGCATCACAGCTATCGAGCTTGCCCGTGAACCCGGACTGTCCCAGGAGCAATTCAAGGGCTCCATTTACTGGGTTCATCGCTTCATGCGACGCAAAGGATTTGCACTTCGCCGGCGCACATCAATCTGCCAGAAGCTTCCAGAGGCATACGAGGACAAGCTGGTCGAATTCCAGCGGTATGTTATCCGTCTCCGGCAGCAGCATGGCTACTTGCTGGGACAGATCGTCAACGCCGATGAAACGCCGGTGTGGTTCGACATGCCGTCGTCCACCACAGTGTGCGAACGTGGCGCGAAGGAACTTAAGCTCCTTTCGACAGGAAACGAGCATTCGCGCTTCACGGTAATGCTCGCGTGCACTGCAGATGGCAGAAAGCTGCCCCCATATATAATCTTCAAGCGGAAGACGCTGCCGAAAGAAGCTTTCTCGTGGGACGTTATCGTTCGCGTGAACGAAAAAGGCTATATGGACGAGGCCCTCATGGTGAGCTGGATTAACACCGTCTAGAATCGACGACCCGGCGCACTCCTGCGGTGTCCGAGCACGCTCGTGTTGGATGCCTTTCGCGGGCACTTGACCACGGGTGTGAAGCAGGCGCTCCGCGACAGGAGGACGGAGCTTGTTGTCATTCCAGGGGGCATGACTTCAACACTTCAGCCACTAGACGTCGTGCTGAATAAGCCCTTCAAAGACTGTGTGTGTGAACTCTACAATCAGTGAATGGCGGGCGACAACCCTCCCACCGGCCGGCTGCGCAGGCCGCCTCTCGCCACTGTGGCCACCTGGGTGGCTCAGGCTTGGTGCTCGCTGCCCGACGATATGGTGGTGCGGGAATTCAAGAAATGGTGCATTAGCAACTCGTTAGACGGTACCGAGGACTACTTGCTGTGGGACGCAGCCAGCGCGAATCAGTCGTCTTCGGACGAGAGCTCAGACAGCTCGGAAGAATGAGGAGGCTACGAGTCTGGTGGCACCAGTGAATAAAATGAAGTTTTATGCCTCATAATTTTTAAGTTGACTTTTTTGCTTCAAGGTAAGGGGGTTGACCTATATTCTGCCTCGACCTATTTTCCGCATTATACGGTAGCTCCAGCTTTTTGTGGATGTAAAAGGCACAGGCGCTGTGGCAGCATGTTAGTTCACCGTACTTGTGACTTTCGTGTGCTGCCGCTGGGCATTGCAATTTTTAGCATGATATGCAAGCACCTGAATAGCTACACGGCTGGGAGTTTGCTTTTGAACACGGCAAGCGTGCGGCCGGCCGGAAATTCGACGTGGCCGAGAAGTGCAGCAGTTGCAACTGTGGGGCGCCTAAATTTTTGTATGCGCCTCCAAAAGCCGCGGTTTTCGTGGGCCTAAGTCGGGAAGAATTCCAGCCGGAGACGAAGTTTTCCAAACAGATGTGTAAAGTAAGCATCCCTGAAAACTGTGTAGAGAATTCGGCTTGCGCAGCTGTTCCAAGCAATGTCATTTTGTGTGCTGTGGGTCCACAGCAGCTACGACGGCAGCAACACTAGTGAGGACTAGTAGTCAGTTCAGAAAAAACTTTGTTAAAATAAGCTTGAGTTGTGGAATGTGGATGCTTTTTTTTTTCCCACCTGAGATTGGGGAGGGGCGTCGGCTTGCAATTGTGTGTGCCAAGTTCAGGGTGCGCTATTATGCATGCTATCTCGAGTCCAGGATACGCAAATAGGAGGGATTAAAAAGGAGTAGAAAGGAAGTAATTACTTCTTAACATCCACCACAGCACAGCCATGTGGCCAAAAACAGCGGATCTGAAAACACGACAGCCTACCGTCTAAACTGCCATACATCGGTCAACTTGCCCCAGGTGGCAAATGATAAAATAATAAGGCTGTACACACGGCTACGAACAGAGCACACAGGTAAAACACAACAGACCTCGGGACAACACACTGAAAAAAAAAAAAAGAGGCAACCATAGAGACTGCTTTGTGCACCTCACCTTCCCCCATGTATGGAGTCACAGTTGACTCCTGCCAAGATAAAGTCACTCGACAAGTGGTCCACCCTGCACGGACACAAGCCCAAATTTAGTACACTCAGCTGGGCACTAGGATTATAAGAGAATGACGGCAAACTGAACTTGGTCTCTATCAAGAGATATCTGCATTTTGGCATTCGACAAAGACGCTACCTTTAATGAAAACTGAGCTTTTATCACCTAGAAAACATTTGGTTTATGGGGTTTAACATCCCAAAGCGGCTCAGGCTATGAGGGACGCCGCAGTGGAGGGTTCCGGCCGATTTCGGTCACCTGGAGAACGCACAAAGCATGCCACCATCCCACAGATTTGTAAAGTTTCATGAAGCTGGCATCGACATCCACAAAGTGAAGGAGTGTGAGGGGAGAGGAATAGGAGAGGAGAAGGGGGATGCTATGTGAGCAAAGTCGTTTCCTGTAACCGAGACTTTTTCACCACACATGTAGCTCAGCGTTACAGCTATGGCTGTGTTCTCAGACTGTGCAGCACAATGACAACATTTGATAGTTTTTCACTAATTCACTGCTAATTCAGTTTGGGCATTTTCTGAGGGACCATGCATCATTATGCTTTTTGCATGCATGTTATCCAATAAGGGATGGAAGCTTCCTCCTCAGCACTTTTTGGCAACCATTACAGTTACCCAGAGGCACAAAAAAAAAATGTCGACCCCTGGTATGAAAGCAACGGCAGCAAGTGCAGGGTGCGATCTGATGGATACGTTCGGATTTCGCAAAGACTGGCAGAAAG
The DNA here is from genome assembly GCF_055824585.1 of Amblyomma mixtum. Lineage (NCBI taxonomy): Eukaryota > Metazoa > Arthropoda > Arachnida > Ixodida > Ixodidae > Amblyomma > Amblyomma mixtum. The sequence goes on along the minus strand of NC_143014.1, from coordinate 378,258,242 downwards.
GAGAGTGGCCATGGCACTCACATGGCCTTTCTGTCGAGGAACACAATCACTTTGTCCTCTGGCTGCATGGAGTCCAGGAAGGCTTTCAGCTGTGAAAAGCAAACAAAAAAAAAACAAAATTCCATTCAGTAAAATCACATTCCTAGCAACAAGTCAAGCAAAATGCAGCCAGCAAAGGGCACGCCACTTTACCTGCTCCCGCTTTTCGGTTTCGTCACACATGATGATAGTCTGCGTGACAGTGTGCACAGCCTGGAAAAAAAATGTGCACATTCAATGCAAAGCAGCGCACATCCAAGGGTACGAAAAAAAACATGCCAATGTTATCTGCCGCACTACTGTTGTGGAAAAATTCAATAATATCCAGCACCCTTCATGCAATTTTCTTCCATTTGACACCATACACAATGAATGACAACCGTGCTGCATCCATGACCTGCGAGCACTAGAGAGCATCGCTGTTTCTGTTTCTACAGCAGCAGGATAACGCAAAATTTGCTCGATACCCGAAGTACGTTACGCAGAGGCGAGCCATGGCATAGATGCATGAATATATGCAGAAACAAAATGGACGTCAACTGCCGGCAAAAAGTGGAGAACGGATCCACAAAAGTCATTCGTTTGGAGAAGCGGAAGAAAGGTGACAGCGTGCTTCAAATATTGGCAGTACTTAAAAAAGCGAAGAGCACTGAGAGTCACAGGGGGACTTTAGCGCCAGGAAGGGCAAATGGGCAAATCACCCGAAGTTATTTTGTGTGAAAATTAAGTCAGAGACATGCACATGTAAAAACTAGAATTCGGAATTCCACTGAAGCAATGACGGTTCAGCCAATGATGCGGCTGGAGGCGGCTCTCACTTGGCGTGCTCTTACGCTCACTCTGCTGCCGAGGGCATTGCGGAAATCAGTCATGCCTCCAATCATGCAAGTGACAGTAAACTGGCAACAGGATTAGACCCCTTCTTACAAGTGATCCCTGGTTCAAAGCACCTTCATCTGTGGCTTTGATGCAAAGCACATCAGGCCTAGAAACACTGTGTAAGAAGGCACTCTGTCACAGGGAAATGCACCGCTAGTACAAGATGCACCCAACAGGATTTTCCACAGAAGGGAATGGCGGGAATAGAGAAATGAATATTTTCTGCTTTTTGGTCCGAACACCCAGCATATAGGAAAGTAAACAATGCAGCAACTATAATAATAAGATAAAATAACAGTATAATAAGATAACCGCTGGTCCTTATGGGTAACGGAGTGGATTCCAGGAGAAGGCAAGCGTAGCAGGGAGAGGCAGAAAGTTAAGAGGGCAGATTAAGAAGTTTGCGGGAATACAGTGGCCGCAGCTGGCACAGGACAGGGTTAATTGGAGAGACATGGGAGAGGCCGTTGCCCTGCAGTGGGCGTAGTGAGGCTGACGATGATGAAACAACGCAGCAACAGGTGCCATTTAGGCTAAATGATACACGAGAAATGCAATTCTCCTGACTATTCTTTTAAAATTACCAACTGCCAAGCTGGGATAGACAAGGCCTCACACAAGTGTACACGGTATAAGCACAGATGACGGCTACTGCGATAACTCACAGCCAGGTCCAGGGAGCCGATGAAAACCTGGAAGGGGTTTGTCATATACTGCTGGCCGAGTCGACGCACGCCCTCAGGCCAGGTGGCGCTGGTCATGACCGTCTGCCGGTCCGGCCGGATGTCCAGCAGCACTTTCTTGATCTGCGGCTCAAATCCCATGTCCAGCATGCGATCGGCTTCATCCAGGACCTGGCAGCAGCATCATACACAGGCAAATGAAAGCCATCAGTGCCCACAGCGTTTTATGCACTGTAGATAATTCCAGCGGTCGCTCATGAGCAGTAATACAGCAGCCAGCCAATTTTTCGGACTTTGGTCATTTGGATAGGCCCAACATTTCAGACTTAACTAAGGAATCATCAGGCACCTCATGGAAGGTGCAGGAGCCGACAGATTCTTTGGACTCCATTAATTTGTGCTTGCTCAATGCACTATAATCTCCGTGATAACGTCACAAAGAAGACGAAGCTGGCAGTGCCGCGGGACGGAGCGCCCGCGCTAGGCCAGCGGCCATTAAATCATCTCTTGTCCATCGTTCATCACACCTCATTCTTCGGCTGGCCGCCAAGTAACAATACAAATAATGTTAACACAAATTACACGATGATACAAATTTGTAAAATCCTCTGGCTGTACGGAATTTTGGATGATCCAAACTCTCTCCCACGACACTACAGCATAAAGTGCCTACTGTACATCATCGACGCCACAATTGCTAATCGTGCGGTATACACTGCGAGTAGTAAGCTGCGGTGCGCGGCTAGCTCGCACATTGCCAAAGTTGCGATCACGAATCTTGTGGTATGCACCGCAAGCAGTGAGCGGCGGTGCACAGTCCGCACATCGCTGACATCGTGACCACATAGCTGCGAATAAAAATTATGGGCATGCTTTTTTTTCTTGTCATTAAACTTCATAGTGTAGCCCATAGAGTCAATCTATAGTCGCGACTGAAATGTATAGCCACAACTGAAATATAGAAGCACCACCAAATTTACTGCTCAATTTTTCAGCCCAGAACCACGCTAACCAAGGAAACTGCCGCCAGCAGCCATGCCACTTCATTTTGTTTGCACAGTAGAAACTCACAATTCGAACCTGAAGGTTCCTGAAATCGTGACCGAACATATTTAAAAAGTTTAAGTTCAGAGGAGGTGCTTGCTTTATGGAGGGACCAGTCCCTAGTCGGTCCACACAGAAAGACCTAGCCGTAGTGCGCACATGTGAACATGAGCTTGAAATGCCATGGAACTAACCAAGAATGTGACGTAATTGAGGTCGATGATCTTGTTCATGACCAGATCATTGAGGCGGCCCGGCGTGGCAATGACGATCTCCACGCCAAGGTTGACCGCCTGGATCTGCTCCCGCCGACTGCCGCCTCCATAGATGCACACACTGCAAGAACAGTGATGTCATATGACAGCCTTTCATTGCAACCACCATGCACAAAACGCACACACAAATCCCCATTCTCTCCTTGCGCACAGCTACGAAGTGCAGAACTACAGTTCGAGAAAAAACCAGACGGGACATTAGGTGAGTTTGGAATAGACAGAGTCCGTCAGGACTTCAGTGGCACAAAGTGTTGTTCACAAATGCTCACGCCTGAACTCTGCACAGAAACATTTAAGTCTAGATACAAAAAAAAAATGGCTGAGGCTTAGCTTAGGTTAAGCCTAGTCAGGTGCGAAGCATATTGTCGCCGAGTTGCATATCGAGCACGCCGCTTGGCTAGACGTTCGTCACGCTCTTCATCAGTCTCTGTAGCACGCCGCAACTTTTGCTTCTCATTCCAACAAGCAGCCCTGTCTCCGGGAGGCATCTCTATCCTGTGTACGCCTAGCAGAGGCAGGCGCACCCCCTTGTATACCGCCGCTCCAGCATCAGGTGTTCACTACAGCGCACCTAGCGGCAGAAGCAGGAAACACATTGGTCGCGACGCCTCGCGCGATGGCGCGAGCTGGGGCCCCGTTTCTCCTATGTCGTTATGTCACGCATCACGTGGTCCTACTTGGTCGCGACGCCTCGCGCGACGGCGCGAGCTGGGGCCCTGTTTCTCCTATGTCGTTACGTCACGCATCACATGGTCCTACTTGGTCGCGACGCCTCGCGCGACGGCGCGAGCTGGGCCCCCGTTTTTCATCTGCTGTGACGTCACGCATCACGTGGTATGACATGGAGGTCACGAAAGGTCAATGGTAACGACACCGCCACGCTCGAGGAACTGGATTGGGCTATTTTAGTATGCTTCGCATAAAAAAAAATTTCACCAAAGCCCCATGTCTCCCCTTAACGCCTTCAATGTTCATGAATTTTGGTAATGCAATGCTTAACATGCTACCATTATATCGAAGGCATCTTTGGATGTGCAAACAATGTATAGATAAAAATATGAGGGAAACTGCCATGCTACAGGGTGCAGTGAGCATGAAAGATCGTATTCCGGCAACAGAAGATCAACCCCTATTTGGCAGCTGCAAAGAAAAAGAAAAGAGAAAAGCAACGTGTAGTGAACTCCTTCATGGCAGGCAGCTTGCCCATAAACTCCAAGCTGACAACACCTTCGTCACTCAGTGGCAGTGTTACGCGAGGTTTAATTTCCCAAACCAGCATGTGGACCATGAGAGGCACCGTAGTGGGGGGGGCCCCAGACTAATTCTGACTGCTTAGGGGTCTTTAACATGCGCCGACATCACGCAGCACATGGGTGTTTTTGAATTTCATCTCCATCGAGATGTGACCGCCACGGCCACGAGTCGACCCCGTGACTCTCGGCTCAGTAACCAAACGGGGAAGCCACTGGGTCATCGCATGGGTACCCCTGTCACTCAGTGGAATTAGAACAGCCAAAGGCACTCAACAATTCGTCCAGCCTCACTCAAAACTGGCAGCAGACCAACAGCAAAGGTTAAAAACAAAAACAAAATAAAAAAAGTTAGCCACAGCAACGCACCATCTGATTCCTCGGTAGTGGTACTTCTTGGCCTCGCGCTCAATCTGCTGAGCGAGCTCGCGAGTGGGCGCAAGCACCAGGCACGACGGCCCCGTCCTCTCCTCCCTCGGCCTGCACAGACGAGCACAAGATAACGAGCAAGCTTGAACAAGACGAATGCCTTCTGTACACCAGCTAACGATACGCGAACAAGGCACACGCAAGTGCTCCCTACGTGTGCTCATATTTAAGGGTCAACTTGCATAAACACTCATGTGAAGCTGCTTGGTAGCAAATACAGCAGCCATGCATACAAAGACACCAAAATAGGCACGACGTAGATCAGAAAACAAGTTCCAGACAAGTATGTGCTGTCAAACCACGTTACAGTGAACAGGCGAAAAAAATCTAAAAATAATGCGATATAGCTTAAACGCGCATTATAGCGCTTGCCACTCCAGAAACAAGAATGCAAACCTTTCTTTCCATTTCTGAAGTGGCAACTTCAAAACCTTGTAACTCGACTTTTATGACAAGCAGGATGATAATTTTACCCTTATTGCATTCCCTGATGTCAAGGCAAGTCAATGACATGCATTTCAGCAAAATTTCCTGCAACAAAATTTCTCAAATGCTCTCTCCAAAAACTTTCATAACATTTAAAAGCACAAGCTCATATTTTACATGAAATCAAATGACATTTAGAATTGGCACACAAATATACATGCTAGCTGAAAACTTCAGAATTGTGACTTGATTAATAAAAACACTTTTTCTAAGCGCCTGTCTTAGGGAAATGGAAACCAAATCTAACCAACAGAACAAATATAGAATGAAAACACCTATATACAGCAAAGCTACAAACTCACTGTTTAAAACAGATTATCAGCAATGGGACTGCTGGGACTCCAAGCAGAAAAACATAAATGGAAAAAGCTGAAATTGTGTCATCAGTAACCATTTCACATGCTGCTTCACTGAAATGTTCACTATCATCATCAGCTTGACTACACCCACTGCAAAGCAAAGGCCTCTCCCATGTCTCTCCAATTCACCCAGTCCATTGCTAATTGCGGCCACCTTATCCCCACAAAATTCTTAATCTCATCCGCCCAACCTAACTTTCTGCCGTCACATGCTATGTTTGGCTTCTCTCGGAATCCACTCCGTTACCCTTAAGGACCAGCGATTATCCTGCCTTCGCATTACATGCCCTGCCCAAACCCATTTCTTCCTCTTGACTGAAAAAATGCACAGACTACAAATTAACGTTCACTTTTCCAACTGAGAAGACTCTGCTGTGCCCGATGTCTCGCGCATTTCTTAAGTGTTGCTTCTCAAATAATATGAAAGCATTCATCACTTCCGTATTTTTGCATGTCGGTTCCATTTCTTCCGAGCACTCAGCCGTAGTTGGCCTGAACATGCCAAGATTGCATTACTATTGATTTTTTTTTTATGAGGTCCCAATCCCCTCCTTGTGTTATGTACACATAAATGCAGTATACAGCAGACTGTTTCACCCCACAGCCAGTTGTCATTGAATTGGTGCACTTTCTTGAACGGCCAAGCGTCTGAATGCTTCTGTTCGCAAGCATGTTAGACAGGAAGAGATTACAGCAGAGGCATGCAGGGTTCCTTAGATTCTTATGGAAGCTGTTGGTGATTTTCTGAGGCTAATAAGTACTGAGAGCCCTGCTTAACACTTTAAAAGCCCGGCACCTGTACCCAGATGTGGTAGTGCAAGGCTTAATTTTCTCTTCGCACTGCATTTGGTAATGGCGACTCACACGGGCTGGCTGTCGATGTGGATCATGGCCGGCAAGAGGAATGCCAGGGTCTTGCCTGTGCCCGTCTGCGCAATGCCAATGAGGTCCCTCCCTTGCAGCAAAAGTGGCCAGGCCTGGCTCTGCACAGAAGAGAGAAACCGAAGGTAATGATGGCAGTGCTTCACGACAGCTAACCACAGCCAGAATTCTCTCCAACAGAAGTTTGTGAGGAGGTGTGTGATACATACAGGCATAAGTACCTCGAGACACTAGAGGAGGACACAGAAAAACTGGTTTACAACAGATAGCAATTACTTGTTTTATAAGCCCATGACCCTGAGAGGAACTTATAATGCAAGGACAGAACAGAAAAGGGAACCTTAAACACAGACATGCCACACAGATGAATCCATGTTGTACAACATATGCAAGGGTGGATAACTAATGTATAAAGGCAATAATACCCTTCCTCACAATACAGGGCCTGGCTACACTGCTGGATTACCGAAACGATGGTGTTCCGATTTTTAATGGTGCAAAAGCACCAAGCGTGCATGGTTATGCGGTGTTTTTGTAGTAGCCACTTAATTCTTACACAGTCCTCCTCTACTGGAACCTAGAAACGGCATCTTTAAGCTGCAGGCTCAAACAGTGCTGTCCGTTTGGCATTTGCCGCGGCATAGTTTCGTTTTTATGCTTTAGCTATTAGTGCTCGCTCCGCAGCAGTGATGGAGAAGCACAAAGACTCGCAATATATTGCCTCGAAGTGTACTTGGTGTTAACATCGGAACATATCGGAAGCTGTCGAACACGGTGGCAGTCAACCGCCAATGGGGTATATAGTCCCGCTTTGGCTGGCTGCTGTCGCTGTTCTGCACGAACGAAACATAGACTGTTAAAATGCCAGCACAGGGTCAAGGATCATCGTGACGTGACATTAGCGACGTAGCATGCTGGAACACTTCCGCATCTGAGATGTAATATCTACCCTCTGTTGTGCCCAACAGGGCGGCGTCTGCAGCATGCAGACGTTGGTGAGTGGCGACACCACGGGGTATCCCGAGCATCCGCAGGGACATCCCCGCAGGGGGATGATGGTGAGCAGTGCGCCACCATGGACCCGAGCATCCGCGCTGACGTAGCATGCTGGAACACTTCCGCATCTGAGATGTAATATCTACCCTCTGTTGTGCCCAACAGGGCGGCGTCTGCAGCATGCAGACGTTGGTGAGTGGCGACACCACGGGGTATCCCGAGCATCCGCAGGGACATCCCCGCAGGGGGATGATGGTGAGCAGTGCGCCACCATGGACCCGAGCATCCGCGCTTAGCCGTGCGTTGCATCGCCGTGTCTGGGGAAAAGGGGATCCTGGTGGTTGAGCTGATGCCGAGTGTTTGGACCTTTAAGGCCCCTTGGTGGAGGCAACACAGCACTTTGGCCCCAGCTTCCCGTAGACGGCACCTCTGGCCCGACCCGGCCGGGGGAAATCAGCAGTCGCCTTTTCCTGTCCTCCCATCTATCTTTCACTTTCCTACTTCTTTCTAACAACTCTTCATCTCCTGTTAACTAAGATTTTCCTTTTTTTCCTGGCGGCTAGGGTTAACCTTGTGTGGCCACCTGTGTTATGCCATATTTGGCTATAGTTGGGCTGTACAGCTGGCATGGGCAGGACTTGCTTGCAAGTTCCTGTCCCATCCCCTTGTTGGGCTCCATGGTGGGTGGCTGGCACCATAGCCAAAAAATACATATATTTTATGGCTCCCCTTTCTCAAAAAAAAGGATCGCCCTCAGTAAAGAGTGCAGGTCGATGTGACAGCCCAGTACCTCCAGAAATCCAAAGAAATTTTCCCGAAATTCAATGTTGTCCACTGTGAAGAGACAGAAATAACTGTCAGCGCTGTGTCGTCCGTTTCCTTCTCTGCTCTCTTCTTTGGCTTTCGGCCTTGCGCTGCTTCAAATCAAACAATGAATAACCAACTCGCCCATCAGCTTGTGCTTTGAAGCTTCAATTCGAGAAAGATCCGCCAATGGAAGTACTCAACTGGACGTCCGTCGGCGGGCGAACCGTATACCTTTGGCCACCTTTTGGACGGCCGACGGACGTCTACCGGCTGTTTGCGGATGTTCAGCAGACGTACAGAACATCCGAAAAAGACCTCTGTCGGCCGTCCGAAGGATATCGGTGGTTGCTTGGGGTGTTAGGCGAGCGATGTCTAAGGTGGGTGATACGGCTTCAGGCGAGCCACATGAACGACTTCAGATGTCAGTGGAGCGGATGGGGACTTTGGGTGGAGCGGCGTGATCTCATAGGTTACGTCGGTCACTGCCCGTAATACACGATAAGGGCCTGTGTAGCGTGGCAGAAGTTTTTCACATAACCCCACACGACGGGATGGGAGCCACAGCAAGACGAGAGATCCGGAAGGGTAGTGCACATCACTGTGCAGACCATCGTAGCGGTGTTTTTGAGCCTCTTGGGAGGCGAAGAGCTTGTGACGAGCAGCCTGGCAGGCAGCGTCTGCTCGGGTGTTAGCATCACACGCATAGGTAGTGACAGGGCCGACTGTGGGCAGCAAAGTGTCAAAGGGCAGTAAGGGGTCTCGTCCAAAGAGAAGGTAGAAGGGAGAGTAACCAGCGGTATCATGGCACAAAGAGTTATACGCGAAGGTGACAAAAGGCAAGCTGATGTCCCAGTCCCGGTGGTCGTCGGATACGCACATGGCAAGCATGCCTGTAACTGTGCAGATCACTGGCAACAATATCAACATGCGAGAGACAAGTACAATTGGCAGTAAACAAACTAGCAGCGTGGGCAGACAGAAACAGATTCCAGTTCTCTCCTCAGAAAACAGTAGCCATCATGTTATCTCTCAAAGGAGGCCTACAAGCCGACCCATTTATACACCTCAACAAAACACATTACCCGTAAAAAATGAACACAAATTCGTTGGCGTAACCTTTGACAAAAAACTCACTTTCCTGCCTCATACAAATGCACTAAAAAAGAAAGCCTCCCCATCGCTCAACATACTCAAAGTACTGTGACGAAAACATTGGGGTGCCGACAGGACATGCCTTTTAAAATTTACCGCTCTGTAGTACACTCTACTCTTGATTATGGATGTATAGTGTATGGGTCAATGAGACCATGATACCTTAAACGACTAGATCCAGTACACAACTTAGGTTTGCACCTTTCCACCGGTGCATACAGGACGTCACCCATAAACAGTCTTTATGTAGAAACCAATGAACCATCACTTACAGACCGCAGAACCATGCTCACATGCTCGTGCATTTTAAAAATCCGTTCGATGCCTAAACACCTAAGTTAACCCCATAGTCACAAAGCGCCCATCAAGAACACTGTTTAACAAAACCACTAGCTATAAGGCCACTCCTCATGCATTTTGAAGAGATGTGCCAAAACCTCAGTGTACTAGGCACATCATCTGCCATCGCTCGAAGACGAGATCCACTGCCTCCATGGTACAATTTTCCTGCAATCTGTGCTCTCACCCTTACGTAGTTTCGTAAAAACAAACTCCACAACAACATATAATACAAGAATTCCTTGCACTTGAAGAAAAATACAGTAGTTTTACGGATTTTTACACTGATGGTTCAAAAACAAATGTCTATGTAGGAAGCACAGTGGTGTGAGGCAATTCGGAGAAAACAGTACGACTTCCACAGAGCGCATCCGTCTTCACTGCAGAAAGTTACGCAGTCTGTGTGGCCATAGTAAAAATAGTACACGAGAACATCCCAAACAATATTATTTACACAGACTCCTTAAGTGTGCTTACAGCTCTCCACTCTAGAAACGCTATCACCCCTATTCATGGTGACATCATACACAGCATAGCAACAGCCACAGCTCGAGAACAAAACATAAAACTCTGTTGGGTCCCGAGTCATGTCAGAATAAAAGGCAATGAGAGAGCAGATTTGTGTGCTGCTAAAGCTCGTGGCATGGAAATAAAAAAGTTGAAACCCCTTTAATGATTGCATGAAATTAGTAGAAAGGAAACTAAGGAGAAAATCACAGTCGGCTTGGAACAGTGAAGTAAATAATAAATTACACTTGGTTAAACCGGTTTTAGGTGAATTTAAATCATGTGTGCACCAGGAACGTTTCAAGGAAGTGATCCTATGCCATCTCTGAATACGCCACATGCACCTTAAGCACAACTTCCTGCTAACAAAACAAGACAAACCTGTTTGCGAAGAATGCGGAGATGAACTTACGGTTAACCGTATTTTAATCTCTTGTGTTAAACTTGAAAAACTAAGAAAAAAGTACTTTTGTCAATTTTATAATGAATGCATTCTTTTTCATCCAGCACTACTCTTAGATGATAATGCCATTGTTAACATACCTTCTATTTTTAGCTTTTTAAAAGAAGCAGGCGTACTTGAAAAACTGTAAATATTGAACCACTGGCTCGCTTTATTGCATGATACACCTCAGCCACTTTCTCATTCCTGAGAAGAAGGCTGAGGTTTTTATTTGATTGGTTGGGATCCTCGACATCCTTGCCCAGCCAAGGATGGCCGCTGAGGCTACCTGGCCTTTTTTTAAAAGCTTTTACCATTAGCCATTCCTAAATCTCGTTTTCCCCTTTATTACTAGGTAGTTAAACTTTTTAGGCCCTTTACACCACTCATCACTTTCCACATTTCTATTAAATCCCACAGAAAACATTTCCTATAATTGTGCTTGGCAGATGATGGCCTTAGATGCCTATGTGCCATTAAACCCAACACGACAACACAACAACTACCTTGTATTGCATGGTTTCCTATGGGGGCTTGGGCAGGACTGGCTCAAGAAAATGTACCAGCTGGGATAATGTAGCACCAGGGAACTAACACAGAGGTTCTACTGGATACGATTAAAGAAACTTCGCCAATTATCAGTTCAGCTGAAATAGTTGCAATCATCAAGCTTCCAATGCAGAGGGAACAAACACGCCTTTATTGTTTTCGCAAAAGCTGCACGAGAGCAGTGCAGTTCTCACCTGTATAGGAGATGGCTTCACAAACTTGTTCTTGTAGATTTCAGTCAAAATTTCCGCTGCAATTAAAAACAAAATAAAGAGATTCATCACACTCACAGCACAGCTGATGACACCAGGGACACACAGCTGGCCTCCTCAGCAGATGCATAGAAAATCAACACATATACAAGAGAATGTATAAATAGGGCCTTTCAATTTTAGCTTTTAAATATTTTTTTCGCACCTTGGTAGGGTTGAAATTCAGCACAAAATTTTGAGTTCAAATTTGAGTACAAATCAGGTTATTGAACAAAAAGTTCCAAAATTCAGGTTTTTTTGGGGTTATCTTTCTCAGCAATGATAATAGACTATTAATGCTCACATTAACGGTACAAAACGTAGGAACATCATAAAGCTACCGAGATTTTCCTTCTATGGAACACGGAAGTGTCTCTTCCCACCAAAACAGGTTCCAGATGCCCACTTGCCAAACACTGCAGGTGTCAATGCATATCAGTTGCACCACACAAAGGACAACGTTATGAGGCAGAGCGGAATTTGAAAATGCCAGGAAGCAACTGCCACAAATGTACAGACCACATGCACAACAAAGAGTTACCCCCGTGTTTGCCATGACGTGTCTTGCACTTTCCCAACCATGCTCTCCTCCCTTTCACTACTGACCAGCACCACAACTGGGTCCAATACACCATAATACCCAAAAGAGCCCTCTTGGAAAGTGCTTTTCATTTGTGCCCTCAATTCTGCCACTGAGTGGCTGAAAGCATACAAGAAGCATACACTCAATCAAACTGAGCACATAAAGGAGGTCTGCACGCCTGCATTAAGAATGCAACGATATGCATAAAGTTCTTCAATGTGGCATTAAAGCCTCGCAAACGTGTCAGAGCCGGCCACACACTGACGGCGTGTGCCGGCCAAAGAGACATCCACCCTTGCAAATTTGAGTAAGCCTTACACCCCGTGTTCAGCCACTGCAAGTTTCTCAGTCTCATGCAGTGTCACATGGTTCCCCAGCTAACGACGTTTCAATTAAAAACCTCCTCTCCTATGCTTTCTTACCGTGTGATCTCTCATCACCTCATACCATTCATGCTTGCAACAAGGCTCAATCAAGCCGAAGCTGCCCTTCTGTCACCTGCCCTCAACACCTGCCTCCATGATGTTCTCATTATCTGCACATTTCTTCGGAGCCAAGAACACCCAGCTGGGACCAGGAATGCATCAAGCTGCCATCTGCTTCCTTTGGCAAGCCTTCTAGCAGTCTGGTTATTCAAAGCTGCAAGCCCTTTCTAGGCAGCTACGGTCACTAATAGTGCACACGGAATGACCAGTGCACAAAGCAATGAACAAAGTGAAATTACATGAGTAGAAGTCCGAGACTGCTTCTGAGGTCAAGCAATAACACCAGCCCCGAATAAAAGCCCAAAGTTTGTCTAGTCAGCAACGACCCTGACATGTCTCTCCTCAATAGTCTGCAGCCTCAAATCTAAAATGTTTGGTAGTGGTTATCCATTTTCATGCTTTTCAGCAAGCAGTGACCAAGACCCATTCTGGCAGAGTTGTACATAAGCCGGAGTACCTTAAACAAGTAAAGAACTTTTGGATGCAAGTTTTCTTGTTTGTAGCAGTGCATGATGCATTACTATACATGGATTACCACGTGGTATTCTCCTACAACTGCCAAATAATTTACTACCAATTTTTTTGGCGTGCTGTTTCGGTTTTGGTTTCCACAGCCGAACGATGACTGTGATATCAAAGTGTGGTGATAGGCCATGTGAGGCATGAAAAAAGTGCAATATAATCACTGCTTCCACATTCCTTGTTATTATTCCTCTTGAGGAAGGCTAGCTTCAGCACTGTAGTGAATAACGAATCAGCGATTACACTGACGTTCTTCCAAGCCTCATGTGACATATAACCACACCTTGATGTCACAGCCATCATTCGGCTGTTGACACTGAAATAGCACGACACAAAAATTCTATTGGAAATGATTTAGTGTCCATAGGCGAATCAGCACACAAAAACACATGTCCTGGAGAGATTGCATAATTTATGACTTCTTAAAAACATTTTTTTCGAAGCCAGGGTCCCCCTTGTGTGTTGGGATATGCTGAAGGGAAAACACCTGCTTTCATTAAAAAAAAAAAGGAGTAAGCTATTGCCAAACAGTCACTGCTAAAAATTGAAGGATGCTTAAGCTTTGCCTTTATTAGTGGAAACGCTGTCGCAGCCTGCCAGGTAGTTCACCCATTTGGTAGGACGCCTTGCTCGTTGGAAACATCTCTGAACACCACACACTTCTGAGAAAAGGAAATGGCACAGTAATTGTCTCGCATCTTGGTGGACACCCGAACAGCACCATGAGGGAAGTGGGAGTGACAGAAGAAAGAGGTGCTCTAATCAAGGAAATGAACATTGGACTTGAAAGGAAATAACGCAGAACTGTCTCACATGTCTCAGTGGACACCCTGGATTATAGGATTATAGTTTATGCTGCACAGAAACGCTGAACCGTATGACACCAACCAGAACATTGTACAGATTTTTTCCGACCCACGGTGCCAACAGCTACAACTATTACTACTAATACAACGCTGATGGCTTTTCAACCGAACGAGCTGTATACGCTGTCATGTAAAAGTATCAATCTGAAGTTCAAGGGCCAGCATCATTGCCATAGTTAGGCCAGGTAGGGCAAAAACATGTGAAAACTGAAGTTGCTGCCAGGAGCGGAACTTCGATTCGGTCGCACTTGTTGCACTAGTTCAAGGAGTGCAGTACTTTTACTGTTGTTTTGCCAGCGAAGCACGCACCCACTGCACTTTCATATTCGTCCTGCAAAACTGCCACCTAGTGCAGCACAAGTCCTCTGCTGGCTTGCACTCTCTGAAGTGGAAGTGCAGCTTCAGTGCATGCAGCAATACAGGGGCGTCCAAGTGCAAGTCTAAGAAGATATACCCATAGCCTTAATAGAAATATTGCAGTTCTTTCATGAAAGTAGGAGGTGGGTAGCTGATCGTGGCATGAATTGTAAACTCAAGCGGCCAAGTCGAGTCCTGTGGGCAGCAATTTAAGCACATATACGTAAATCACCTGTGTGTAAAATATGCAAAACCTTTTTTTCTTCTTTCAGTTAAATGAAGATTTCCTAGGATTAATCCATGGCAAACACTTCATTGCGATTTGCTACTTGAAAGTTCTCCATGTGGTTTGGCATTCTGGCGACCACCGACGTCAGTGGCATGCAACAGGCTGTAATTTAGCAGTGACGCCAGGGCAAGCAGATGACCAGGCCTGCACTCAACCATTCGTTTTAAGAGCAGCCAATGCCAAGCTGTGCTTGAGCTCCCTTACCTGACGCTGTACACTCATGGCACCACCATGGAACTTCACAGTACTAGTGTAGCGAGTGCAGCCAAACCAAGAGACCTTTAGAAAAACTGACACCACGTGCATGGCTAGCACTTTCACACAAAAAGCAAAATGCAGTTCTTGAAAACAAGAGCATGTTTCCGAACTCTTCAAATCACATCATCGATATAAGAAGTAAGGCTCATAACGTGCTTACGATAGTTCGCGAAGGCCTGCTCAAACGTCATCACTGGATGTGCAGCTACACCAGGAGGTAGATTTTCATCCGGGCCGAGGTATTTTATGACAATGTTGTTGTTTTCTAGCCTGTAATTACAAAAGGAAGGCACATGTGATCAGTTCTACATTTCACGCAAGGTGCAACAACAAGACACACCACGTAAGATGGAAACTATGAAATGGCCAAGACAAATAAAAAAAAAATTCCACAGGCCTTCTCTGTTCAGGAAAACAGCACCTGTGCAGTATGTGCCACCATTACATGCAGCAGCTTTCTTGAGATTATACAGTTAAACCTGGATGTAACCATCCTCCACATAGTGAATCCTGCAATATTACAAAGTTTCTCAACTCTGCAAAGAGTTGGAGTTAAACTTGATGCAATGAACTTCCTACTATGCCACTCATCCATCAGCTAGTGCTGTGTCAATCTAAATTTGTGCAACCGATGAGAAAGTTTCACAATAATAAAACACAAACTGCCATAACATAAGATTCTGTGATTGCAGTGAGCAAGTGCAGTTGTCAGGCAAATTTCAACACGAGTGGCGCCTCTCCGTGGCAAACTCGGCCGCCGTGGCCGGGATCGAACTTCGATGAAGGCGAAATTCTAGAGGCCCGTGTACTGTGCGATGTCAGTGCACGTTAAAGAACCCCAGGTGGTCAAAATTTCTGGAGCCCTTCACTACGGCGTCCCTCATAGCCCGAGTCGCTTTGGGACATTAACCCCAATAAACGAAACCAAACCACTGCATAACAAGTACATTTACAGATTTTTATGTTAATGCACTATTAAGGCAATGATGGAAAGTATTACAGGTACTGTCTCACACAGCTGCATTCAACACAAATCCTATTGAGGGAAGGTGTTCAGAGAACACATGAAGTATTAGTACCTCTTAAGCTCCCTATTGTTATGCGATCACCACAGCTGGAGATCACGTGTGCAATCTCAAAGTAGATCACTGCACAGGAGGTTGTGCACAAACTGCCAGGCTTCAATCTCAGACCGACGAAAGAACTGATGATGAACAGCTTGGGGTCCATGGTGCAAGATTCATCGGCACATTGTCTCCTTCAAGGCCAGGCCAATGCTTCCACACACCGTTGCCGCTGACTGCACCGACCTGGACTCCGGGCATCTCCCCATTGTCACAGCAGCAGACCAAGGCCAGGACTGCCTTTTAATCACCACGACTTGCCAGCACTGAATACCAAGCAGCTGTCCCACCTCTCGTCGCAAGAAAGCCCACATGATCACAACCTCTACTGTGTCCCACTCCTCATGCACCATTCTCGGAGGACGTGCAAACTTCGTGTCGCCTTACTCAACTCGTTGGCTCAGGGGTAAGGCGTTGAAGCTGCTACACAAGAGCAGGCGGGATCACACAATTTTAACAGTTAGATGCAGGTGTGTTCCACAACCTCACAACAGTGGCCATGCATAATCACTGCCACAAGGTAAGCATGCATGCGCAGCAAAAAAGGGTTGCATGCAGATGCATCACGTTGCTCTCAGAGCTGCAAAGTATTCCTTCCACCCACACCCACCCCTCCGTTTCCCTATTTCCTATTCCTTTGAAGCTGGATGTCCCCCTCCTTCCTTGGGATAACAAAAAGTCGGCAGACGTACTTGCACCTTCTCACACGTAAGCAGTCTTGAGACCACCTGCTCATGTTGTAACCACAGTCGCCGTGCACTGCTGCATGAGATAAACCATGCAGCTGGCATTCTACCTCTGCACGGCTCAAGTAGCTGTCACCACGCCGCCACCACACCCCTTCTGATCTGCACTCTAACTTCATGAAGGCAGTCGCCACCATATCACGGCCCGCGCTCCGTCTTAAGGGTATGACACGATAGCTAGTGGGTTAATGCCCATATATGCAGTATTGGTCTTTCTCTGCTTAACATTCATAAGTACCTCGGAGTCCCCATACCACTCCTGGTGCAGAGTTTAAGTGATATGCCCCAGCCAAGGGATGTTAGGTGCTGCCACAGGTGGAAGTTGTGCAATCTAGGTTGTCTAGAGCAACCTCGTGTGACCGATCACTAATTTAACCACCACCTTCCAGGTTGCATGAGGACGCCGTTTTATGGGTTTATCACGCAGGCACAGAGGGAGAGACAGACAGACGGGTTTTCACTCAATGGGGCAAGTAAGGCTTGCAACCTAAAATTCTCCAAACACTGCCCTGCCTTTTGTCAGGTAGAAATCGACACTTCTTTTTACTGGACTTCTGCCACATGACATCACCACTGCAACTCCTTATCCAGCCACCAAGAATTACTCAAGGCATGAACAAAGTGAGCTAATCCTTCCTGCCCCTCCTTGTGTCTTGGCACCTTCTCACATGCTCCACTTCTAAGGCTCGGGTCCTTCAACATGGAGAAGGTTGGGGGTCTCTGCCAATTGCTAGGCCTAGTTGAAGACCCCACTAAGCAGGCATCTGCCAATGCTAGGACATTTTGGATTATGCAAGAAAAATCACAACACCTTAGGCTATTTAATAAGACCAGACCTACCAGACCTCCTTTCCTTAAAGGGCAATTGAAGCGGCTTTAGAATTCGATGAGTTTAAGGTTGCCCAATGTGCAAAACGCGCAGGTAAAGCCTACGAAATCGTTTTGCTCTAGCACTTGAAATGGTGGCGTAATCGCCGGATAAAGTCGTCGTCGGTGTTCAGGCTTCTCTGAAGTGCACAGCGATGGGCAGAGGCCCCGATAATGACGTCACGTATGATGGCACTACATTTTCAGCAAAGAAACGGTTATTCCATGGAAGCAAACCAACGCCATCGAAGGTGAAGCTCACGATGCATTGTTTGGCGCCATCTGACGACGCACAGCAGCATGCAGGCGTAAGCAGCGGACATCTGAAATTTCGGCAACAATCACGTCACTGCCGAGTTTGTTCGCACTACTCCAGCGTAGTGAGGAGAAGCCTAAACATCATCGTGGTTTTAACTGGCGATTATGATGCCAATTAAAATGGCAGTGCAAAATTACTTTTCATGCTTTATCTAGAAGCTTGATAGATTCGAGTTCTTGAATAACCTCGAATTCTCCAAAAAGTGTTTCAGCTTCCCTTTAGCAGCTCTTCGTAAAGGTTGTCCCTGCTGTGGCAGTAAACACACCTGAAAGCTATGGGAAGTTTTAGCGTAGGTTCCAAAATGTCCTCCCAACCCAGAAGAGCAACGGCAGAATAATACTTCATAACGAAACTGCTGCCAGTTTCACTTTATGGATCACATGGTAACATATCCATTGTTACGCGTGCACACTGGATCTGAGCAGCTCTGTTAAAATACCGAGGATAACAATGTTTTGAATTTTTAAGTACCATCCACGAGGAACTGCGAGTAAATATGGCGAATTTATGTGACTGCAAACGGATTCCTTGACTCACCTAGGGTACATATATGTTGCTGCGCATACCATACCACAAATGCTAATTGAATTTTTTTCTTTATTCATAACTTCATACAGCCAGGTTCACAAAAATGTACTGGGACACTACTGGACAACAAGGTACACTTAAACCTCGTTATAACGAAGTCGAAATGGCGCTGAAATTCTTTCGGTATAACCATTAGTTTGTTATAGCCTCTGATTAATAATTACACGGTTAATTATTGTATACGAGGTTGCACTTACTACAGGTAAGCCATAGCCGAGGTATGAGTTCTCGTCGCGGCCGAGTGGCTGCATCCACGACAAGTGCTATTGCTTGCCGATATCGCATACAGTGAGAAACTAGAGTCAAAGGCATTTAGCTGTGACTTTATTGCCGTTATTCATGTCGAACCTTTCACATCGATGGTACAAAAAAAATCGGTGATGCTTCGCTGCTGCGTCTTTCTCAACCGAAGCACGGCCTTCTCGGCAGCAGCAGCTATGTCAAGCCCATCTTCGCCGTTTTCGTGGCCGCCGAAGAAGCGGCACAGCAGGTCCACTGCATCTAGCGCCTGAGACGATGTAGGTACATTGTCAGCCTCGTGCAAAGTGACGTTATCTTCCACGACACCTTCATCGTTGGTTCCTTCGGGCTCCCGGGCAGCAAGCAAAAGTCGTCATCAGCCAGCTGCTCCGTTGCCACAACATCGGCATCCACACCCACGTAGTCGCAGGTTTCGCCTTCAGACACGATGCCGGCGTCATTAAGCACCTTCCATAATGCTACAGCTTCGTCTGATGTAGCAGCAGCGGTGGTAGCAGCGGTAGTACTGGGTGCGGCTATTTGGTCCGTTGAGTCGTCACTGCCAGGGTTACTTTCGCTGGCGGCAAATGACGCTCGTCGAAAGCAGTTGGCGATGGTGCTGGCTGTCACATCTATCCATGCCATGTTGAGCATCTCTATAGCCATATACAAATCGACCTTCGTGTCACGGTTCAACTTCATGTCAACACAAGACGGTCAATTACTCGCTTGCGGTATCCAGCCTTAATGGACATGATCACGCCCTGGTCAACGGGCTGTATCACGGCCGTGCAGTTCGGGGGCAAGAACTGAAGTTCAATGCTCTTCAGTGCCACAGTTGTGTGGTGGGCAGCACAGATATGCAGGAAAAGGCATATCTTGCGATTCTGCCTCTCCAACTTTTCGTCCCAGTCACGGAGCCATCCAGCGAAAACTTCCCTTGTCATCCAGGCTTTCCTGTTTGACTGGTACTGCGGTTGAAGTCGCCTCTTTCTTTTAAAGCATCGTGGCGATGCACTTTTCTCTATCACCAAAGGTGGCAGTTTCTCGGACCTGTCCATATTCGTACAAAGCAGCACGGTGATGCGGACCTTACTGTGCTTCCCGCCACGACAGAGCTCGCCTTTTAAGGATAAGTTCTTTTGTGGCAATATTTGATAGAAGAGAGCGGTCTCGTCCGCGCTGAACACGTCCTTCTCTTCATACTTCTCAAGGAGAGGACCAACGTTGGCTTTCACCCACGCCGTTGTGCTTTCACTGTCGACGGCCTGGGACTCGCCAATGATTGTCCTATCAACGATGTCACGGCGCTCTTTAAATCGCTGCAGCCAGCCATCGCTTGGAACGAAACTGTCGCAGCCCATGATGCAGGCAAAGTCTGTCGCTTTTCTCTGGAGTAATGCCCCACTGACGGGCAAATTAGTAGCCTTTGCGTCCAAAAACCATTTGAACAGCGCCTCTCCCACGGCCTCAAAGGCAGGAGGCCGCAGTTTCTTGCGGCTGCCTTTCACACCACGTGCGACAGCGCCCCCGTCTTTCTTGCCGATGATCGTAGAAGGCGTGCTCGGCGCGATGACGAACTCCTTGGCCACTTGTGTTTTCTTCGTGCCCAACGCAACAGCCTAAGTATAGCTGCCTTCTGCTCCAGGTCGATAACCTTTCATTTTCGCTTCAAGCTGCTGCCGCCGCTATTCATTTTTATGTCGTAAAACAGGCGACACATCGAAAATAAGCACACTGACGGACTGACCACGCCAGTAAAGCTAGGCCTACAACCCCTACACACACAACGCAGGTACGGAACGAAGCTTGCGATGACGCGTGGCACAGAACGACACAACGGACTGCGAGGCTTGGCTAGACTTGACTTGGAACGTTTCCAGATGGTAAGGGTGAAACCGACCGCTTGTGGCTGCTTGGCCAGCCTGGCTTGGCTTGAAGCATTGCTGGATGGAGAGGGGCTGGCACGGGAGATTCGAACTGCCGCATCGGAGGTCCGTAATGCGTCGTGCAATTTCTCAAATCTATATGTTGTGTGCAAACTGGCCGGTTAGTTGGCATTTTGGAATAACAACTGTTCGTTACATTCGTTGATTGGTGAAATTTTTTTCGTTAAAACGAAATTTTAAACACATGTGTTTCTATGGGGACTTTCAAGGAGAATTGTGATTCTTTCCATTATTTCGTTATAAACCATTTCACTATAACGAGATTTGAGTGTAATCTGCATCGCATGCAGAAACAAGGAAAATTTCTTCATACAGATCTGTTTACGGTTGACAGGATTTATGTACGCCCATATACCACTGCTCACGGTGCGTACACAGGATTTATGTACGCCCATATACCACTACTCGCGGTGCGTACGCAGGATTTATGTACGCCCATATACCACTGCTCACGGTGCGTACACAGGATTTATGTACGCCCATATACCACTGCTCACGGTGCGTACACAGGATTTATGTACGCCCATATACCACTGCTCGCGGTGCGTACACAGGATTTATGTACGCCCATATACCACTGCTCGCGGTGCGTACACAGGATTTATGTACGCCCATATACCACTGCTCGCGGTGCGTACACAGGATTTATGTATGCCCATATACCACTGCTCACAGTGCGTACACAGGATTTATGTACACCCATATACCACTGCTCGCGGTGCGTACACAGGATTTATGTATGCCCATATACCACTGCTCGCGGTGCGTACACAGGATTTATGTACGTCCATATACCACTGCTCGGGGTGCGTACACAGGATTTATGTACGCCCATATACCACTGCTCGCGGTGCGTACACAGGATTTATGTACGCCCATATACCACTGCTCGCGGTGCGTACACAGGATTTATGTACGCCCATATACCACTGCTCGCGGTGCGTACACAGGATTTATGTACATCCATATACCACTGCTCGCGGTGCGTACACAGGATTTATGTACGCCCATATACCACTGCTCGCGGTGCCTACACAGGATTTATGTATGCCCATATACCACTGCTCGCGGTGCGTACACAGGATTTATGTATGCCCATATACCACTGCTCACGGTGCGTACACAGGATTTATGTACACCCATATACCACTGCTCACGGTGCGTACACAGGATTTATGTACGCCCATATACCACTGCTCGCGGTGCGTACACAGGATTTATGTACGCCCATATAGCACTGCTCGCGGTGCGTACACAGGATTTATGTACGCCCATATACCACTGCTCGCGGTGCGTACCACGCGACTGGCGGTTGCACACTGGTGATGTGTGGGCAACACTTAGACTAAGCTCAAGGGCGCAGTCGGAGTTCGTGCATTCATATCATCCCGAGAGATGCAAGCGAAGTCTCAAAACACATTAAATTCTACATACTGTAGACAATGCACTATGGCCACAGAATTTGATGAATTTGCATCAACAGGGAACGTATCACTGAAATTCTTCAATATCACAATTTCTTAATCACTAATTTTATGTACAGAAAAAGTAGTTCACATGGAAATAAACCTACAGACGACAATTCAGCGCCTTTTTCGAATGCAACCATCTTCTGCTGAGTTCCGCGCCAGGGTGAGGGAATTTCTTGGGGGAGCGGTAGCTCCGCGCAGCGCCTGCTTGATAGATGCAATTTACAGCCCTTTGGGTGCCAATAAACATTGCTGCACATACTTCCACAGCGCACTTGTGTTGCAGTAAGTTTTTGTGTTATCAGAGAGGTAAAATTTGTGCATTAATAACGACATTTAGTTTGACAATCACGTTAATTGTGCCAGCGCTCAGCACGCGCTCGTGCCACTGCTGCGATCTTGCAAGGTGCTCCATTGTAGAGAAAACTTTTTTTGCCCAATATCAAAGCATCAGGCGTACGGCTAGCATGCAGTTCCAATTCCAATGCACTCTTAATGATTCTTGCCTGCCATAAAGCAATCCCCACCAATAGGGCTGTGTTGTTGCCTGCGTGGCATTGCACCAGTCACATCAAAAAATTATTGTGAGCTCAACTGAGTCGCAGGGCTACCAGAAGGCAGGTTTCGTGATGCTTTATGCTAGCTGGAGCATAACAATATACTTTTTCTTAATTCATCAAATGCTGAATAAATATTAATAGAAAAGCTAGCTTTCACGAGTTCTGTGGCCTGAAGTCATGCATTTTATTCAAAGGTCTTGGCGCGTATGACAGCATCATGTAGGCGTTTGGCCAATTGTCATAGAATGTAATAAAATCATATATATTTTGCTCTGACTCAGGCAGAGACGAAGAGCAGAAAGATACTACGGTCAGCAATTGGTGGTGGTCTTGCTTGCATTCCCGCTCACGAAATGTGTTTATAACAATAGCAAGCTTGGCGCATGGATGCTGAAAATGAACTACCCTGCACAACCTTGTCAGCAGCTCGCCGATCTGGTTACCTCTTGCATATGACTACACCATCAAGTCAAATCAATAAATTTATGTTCTGATGCATAAAATTATCATCACAGATGGCAGTGCAAATAAAAGGCAGCAACAAATGACACACAGGTACAGAAATCTGCTTATAAGTGCTGGTTTCCAATCCATGCCCTACCTTGTTGACTACCCTCAGATGTCTCCTTGAATGGCAGCAATGCACATCAGGTAACCATAGTATGGTCTATTAGAGAGAAAATGCAAGTAGTGATGTACAGAACACACCCACATACGTTAGGTGGTGGACCGCATCAACGACGGAAGCGAAGAACATGTCCACACAAAAACACGTTCTGCGCACGGCACCCATGTGACCTGCAATCCGTTGGGCCACAAGCGCCGAGATGGCACCTGAAGTCAAGAGTAGGAGCGCGCCTGCCGCCTCCATGCGAAGGTAAAAAAAATCTGGTCTATAATGAAAATAAATAAAGCTCACCAAAACTCGCAAAGCATTCATTATAGATGGATACAACTCAAGAACAAAATGGCTTTTCCCCATCAAAGGGCACCCTTCTAGCTAATGGTGCCGGCCGGTTCTCACGACCCTAGCTGCTAGAGTAACAATGCAGGGAGTAACAGATGAAAAAGTATAGTCCCATCCCTGCATTGTCATGCTAGCGGGGTCATGAGAATCGGCAGGCACCACTGGCTAAAAGCGGGTCATTTGACTGAGAAAGCTGCTTCGATCTTGAGTTGTAGGTTACCAACAAAACAACACTAAGAAACTAAAAACATACTGCATGCGAGGGCCGCACTTTTTTTTTCCAGATTTGGGGGCCAATTTCTCGGGGCATGGCCCAAATACGCTATGTGCGAAACAAATTTCTCTTCAAATTTCTAAGCAAAAACATCAACCAGGGAATGAGCGTCATTTATTCTATGTTCAATCGTCACTTGCGGAGTCTTCAGACTCCAAGCTGGTGCTGTGTGCGCATGAACCCTCATCCCACAGGAAGCCTTGCATCATGTCTGCTGTCATTGCATAGTCGTTCCTCCGCACTTCCCTCACAAGCAGAGCAGCTCTTCTTACAGCTCAGGAAACTTGCACAGCTCACCCTAGAAAGTGCGCTTTTTGTAGCTTGCGCTCCTCAATGCATCCTTTTGATTGCACCATCGTCAGACGCACCTTGGCCACGTCAAATTTCCTGCCTGCCACACGCTTGCCGTGTTCGAGAGCAAACTCCCAGCCATGTAGCTATTAAGGTGCTTGCCCATCGTGGTAAAAATTGCAATGCTCGGAGGCAACACACAAAAGTCACAACTACGGTGAACTAACATGCTACCACAACTCCCATGCCTTTGACAGCCACAGAAAGCTGGAGCTGGTGATACTGATGCCGATACGGATAGTGCGAGTTCGCGGTGAAGGAAGAGGTTGATGATGATGATGAGCCACGGCCTGATGATGACAATGACCAAAACGCACTGAAATTGACAACACTGCGTCAGAAACCGCGCTTTGAGGTAAGTGGAGGTGGTGTCCACATTAAAAAAAAAGTGCTTTTGCACAACATTCCATGCATTGTAATGCTAAAGCGCTGAGCAAATTTTTTTATCCACAGATTATTTTGAATGAAGTGAAAATATATACCTCTGCACGTCTCACTTCCAACGAGATGCAAATGCTGCACGAAACTCCACATGGCGTGTAAAAAGCAGCCGAAATTAACAAGCAAGAAAACAAAGAAACTGAAAACATGACAGCGGCATTCTACAGGCTTCAATTTCACTTTATGCTTGAGCAGGTTACGCAATCAGTGTTTAATATTCTTGCCAGGCCTTTTACACAGCTCGAGCCACTTCCTTTCCAGCAATTCTTGACAAGTTACCTCATCATTTGGTTCAAAACCCAATTTCGGCTACGGTTTCCTTGTTCATAATCTTTTTAAATATTTCTACTTGGTTATTTTCAGAAACTTATTTGTACTACCGGAGAGAGGGGATTCGGAGGAATGTGACGAGATTATCAAAACTAACTTTTAATTTATATGCAGGGCTTTGTAGCTCTTGCTATCATTTGCTTGCACAGGATGGCCCAAACACCCTGTGATGGCTCAGTTGGCCTGAAGAGCTGTTGATGGAGAGGAGGTAGAAGTAAAGAGGGAGGGCGCATGGAGTGGGCAAAGTCTGGGCACACGTGCACGCTTCCATGCTGTTACCACAGCGGCCACTTTAATCCTGCACAACCCTCATCTACTGGAACCCAGGAACTGCATTTTTAAGGTACAGGCAACAGGGAAAACACGGCCGCAACACGATCCACACCACCCACAAGTGTGCTCGGTGTTAGCGTAGGTGCAACATGCCTAAAGGTGCCGAACACGGTGGCTGCCAAGCACTGATGGAGTTCACTTTGGCTCCGTTGCCATTCCCCACACGCCCAGTGTTGACTGTCAGAATGCCGGCACAGGGTGAATCTCCATCGTGAATGACATTCGCGATGGGAAAGTTGACACAATTGCGACATAACAGCATGGGTTTGTATGAGAGATCAGACGGGACTGGCTCACAAAAAAGTAGCAGCCAGGAAAAGGCTGCACCCAGGAACCTAGCAGAGGGCTGGACTGCATTAAGCAGCATTCTAAGGCAGTCAAACAGACACAGAGCCAACCTCATTCCACTTACTACTGTCACCCACTACACTCCTTTTCATCCTTTTCTTCCGAACAACGGTGAAAAACAGAATTAGACTCAGCTTCTAATCAAATAACAGCAGTCTCGGCATATTGTGTAATAACAAGAGGTTCAACCAAACTCAAATATGCCAGGTGTTAGAGTTTAGGCAATGTGCCATTCTCATTTCCTGCTCCAAATATCATGCGAGTTCAGTCATGTGAGTTGAAACTCACAGTTTCAGCCTTGCCAACGCGAACTCACCTGAAATTTTCCACCTCCGCTTGAGACATACAAGCAATGCGAGGGTCTTCAGTATAGAAGTTCTTGATTATGGGTGCAAGGGCTGCAAGCACGTAAAAACAGAATGGTCAACTTAAGGGTGACACGGGTTTTAGAACAGTCAAAAATGGTCAAAAAATCGATTTTGCGCAAAACTCATTTTCGGAACGTTTGACCTTTCGAGCACCTATTCTCAAATTTTTAACGCTAAATTCGGTAGGGAAATGCGATAAAATCTGGTTTCAACGCAACAAGCTTTTGGAAGCCGTAAGAAACGGGCGTGAAACAAAAAGCCAAAGGCGTCGGCCAGAAGTGTGCCTTTGGGAATTGTGTTAGAGCCGGTGCCGGACTCGCTGGATCTTGGACTCGCGGCACCAAGTTCCAGCACGAATTGCATCCCGGATCACGGTACAGTTCGCGTTGATGCCACGTACTACACTTAGGCGGAGCAGGTGCAGCTTGTTGAGCGATCGGCGCACACAAAGTCTGCTGTGTCCAAAAAGTCAGCAACCCAGTGCAAATTTGAACTGATTGGCGTCAGCACAGAGTCCCAGACCGGTGATGCTGGTACTGAGTTCGTGATTGTGGACATGAAAGTTTTAAACAACTTTTTTGCGTAAGCAAAGTGCGGAACCTGCGGCGCAGGAAATCTGGCTTTGAGGAAGGCGCTCTGCGTTTGCGCAAGGCAAATGGAGCTCATCTAAAGAGCACTAATACGAAAGAGACTCTGACAAGGCGGCACAAAATGGGAGAAACTGAAGATTACCGTCCTCGACTGCTATCAAGACGTTCTCCAGTGGCACATGGCAGTGTGCTGCCTAACATTGAGGCGTTTCTTCGCAAAGAAGAGAGTAGAAGACGTGCCGAGCTCCACACCCAGCAGTCCTTTTCAGGAGCACTCAACTGCTTCCCATGGTGGGCTCTCGGATCTCCCTGGCTCCAGACCTCTAGGTCTCTCAAAAAACAGTTTTCAGGATTCCAATTATTGCCTTTAGAGCTCAACTCCACTGCCTCTAAAAAAATCCACCAATAAGTTCCTGAGAAATCATTTTTTTTACAACTTCATCACGCTTACACCTTCGACATTTTTTTTATTAATGTTTCTTTGGATGGAATAAGACATTTTTGTTTTATTTTGTAGCGAAACAGATAGGGAACATCAAATAAAATCCATTGTTAAAGATTCCCCCCAAAATTTTCTGTACTCAGTGTAAAACTTTAAATGCGATTTTCTCAGTTTCATGTTTTTTGCCCACGTATATAGCCTTACCGAACTTTTCATTATGTTTTCTTGGTCCAATTTTAAAAAATTTTACATTGTTGAATTCAGAATGAATAGAGCTGTAGAGCTATGCTACTTTTATATGGCCAAGTTGAACATATCAAGTTTTGAGGACAATAATACCAGCTAATTATATTCCAGAATTGTGATGCATCGACATAACTGAACATATTTATATGAGGATGTACCTTAACCACAATATAAATAGAATAGCTCTGCATGGCGGGTCTTTGGCTAAACTGCATTTTAATCGGAACCAAAAAATGTCAGGAGAAAGAATCCTAAAGACCCGTAAGAAATTCCCTAATTAGGCATCAGTTATTTTCTTACAAGTTCAGAACTTATTGAGATAGGCTGAAACTAATTACAGTTTTGAAAACGGGGGAAGAAATACACATGAATACTTAATTTCATAACCATATCTCTAATAATAAAAATTTTCGTTTCAAGACCTGCGTCTCCCCTTAATCAACAAAGGTTTCCTTTTTTCCACTAAAACACAAAAACAGATGCTAACACACTCATAGTTAGAAAAAGTTTTGAAGATCTTGCATCCTTTAAACTATACGTCCCCAATCAGAAGAGCCGAGCGAGACCCTTGTACACTGCAGATTCCAAGAGAAGGCAAGCGTAACAGGGGGCGGCAGAAAGTTAGGTGGCCGGATGAGATTAAGAAATTTGCGGGATTACGGTGGCCCAAATGGCGAAGGACAGGGTAAATTGGAGAGAGGCATGGGAGAGGCCTTTGCCCTGCAGTGGGCGTAGTCAGGCTGATGATGTTGATGATGATGAAACGCTGTCACATTCCGCGAGAACATCTTAAGAAAAATTCCAATCGAATAAAATAAATTCTAAATTCCAAAAACAGCTATTCAAAGACGACAGCCCAAGGTACTTTTTGTTGTCAAGATTAGAAGGAAAAAGCCACAAACCTGCAAACAAGAAGCCCCCTACCCCACTTCTTCTGCAAAAGAGGAAAACAGCTCCTCCACAAAAGCTGCACTCACCTGACCAGCGCTTTTCCCGCTGTTGGTCGCTCTCGGCTTTCAGCCTGGCCCAGTCAATGCACGGCAACGGGCGATCCTCGCTCGAGGCCTTGACGAAGCGAGCTGCAGTGGAGGAGTGGAGATGCACCACAGTGAACGAAAGAAAGCTCACATGAGAATAATTAACAAAGATTCGGTGGTGCCGATCACTAGCTCTGTCCAGAAGCAACTTTAGAACACAGAAGGCAGAAGCAGCCGACGCCTCAACAGCAGAAGCTACAAACCGGTGAAAATAAAAATTCAATCGAAAGCCTAAATGACTATAGCACATTAAAACAATCATTTCTTTCTGATCTTAATGTCTGTAATGTCTAAAATTGAGGCACACTCATTGGTACAGCCAACGTCAAAAGTTTACAGCCCAAGGGGTTTGCTTGTAAGCTGTTTAGCAAGGCTTCCTAGCAGTCCAAAGCTTGGGAGGATTGCGGACATGAAGCCATTCCTCTTGCGAGAGATTATGGCTGCTGACACCACATTACGAGGCATGCGGCGGGCCTAGCAAGCAAACCTCCCGGGCTGTATACTTCTGTCCACAACGCAAACGAGCAATAAAAAAATGAACCAAAAAGTAATGCATCAAAACTTGTGGCGTCCCTCAAACACTTGGACACCCTAAAATAAGCAAAGAACAGTGTACATCATACAAATGAAGGGTTTAAAATTGAAATATGATACATATTTTTACGAAGCAGATGACGAAGAAGTGGGCTGTGGCGTGGGACGCAGCAGTCACACTAGGCGTGCAGACATTAAAAAAAATATTTCATCGGTCATCATGTCGTTCGGTTTCTTGGCTTGCCACCACGTGTTATTTGGTGTGAGGTGTGGGGTACATTGTCATCTTGGTCCCTGGAGCACCGCCGCCTTCTGCTCGCCTTGGTCGCCGGCCTAGGGGACATGGACTCTGCCGCCCAGCTCTCCCCAGCTCTACTTGTCCAGAACTGACCAGCCGCTTTCCCCCCCGCCCCGTCCCCAGCCCCGAACATAAGACACGGCGACCAGGACCAGACCCGTTATGACTCGACAACAAGACCCAAGACAGCACCCCCGCCCAAGCTGCACGGCGAGTCTATAAGCCTTGACCTTCGGCCCTGGGCGACCGACCGCTGGCCCTGAAGCTCCGGTGGCAGCTCTTCATCAGACCATCTCATCTATCGTGGTGGCAAGTCATCTTCTTCTATCCTTTCTCGACATCCTGACTATCAACTCACGCTTCAGAATTCATGCAATCGATCGGGACGATCGTTCGGTGGCCCCGGGTAATGTTACGAAGCAGATGACGAAGAAGCGGGCTGTGGCGCAGGACAGACCGTTCGCGCTCAGCCTGCAGCCATTAAAAATCATATTTCATTGGTCATCATGTTGTTCGGTTTCTTGGCTTGCCACCACGTATCAATATGTACACACCCCAACACTCTTTTTAGTCGCATCTTGATGATCTGAAAGGCAGACCGCACCATGATATATACTTAGTTTCTCTGGCTTTGCTGACTGAAAAACTAATGTGGCATGAAACTGAAACAAAACTAATTACTGCAATAGCTTGTATTTTCCTAAACATCCGCTGGATGCATCAAGCATGTATGCCCACCGCTTAGGAACGCACACTCCTAAAAAGCCCCGTCCAATATAGCTAAGTTTTCGAACTTAAAATTAAAGAAAAGGTGGTATCACTGCACTAGCAATCATTCTTTTTGGATTGGAATCTCCTTCCCTCTAGCAATGTTTCCACCTACAGTAATGCATGATTAAAAAATGCCTCAGCAAAAGCTGTACGATGCGGAGTTGCCATGCTCTGCCTCCTTATCTGCACATAACCTAATGCTTGCTGCTCACCCAGCCCCTCCATGATGCTTCGTTTCTTAAAGGTACAAAAAGTTCCGAAATCACTGCGGCATATTGAGGGAATGCGAAAGGAATGACGCCTGTTCCACACTTGTCACCTCTGTTTGGTTCACTTGGGACTATCATTTTCCTTTTCACTTTCACATTGGTTGACACCTTTTTAAACGTGGTTTACTTTTTCTTAATGGTTTTTTTTTCATTTTATGCAATTTCGACGTCCGAGGCTGTTTTGACGACCTCCCACTATATCGATGTCCACGGTTATTTCGAAGGCTAATGACTTTTTTCCCTCTAATTAATTAACCGATCCCGTATCAACCAAATTCGGAGTGCAGCGACATTTTGTCATAGTCTGTTTCATACAATCAATCTTTACACCTAACTCCTTACTGAACTACGTATGGCCTGCGGATGTGTTTTATATCCCCTTTCACCTGCCACGAAACCACGAACATAGCCAAGAAATCCTTTCGGATTAATGCATAGACTTATGAATAAATACTGCATGGAAGTGTAGAGTAGCACAATATTTCCAAACAGCTCATTAAGATGACACACGGCCTGATCTCCAAGTAAAAGATACAGCACGGGGTTCGCCAATTGACCATGGCGCAGACAAGCCCAAATTATTTTCTGGTGGAGATAAAGTTTAGTAGTGATAAAGATATAATTCTTACTGGCGCAGGAGCTATAGGGGAATGAGCCCCCGAAGACTGCCAGGCAGCATAAACACGCAGACTCGATTAAATGGTTAGCCGCCCACTTCGACACAAGATCCACTCCCAACACGAACTTTTAGCATCACCCAGAAGATGCAAAACATTGCAGAAATGGTGAGCAGCATGTGTCCAACAGAAAATCGATGCATGGCACAAGTCAATGGAAAGAGAGCGCAAGACAGGCATAAAGAAACATGCGTAATATTTTAAAGACACTGCTTCTGTCAGACACAAAGCAACGGTGAGTGGTATTGGGTTAAAGGTCTTTAGTGAAAGCATGGGTGAAAGGTCATAGAGTAAACATTTGTTGTGCTCCCAATGCACTGAATAGTTTAAAGATGAACCATTTACATGAAGTCACCTCAGACGGTTTAAGAAGTAGCTTGTGTTTTAAAAAAATTAAATGCAACAAGGCACAAGCAAATGAGAAGAATCACAGAGCCATAGCACACAGCTTTCTTTGCTTGCTATCCACGCAGCCTCTCGGAGCAACGAGTTGACGGCCCAACCCCACTTCACAAAGGCACTTGCGAGTCGCCTGCGATTTCACGCTATACTCATGGACAACTTTTTATGGCAATGCAGTCGAGGCTATAGGTACAAAAGTGAAGGACAGTCTTTCGTCCCCGTGCCATGGAGAGCAGGCTCCCAAAAACTAGCGACCCTCCACACTTTACAACCTCATTCCCTCACGCGCCCGCATCCCTAGCCCAAACAACGCACTGCCCACTCAGATCAGCTTCGCTGCCCACTGCATTAGACCACGATGTGATCACCACAGCAAAACGTCTTGCTTGATGGACTGCCAGTCTCTTGCGCTGCACTTTAGATGTCCTCTTCATCAACTTCCATCCTAAACAATGGATCCACACAGCACTATCTCATTGTCCTCTTAAACCAAGCCTTGAAATTCAACCAAAGCCTAAACACGCTGAATTGTCCATTTTTTTTATGGCTTCACATGTTCTCTGAATTCAGGTTTCATAGTTCTGAAGCATTGAGCTCGGTTGTAACGCACAGGTTTTGTCATCAGAATAGGTGGAAATTTTTAAGAGGATGTTTTTGACGATGGAGATGAATTTTTGCGGCACAAGGGCATCTCTAGGCAAAGAGCGCTATGGCATAAGGCGTTTTCGCTTACTCAAGGTGGGGCCAAAGACCCATTTCCCAAGCATTTCACCCAAATGAAGCCAAGCACCAGGCCAGGGGAAAACAACCTGTACCCACTGTATCACCGTTGGGCCCCCGGTGGCACAGGGGATCGAACCCTGCACCTCCCGCATGCGAGTCAGATGCTCAAACC
This sequence comes from Amblyomma mixtum, assembly GCF_055824585.1. Classification (NCBI taxonomy): domain Eukaryota; kingdom Metazoa; phylum Arthropoda; class Arachnida; order Ixodida; family Ixodidae; genus Amblyomma; species Amblyomma mixtum. The sequence continues at coordinate 378,226,078 of NC_143014.1, read as the reverse complement.
ACTAGGCCACCGCTGCAGTGAGACAATGGTTGTCAGTTGAAACCAAATGAAATCAGTTTAAAGTCAGTGCCTGTTCTCTTGCCCATCTTTCTTTCGACGGTGGAAACAGCACATATCAAACCAAGTCATAGGAAAGACCTTCATTAGTGCTGCTGCTGCTTTTTGCTCAATTCTACAATTCCTCACTTATGACAGCAAGAGCAAAACTGAAGACAAAGAACAATATCTTGGCAAATCTTCATCGCTTTGTTAGCATGCATTTGGCCAAAAGAAGCAATGACAATTATGCTCGACAACCGCACCCAGGTGTCATGCTGTAAACCTGCTCAGTCTTCACGTTAGCAGTGCCATGTCACCCATGATCATGCCAATCTCTTTACAGGGCACAACCAACACCTCTGTACCTGCACATGCGGCTGGCCCATTCCGTCCACCGTCGGATCGCTGACCACGGCCCCTGCCAAGTCCCTTAAATATGGCACTGGAAGAAAATTGACAAGAATAAAAGCAGTCATCTATTCTTCTTTTGTCCGTTAGAAACAGGGGTGCACATTCATTTACAAACCCTTGCCAATGAATTACCCGAGCCGATGTGCGGTGCAAAGAACTCGAAAGACAGTGTGCTAACATAAACTCTCTTCATTCAATGAGCAGCTAACACTGCTGAATATTACAGCGAAGGAGACCTAGCCACACACAAAAAACAAAAACCAGGTGGCCACAGCACCTGGTTAGTGCTCCACGTGTGTAGCTAGGTCTCTTAGGCTGTTATATTAATTGCGCAGCCCTACCAGCCAGCAAAACTTACTACCCTAATTCAAGCAATATTGGCCAGTGATTACAAGAGTGTCCTACACTTCATGAATGTTAAAACTTGGGCACAGTAATAATTTACCCCTGAATTTTTGGTAAAAACCTGAATAAGATAAACAGAAAAATGCAGACTATGCACATGCTGTCTGTCCCATTTTTCTCCTTCATACCTATTTTACAATTACATCACACCTCAGCATTACCAACATCAAAGTTCTACTTTACAGCACAGAAATCTGACACAAGTTGGTCAACTGTTTCACGAGAACAAATCATAAAAGCCAAATCGCTAGACAACATTTTCGCACAGATTAGCAAGTGTCTTACACTGATCATTTGCAATCTAGCACGAGAAAATTATGGTCCCGTTCACGAGTCACAATGGAACTGCGGGCCAGTTGCCCAGGTGCTTGTGTCAACGCATTAGGAGTAAACAAACGGCAACCATACAGCGTTGGAAATCTGTGCTGTGTCGTTGTACTACTTTCGCTCAATTATCATAGCCTGATTTGCAACAAGTAAAAAAAATTAAGCGGTGAAAGGCGAAAGCCTGAGTGCTGCATTCTAGCTGCTACGAAATTGCTCCCCTCACATTCTGTTGGTGCATTAATTAACTGCCAATTAATGATGCTTAATCTTTGCCTTTAGCAGTGGAACGCGACAGCGTGTTGTAGCGCTGCCAGGGAGAGTCCACGGAACGCCACCACCCGTTCGGCGCGGTGCGTCGCGCTTTAAGCGCAACGCCTTTTGAGGAAAGGAAATGGCGCTGTAATTCTCCGTCATATCGGTGGACACCCGAACAACACCGTACAGGACGGGAGGAAGTGGAGTGAAAGAAGAAAGAGGGGCCGTAATGATGAAAATGAAAACTGTATTTGAGGAAAGGAAATTACGCAGTAACCGTCTCACATATTTCGGTGGACACCCGTCAAAATTCGCGCGCAGCGTCGTCACGACCATTTTGACCAATCTGAAACGCGGACAAATTTGCTAACACGTGTTGGTCACGACAGTATGAGCCATTAACGGCTTTCGCCTTAAAAACAAGTAAACCGGCACATTTGGTACCAGACGAAATAGAGACGCTAAATGTGCGGTAAGCATAATGCCGGATGTGAAGCACATTCGAGCTTCGAACGTTTATGGCAAACATGGCGTGTTTAACCCAGGATGAAGTACCAAAATTGCCACAAAGAGAATACCTGTCTCCCGTAGCTCCAGAGCGGCCACCAAAGTTCCGACCTTCACAGACCTCTTGTGGCACAGGATGAGGAACGTGCGCTGCAACCAGGCGGACAGTTGGAGACATGCCAGGTGGCTGTGGCCTCGTATCACCTGCAGCAAATCAGACACGATGAGGACGCTCAACGCTACGCCAAGATTTCATTCCATGAATACTAACCAAAAAGAATCTAAATAAATCAGCCTTGCACAAGAAAACAAAAGCCGTGCCTCTGTGCTCACTGCAATTTCACGAAGGGAAACGCCATGTGTTCAGGCAAATCGAACACGCAAAGCTCGTGCGGCGAACCACAGAGAAAGAACGAATTTTTTCTTTCTCTGCGGGCGAATTGCACACAGCGCGAGAGCGCATACTGCAGACGCACCCCATTCAAATGACACTAAAAAGAGAGATGTCCAACTCACCGTTTGCTTAACCGTCGGTGATGTGAGACAATCTGATTTTTTGTTCTTTGTAGCTGTTGAACGCACCGGCAAAGTGAAGCTACAGAACATCCGCTAGGTTCTCTCTGTGAAGCGCGGCTTTTATAGGTAGTGGGATAGATACGCGGAGCACGCTGATTGGGCGACAAAGCAGCCTATAACCTCCTTCATCCCGAAGCGCGTGAAACCGACGAACGAGCATTCTTAGATTCTAATCCCTTCCCTCAAGCTCGATGGCACTATACTCCGTTTCATACATCAAGTGCAACGCTGTGAAGGTTACGGAAGTAGTCCGCAAAAAAATAAAAATAAATGGTGTACCACTCCGCGCTGTTCTGTGGCCGCTCCGGAGAGTCGACAGGCAATGGGTCTGCGTGGGCTCAAATCCCGCTGGCTGAAACTTTTTTTTTTCGCACATTTTTTATTTTTCATCGCAAGTTGCATTTCGCGTGACTTGAATAAGAAAACTTGTTTTATTCAGAATCGCTTGAATGTTATTGCGTGTTCTGCAATGAACTGCATGTATCTGTTCATTTGATGCATACCGCGTTAATGTGAGCTCTCCGAAATTCGTTGTCAGTGAGCTCGGACCGGCTTTTATTCAGCAGAGGCGGTTTTCTTCCCGATTCTGTAATATTGTGACTATGCTTTTGAGATGCAAGCGAGAGATTTGTGCGAAAGATGACGTTCATTTGTCGGGTTTAATTAGCACAGTGGCGAGTGCCCCGCCGTGGCCAGATTAACAAGTGGCCATCTGCCGCATTTTTTATAGCATACCATGGAAGGCTACAGCTCATTATCTGGGCTTAATCGTCGATTCCAAACTCTCTTGGTGCCCAGCTGTGATTTGCTTGCGACAGCAAGCTAAACAAGTTGCTTCGGCAGCTAGCAGACTGTTAGCTAAAGGCAACTATACGTCCCCAATCAGAAAAGCCGAGCGAGACCCTTGTACAATGCAGATTCCAAGAGAAGGCAAGCGTAACAGGGGGCGGCAGAAAGTTAGGTGGCCGGATGAGATTAAGAAATTTGCGGGATTACGGTGGCACAACTGGCGAAGGACAGGGTAAATTGGAGAGAGGCATGGGAGAGGCCTTTGCCCTGCTGTGGGCGTAGTCAGGCTGATGATGATGATGATGATGAAACGCTGTCACATTCCGCGAGAACATCTTAAGAAAAATTCCAATCGAATAAAATAAATTCTAAATTCCAGAAACAGCTATTCAAAGACGACAGCCCAAGGTACTTTTTGTTGTCAAGATTAGAAGGAAAAAGCCACAAACCTGCAAACAAGAAGCCCCCTACCCCACTTCTTCTGCAAAAGAGGAAAACAGCTCCTCCACAAAAGCTGCACTCACCTGGCCAGCGCTTTTCCCGCTGTTGGTCGCTGTCGGCTTTCAGCCTGGCCCCGTCAATGCAATGCAACGGGCGATCCTCGCTCGAGGCCGCCTTGTCCTTGACGAAGCGAGCTGCAGTGGAGGAGTGGAGATGCACCACAGTGAACGAAAGAAAGCTCACATGAGAATAATTAACAAAGATTCGGTGGTGCCGATCACTAGCTCTGTCCAGAAGCAACTTTAGAACACAGAAGGCAGAAGCAGCCGACGCCTCAACAGCAGAAGCTACAAACCGGTGAAAATAAAAATTCAATCGAAAGCCTAAATGACTATAGCACATTAAAACAATCATTTCTTTCTGATCTTATTGTCTGTAATGTCTAAAATTGAGGCACACTCATTGGTACAGCCAACGTCAAAAGTTTACAGCCCAAGGGGTTTGCTTGTAAGCTGTTTAGCAAGGCTTCCTAGCAGTCCAAAGCTTGGGAGGATTGCGGACATGAAGTCATTCCTCTTGCGAGAGATTACGGCTGCTGACACATTACGAGGCATGCGGCGGGCCTCGCAAGCAAACCTCCCGAGCTGTATACTTCTGTCCACAACGCAAACGAGCAATAAAAAAATGAACCAAAAAGTAATGCATCAAAACTTGTGGCGTCCCTGAAACACTTGGACACCCTAAAATAAGCAAAGAACAGTGTACATCATACAAATGAAGGGTTTAAAATTGAAATATGATACATATTTTTACAAAGCAGATGACGAAGAAGTGGGCTGTGGCGTGGGACGCAGCAGTCACGCTAGGCGTGCAGACATTAAAAAAAATATTTCATCGGTCATCATGTCGTTCGGTTTCTTGGCTTGCCACCACGTGTTATTTGGTGTGAGGTGTGGGGTACATCGTCATCTTGGTCCCTGGAGCACCGCCGCCTTCTGCTCGCCTTGGTCGCCGGCCTAGGGGACATGGACTCTGCCGCCCAGCTCTCCCCAGCTCTACTTGTCCAGAACTGACCAGCCGCTTTCCCCCCCGCCCCGTCCCCAGCCCCGAACATAAGACACGGCGACCAGGACCAGACCCGTTATGACTCGACGACAAGCCCCAATTATTTTCTGGTGGAGATAAAGTTTAGTAGTGATAAAGCTATAATTCTTACTGGCGCAGGAGCTATAGGGGAATGAGCCCCCGAAGACTGCCAGGCAGCATAAACCCGCAGACTCGATTAAATGGTTAGCCGCCCACTTCGACACAAGATCCACTCCCAACACGAACTTTTAGCATCACCCAGAAGATGCAAAACATTGCAGAAATGGTGAGCAGCATGTGTCCAACAGAAAATCGATGCATGGCTCAAGTCAATGGAAAGAGAGCGCAAGACAGGCATAAAGAAACATGCGTAATATTTTAAAGACACTGCTTCTGTCAGACACAAAGCAACGGTGAGTGGTATTGGGTTAAAGGTCTTTGGTGAAAGCATGGGTGAAAGGTCATAGAGTAAACATTTGTTGTGCTCCCAATGCACTGAATAGTTTAAAGATGAACCATTTACATGAAGTTACCTCAGACGGTTTAAGAAGTAGCTTGTGTTTTAAAAAAATTAAATGCAACAAGGCACAAGCAAATGAGAAGGATCACACAGCCATAGCACACAGCTTTCTTTGCTTGCTATCCACGCAGCCTCTCGGAGCAACGAGTTGACGGCCCAATCCCACTTCACAAAGGCACTGGCGAGTCGCCTGCGATTTCACGCTATACTCATGGAAAACTTTTTATGGCAATGCAGTCGAGGCTATAGGTACAAAAGTGAAGGACAGTCTTTCGTCCCCGTGCCATGGAGAGCAGGCTCCGAAAAACTAGCCACCCTCCACACTTTCCAACCTCATTCCCTCACACGCCCGCATCCCTAGCCCAAACAACGCACTGCCCACTCAGATCAGCTTCGCTGCCCACTGCATTAGACCACGATGTGATCACCACAGCAAAACGTCTTGCTTGATGGACTGCCAGTCTCTTGCGCTGCGCTTTAGATGTCCTCTTCATCAACTTCCATCCTAAACAATGGATCCACACAGCACTATCTCATTGTCCTCTTAAACCAAGCCTTGAAATTCAACCAAAGCCTAAACACGCTGAATTGTCCATTTTTTTTATGGCTTCACATGTTCTCTGAATTCAGGTTTCATAGTTCTGAAGCATTGAGCTCGGTTGTAACGCACAGGTTTTGTCATCAGAATAGGTGGAAATTTTTAAGAGGATGTTTTTGACGATGGAGATGAATTTTTGCGGCACAAGGGCATCTCTAGGCAAAGAGCGCTATGGCATAAGGCGTTTTCGCTTACTCAAGGTGGGGCCAAAGACCCATTTCCCAAGCATTTCACCCAAATGAAGCCAAGCACCAGGCCAGGGGAAAACAACCTGTACCCACTGTATCACCGTTGGGCCCCCGGTGGCACAGGGGATCGAACCCTGCACCTCCCGCATGCGAGTCAGATGCTCAAACCACTAGGCCACCGCTGCAGTGAGACAATGGTTGTCAGTTGAAACCAAATGAAATCAGTTTAAAGTCAGTGCCTGTTCTCTTGCCCATCTTTCTTTCGACGGTGGAAACAGCACATATCAAACCAAGTCATAGGAAAGACCTTCATTAGTGCTGCTGCTGCTTTTTGCTCAATTCTACAATTCCTCACTTATGACAGCAAGAGCGAAACTGAAGACAAAGAACAATATCTTGGCAAATCTTCATCGCTTTGTTAGCATGCATTTGGCCAAAAGAAGCAATGACAATTATGCTCGACAACCGCACCCAGGTGCCATGCTGTAAACCTGCTCAGTCTTCACGTTAGCAGTGCCATGTCACCCATGATCATGCCAATCTCTTTACAGGGCACAACCAACACCTCTGTACCTGCACATGCGGCTGGCCCATTCCGTCCACCGTCGGATCGCTGACCACGGCCCCTGCCAAGTCCCTTAAATATGGCACTGGAAGAAAATTGACAAGAATAAAAGCAGTCATCTATTCTTCTTTTGTCCGTTAGAAACAGGGGTGCACATTCATTTACAAACCCTTGCCAATGAATTACCCGAGCCGATGTGCGGTGCAAAGAACTCGAAAGACAGTGTGCTAACATAAACTCTCTTCACTCAATGAGCAGCTAACACTGCTGAATATTACAGCGAAGGAGACCTAGCCACACACAAAAAACAAAAACCAGGTGGCCACAGCACCTGGTTAGTGCTCCACGTGTGTAGCTAGGTCTCTTAGGCTGTTATATTAATTGCGCAGCCCTACCAGCCAGCAAAACTTACTACCCTAATTCAAGCAATATTGGCCAGTGATTACAAGGGTGTCCTACACTTCATGAATGTTAAAACTTGGGCACAGTAATAATTTACCCCTGAATTTTTGGTAAAAACCTGAATAACATAAACAGAAAAATGCAGACTATGCACATGCTGTCTGTCCCATTTTTCTCCTTCATACCTATTTTACAATTACATCACACCTCAGCATTACCAACATCAAAGTTCTACTTTACAGCACAGAAATCTGACACAAGTTGGTCAACTGTTTCACGAGAACAAATCATAAAAGCCAAATCGCTAGACAACATTTTCGCACAGATTAGCAAGTGTCTTACACTGATCATTTGCAATCTAGCACGAGAAAATTATGGTCCCGTTCACGAGTCACAATGGAACTGCGGGCCAGTTGCCCAGGTGCTTGTGTCAACGCATTAGGAGTAAACAAACGGCAACCATACAGCGTTGGAAATCTGTGCTGTGTCGTTGTACTACTTTCGCTCAATTATCATAGCCTGATTTGCAACAAGTAAAAAAAAATTAAGCGGTGAAAGGCGAAAGCCTGAGTGCTGCATTCTAGCTGCTACGAAATTGCTCCCCTCACATTCTGTTGGTGCATTAATTAACTGCCAATTAATGATGCTTAATCTTTGCCTTTAGCAGTGGAACGCGACAGCGTGTTGTAGCGCTGCCAGGGAGAGTCCACGGAACGCCACCACCCGTTCGGCGCGGTGCGTCGCGCTTTAAGCGCAACGCTTTTTGAGGAAAGGAAATGGCGCTGTAATTCTCCGTCATATCGGTGGACACCCGAACAACACCGTACAGGACGGGAGGAAGTGGAGTGAAAGAAGAAAGAGGGGCCGTAATGATGAAAATGAAAACTGTATTTGAGGAAAGGAAATTACGCAGTAACCGTCTCACATATTTCGGTGGACACCCGTCAAAATTCGCGCGCAGCGTCGTCACGACCATTTCGACCAATCTGAAACGCGGACAAATTTGCTAACACGTGTTGGTCACGACAGTATGAGCCATTAACGGCTTTCGCCTTAAAAACAAGTAAACCGGCACATTTGGTACCAGACGAAATAGAGACGCTAAATGTGCGGTAAGCATAACGCCGAATGTGAAGTACATTCGAGCTTCGAACGTTTATGGCAAACATGGCGTGTTTAACCCAGGATGAAGTACCAAAATTGCCACAAAGAGACTACCTGTCTCCGGTAGCTCCAGAGCGGCCACCAAAGTTCCGACCTTCACAGACCTCTTGTGGCGCAGGATGAGGAAGGTGCGCTGCAACCAGGCGGACAGTTGGAGACATGCCAGGTGGCTGTGGCCTCGTATCACCTGCAGCAAATCAGACACGATGAGGACGCTCAACGCTACGCCAAGATTTCATTCCGTGAATACTAACCAAAAAGAATCTAAATAAATCAGCCTTGCATAAGAAAACAAAAGCCGTGCCTCTGTGCTCACTGCAATTTCACGAAGGGAAACGCCATGCGTTCAGGCAAATCGAGCACGCAAAGCTCGTGCGGCGAACCACAGAGAAAGAACGAATTTTTTCTTTCTCTGCGGGCGAATTGCACACAGCGCGAGAGCGCATACTGCAGACGCACCCTATTCAAATGACACTAAAAAGAGAGATGTCCAACTCACCGTTTGCTTAACCGTCGGTGATGTGAGACAATCTGATTTTTTGTTCTTTGTAGCTGTTGAACGCACCGGCAAAGTGAAGCTACAGAACATCCGCTAGGTTCTCTCTGTGAAGCGCGGCTTTTATAGGTAGTGGGATAGATACGCGGAGCACGCTGATTGGGCGACAAAGCAGCCTATAACCTCCTTCATCCCGAAGCGCGTGAAACCGACGAACGAGCATTCTTAGATTCTAATCCCTTCCCTCAAGCTCGATGGCACTATACTCCGTTTCATACATCAAGTGCAACGCTGTGAAGGTTACGGAAGTAGTCCGCAAAAAAAATAAAAATAAATGGTGTATCACTCCGCGCTGTTCTGTGGCCGCTCCGGAGAGTCGACAGGCAATGGGTCTGCGTGGGTTCAAATCCCGCTGGCTGAAACTTTTTTTTTTCCCACATTTTTTATTTTTCATCGCAAGTTGCATTTCGCGTGACATGAATAAGAAAACTTGTTTTATTCAGAATCGCTTGAATGTTATTGCGTGTTCTGCAATGAACTGCATGTATCTGTTCATTTGATGCATACCGCGTTAATGTGAGCTCTCCGAAATTCGTTGTCAGTGAGCTCGGACCGGCTTTTATTCAGCAGAGGCGGTTTTCTTCCCGATTCTGTAGTATTGTGACTATGCTTTTGAGATGCAAGCGAGAGATTTGTGCGAAAGATGACGTTCATTTGTCGGGTTTAATTAGCACAGTGGCGAGTGCCCCGCTGTGGCCAGATTAACAAGTGGCCATCTGCCGCATTTTTTATAGCATACCATGGAAGGCTACAGCTCATTATCTGGGCTTAATCGTCGATTCCAAACTCTCTTGGTGCCCAGCTGTGATTTGCTTGCGACAGCAAGCTAAACAAGTTGCTTCGGCAGCTAGCAGACTGTTAGCTAAAGGCAACTATACGTCCCCAATCAGAAAAGCCGAGCGAGACGCTTGTACAATGCAGATTCCAAGAGAAGGCAAGCGTAACAGGGGGGCGGCAGAAAGTTAGGTGGCCGGATGAGATTAAGAAATTTGCGGGATTACGGTGGCCCAACTGGCGAAGGACAGGGTAAATTGGAGAGAGGCATGGGAGAGGCCTTTGCCCTGCAGTGGGCGTAGTCAGGCTGATGATGATGATAATGATGAAACGCTGTCACATTCCGCGAGAACATCTTAAGAAAAATTCCAATCGAATAAAATATAAATTCCAGAAACAGCTATTCAAAGACGACAGCCCAAGGTACTTTTTGTTGTCAAGATTAGAAGGAAAAAGCCACAAACCTGCAAACAAGAAGCCCCCTACCCCACTTCTTCTGCAAAAGAGGAAAACAGCTCCTCCACAAAAGCTGCACTCACCTGGCCAGCGCTTTTCCCGCTGTTGGTCGCTCTCGGCTTTCAGCCTGGCCCCGTCAATGCAAAGCAACGGGCGATCCTCGCTCGAGGCCGCCTTGTCCTTGACGAAGCGAGCTGCAGTGGAGGAGTGGAGATGCACCACAGTGAACGAAAGAAAGCTCACATGAGAATAATTAACAAAGATTCGGTGGTGCCGATCACTAGCTCTGTCCAGAAGCAACTTTAGAACACAGAAGGCAGAAGCAGCCGACGCCTCAACAGCAGAAGCTACAAACCGGTGAAAATAAAAATTCAATCGAAAGCCTAAATGACTATAGCACATTAAAACAATCATTTCTTTCTGATCTTATTGTCTGTAATGTCTAAAATTGAGGCACACTCATTGGTACAGCCAACGTCAAAAGTTTACAGCCCAAGGGGTTTGCTTGTAAGCTGTTTAGCAAGGCTTCCTAGCAGTCCAAAGCTTGGGAGGATTGCGGACATGAAGTCATTCCTCTTGCGAGAGATTACGGCTGCTGACACCACATTACGAGGCATGCGGCGGGCCTCGCAAGCAAACCTCCCGGGCTGTATACTTCTGTCCACAACGCAAACGAGCAATAAAAAAATGAACCAAAAAGTAATGCATCAAAACTTGTGGCGTCCCTGAAACACTTGGACACCCTAAAATAAGCAAAGAACAGTGTACATCATACAAATGAAGGGTTTAAAATTGAAATATGATACATATTTTTACAAAGCAGATGACGAAGATGTGGGCTGTGGCGTGGGACGCAGCAGTCACGCTAGGCGTGCAGACATTAAAAAAAATATTTCATCGGTCATCATGTCGTTCGGTTTCTTGGCTTGCCACCACGTGTTATTTGGTGTGAGGTGTGGGGTACATCGTCATCTTGGTCCCTGGAGCACCGCCGCCTTCTGCTCGCCTTGGTCGCCGGCCTAGGGGACATGGACTCTGCCGCCCAGCTCTCCCCAGCTCTACTTGTCCAGAACTGACCAGCCGCTTTCTCCCCCGCCCCGTCCCCAGCCCCGAACATAAGACACGGCGACCAGGACCAGACCCGTTATGACTCGACGACAAGCCCCAATTACTTTCTGGTGGAGATAAAGTTTAGTAGTGATAAAGATATAATTCTTACTGGCGCAGGAGCTATAGGAGAATGAGCCCCCGAAGACTGCCAGGCAGCATAAACCCGCAGACTCGATTAAATGGTTAGCCGCCCACTTCGACACAAGATCCACTCCCAACACGAACTTTTAGCATCACCCAGAAGATGCAAAACATTGCAGAAATGGTGAGCAGCATGTGTCCAACAGAAAATCGATGCATGGCTCAAGTCAATGGAAAGAGAGCGCAAGACAGGCATAAAGAAACATGCGTAATATTTTAAAGACACTGCTTCTGTCAGACACAAAGCAACGGTGAGTGGTATTGGGTTAAAGGTCTTTGGTGAAAGCATGGGTGAAAGGTCATAGAGTAAACATTTGTTGTGCTCCCAATGCACTGAATAGTTTAAGGATGAACCATTTACATGAAGTCACCTCAGACGGTTTAAGAAGTAGCTTGTGTTTTAAAAAAATTAAATGCAACAAGGCACAAGCAAATGAGAAGGATCACACAGCCATAGCACACAGCTTTCTTTGCTTGCTATCCACGCAGCCTCTCGGAGCAACGAGTTGACGGCCCAACCCCACTTCACAAAGGCACTTGCGAGTCGCCTGCGATTTCACGCTATACTCATGGACAACTTTTTATGGCAATGCAGTCGAGGCTATAGGTACAAAAGTGAAGGACAGTCTTTCGTCCCCGTGCCATGGAGAGCAGGCTCCCAAAAACTAGCGACCCTCCACACTTTCCAACCTCATTCCCTCACGCGCCCGCATCCCTAGCCCAAACAACGCACTGCCCACTCAGATCAGCTTCGCTGCCCACTGCATTAGACCACGATGTGATCACCACAGCAAAATGTCTTGCTTGATGGACTGCCAGTCTCTTGCGCTGCGCTTTAGATGTCCTCTTCATCAACTTCCATCCTAAACAATGGATCCACACAGCACTATCTCATTGTCCTCTTAAACCAAGCCTTGAAATTCAACCAAAGCCTAAACACGCTGAATTGTCCATTTTTTTTATGGCTTCACATGTTCTCTGAATTCAGGGTTCATAGTTCTGAAGCATTGAGCTCGGTTGTAACGCACAGGTTTTGTCATCAGAATAGGTGGAAATTTTTAAGAGGATGTTTTTGACGATGGAGATGAATTTTTGCGGCACAAGGGCATCTCTAGGCAAAGAGCGCTATGGCATAAGGCGTTTTCGCTTACTCAAGGTGGGGCCAAAGACCCATTTCCCAAGCATTTCACCCAAATGAAGCCAAGCACCAGGCCAGGGGAAAACAACCTGTACCCACTGTATCACCGTTGGGCCCCCGGTGGCACAGGGGATCGAACCCTGCACCTCCCGCATGCGAGTCAGATGCTCAAACCACTAGGCCACCGCTGCAGTGAGACAATGGTTGTCAGTTGAAACCAAATGAAATCAGTTTAAAGTCAGTGCCTGTTCTCTTGCCCATCTTTCTTTCGACGGTGGAAACAGCACATATCAAACCAAGTCATAGGAAAGACCTTCATTAGTGCTGCTGCTGCTTTTTGCTCAATTCTACAATTCCTCACTTATGACAGCAAGAGCAAAACTGAAGACAAAGAACAATATCTTGGCAAATCTTCATCGCTTTGTTAGCATGCATTTGGCCAAAAGAAGCAATGACAATTATGCTCGACAACCGCACCCAGGTGTCATGCTGTAAACCTGCTCAGTCTTCACGTTAGCAGTGCCATGTCACCCATGATCATGCCAATCTCTTTACAGGGCACAACCAACACCTCTGTACCTGCACATGCGGCTGGCCCATTCCGTCCACCGTCGGATCGCTGACCACGGCCCCTGCCAAGTCCCTTAAATATGGCACTGGAAGAAAATTGACAAGAATAAAAGCAGTCATCTATTCTTCTTTTGTCCGTTAGAAACAGGGGTGCACATTCATTTACAAACCCTTGCCAATGAATTACCCGAGCCGATGTGCGGTGCAAAGAACTCGAAAGACAGTGTGCTAACATAAACTCTCTTCACTCAATGAGCAGCTAACACTGCTGAATATTACAGCGAAGGAGACCTAGCCACACACAAAAAACACAAACCAGGTGGCCACAGCACCTGGTTAGTGCTCCACGTGTGTAGCTAGGTCTCTTAGGCTGTTATATTAATTGCGCAGCCCTACCAGCCAGCAAAACTTACTACCCTAATTCAAGCAATATTGGCCAGTGATTACAAGGGTGCCCTACACTTCATGAATGTTAAAACTTGGGCACAGTAATAATTTACCCCTGAATTTTTGGTAAAAACCTGAATAAGATAAACAGAAAAATGCAGACTATGCACATGCTGTCTGTCCCATTTTTCTCCTTCATACCTATTTTACAATTACATCACACCTCAGCATTAGCAACATCAAAGTTCTACTTTACAGCACAGAAATCTGACACAAGTTGGTCAACTGTTTCACGAGAACAAATCATAAAAGCCAAATCGCTAGACAACATTTTCGCACAGAATAGCGAGTGTCTTACACTGATCATTTGCAATCTAGCACGAGAAAATTATGGTCCCGTTCAGGAGTCACAATGGAACTGCGGGCCAGTTGCCCAGGTGCTTGTGTCAACGCATTAGGAGTAAACAAACGGCAACCATACAGCGTTGGAAATCTGTGCTGTGTCGTTGTACTACTTTCGCTCAATTATCATAGCCTGATTTGCAACAAGTAAAAAAAATTAAGCGGTGAAAGGCGAAAGCCTGAGTGCTGCATTCTAGCTGCTACGAAATTGTTCCCCTCACATTCTGTTGGTGCATTAATTAACTGCCAATTAATGATGCTTAATCTTTGCCTTTAGCAGTGGAACGCGACAGCGTGTTGTAGCGCTGCCAGGGAGAGTCCACGGAACGCCACCACCCGTTCGGCGCGGTGCGTTGCCCTTTAAGCGCAATGCTTTTTGAGGAAAGGAAATGGCGCTGTAATTCTCCATCATATCGGTGGACACCCGAACAACCGTACAGGACGGGAGGAAGTAGAGTGAAAGAAGAAAGAGGGGCCGTAATGATGAAAATGAAAACTGTATTTGAGGAAAGGAAATTACGCAGTTACCGTCTCACATATTTCGGTGGACACCCGTCAAAATTCGCGTGCAGCGTCGTCACGACCATTTCGACCAATCTGAAACGCGGACAAATTTGCTAACACGTGTTGGTCACGACAGTATGAGCCATTAACGGCTTTCGCCTTAAAAACAAGTAAACCGGCACATTTGGTACCAGACGAAATAGAGACGCTAAATGTGCGGTAAGCATAACGCCGGATGTGAAGCACATTCGAGCTTCGAACGTTTATGGCAAACATGGCGTGTTTAACCCAGGATGAAGTACCAAAATTGCCACAAAGAGAATACCTGTCTCCCGTAGCTCCAGAGCGGCCACCAAAGTTCCGACCTTCACAGACCTCTTGTGGCGCAGGATGAGGAACGTGCGCTGCAACCAGGCGGACAGTTGGAGACATGCCAGGTGGCTGTGGCCTTGTATCACCTGCAGGAAATCAGACACGATGAGGACGCTCAACGCTACGCCAAGATTTCATTCCGTGAATACTAACCAAAAAGAATCTAAATAAATCAGCCTTGCACAAGAAAACAAAAGCCGTGCCTCTGTGCTCACTGCAATTTCACGAAGGGAAACGCCATGCGTTCAGGCAAATCGAACACGCAAAGCTCGTGCGGCGAACCACAGAGAAAGAACGAATTTTTTCTTTCTCTGCGGGCGAATTGCACACAGCGCGAGAGCGCATACTGCAGACGCACCCTATTCAAATGACACTAAAAAGAGAGATGTCCAACTCACCGTTTGCTTAACCGTCGGTGATGTGAGACAATCTGATTTTTTGTTCTTTGTAGCTGTTGAACGCACCGGCAAAGTGAAGCTACAGAACATCCGCTAGGTTCTCTCTGTGAAGCGCGGCTTTTATAGGTAGTGGGATAGATACGCGGAGCACGCTGATTGGGCGACAAAGCAGCCTATAACCTCCTTCATCCCGAAGCGCGTGAAACCGACGAACGAGCATTCTTAGATTCTAATCCCTTCCCTCAAGCTCGATGGCACTATACTCCGTTTCATACATCAAGTGCAACGCTGTGAAGGTTACGGAAGTAGTCCGCAAAAAAATAAAAATAAATGGTGTATCACTCCGCGCTGTTCTGTGGCCGCTCCGGAGAGTCGACAGGCAATGGGTCTGCGTGGGCTCAAATCCCGCTGGCTGAAACTTTTTTTTTTTCGCACATTTTTTATTTTTCATCACAAGTTGCATTTCGCGTGACTTGAATAAGAAAACTTGTTTTATTCAGAATCGCTTGAATGTTATTGCGTGTTCTGCAATGAACTGCATGTATCTGTTCATTTGATGCATACCGCGTTAATGTGAGCTCTCCGAAATTCGTTGTCAGTGAGCTCGGACCGGCTTTTATTCAGCAGAGGCGGTTTTCTTCCCGATTCTGTAGTATTGTGACTATGCTTTTGAGATGCAAGCGAGAGATTTGTGCGAAAGATGACGTTCATTTGTCGGGTTTAATTAGCACAGTGGCGAGTGCCCCGCCGTGGCCAGATTAACAAGTGGCCATCTGCCGCATTTTTTATAGCATACCATGGAAGGCTACAGCTCATTATCTGGGCTTAATCGTCGATTCCAAACTTTCTTGGTGCCCAGCTGTGATTTGCTTGCGACAGCAAGCTAAACAAGTTGCTTCGGCAGCTAGCAGACTGTTAGCTAAAGGCAACTATACGTCCCCAATCAGAAAATCCGAGCGAGACCCTTGTACAATGCAGATTCCAACAGAAGGCAAGCGTAACAGGGGGCGGCAGAAAGTTAGGTGGCCGGATGAGATTAAGAAATTTGCGGGATTACGGTGGCCCAACTGGCGAAGGACAGGGTAAATTGGAGAGAGGCATGGGAGAGGCCTTTGCCCTGCAGTGGGCGTAGTCAGGCTGATGATGATGATGATGATGAAACGCTGTCACATTCCGCGAGAACATCTTAAGAAAAATTCCAATCGAATAAAATAAATTCTAAATTCCAGAAACAGCTATTCAAAGACGACAGCCCAAGGTACTTTTTGTTGTCAAGATTAGAAGGAAAAAGCCACAAACCTGCAAACAAGAAGCCCCCTACCCCACTTCTTCTGCAAAAGAGGAAAACTTCTCCTCCACAAAAGCTGCACTCACCTGGCCAGCGCTTTTCCCGCTGTTGGTCGCTCTCGGCTTTCAGCCTGGCCCCGTCAATGCAAAGCAACGGGCGATCCTCGCTCGAGGCCGCCTTGTCCTTGACGAAGCGAGCTGCAGTGGAGGAGTGGAGATGCACCACAGTGAACGAAAGAAAGCTCACATGAGAATAATTAACAAAGATTCGGTGGTGCCGATCACTAGCTCTGTCCAGAAGCAACTTTAGAACACAGAAGGCAGAAGCAGCCGACGCCTCAACAGCAGAAGCTACAAACCGGTGAAAATAAAAATTCAATCGAAAGCCTAAATGACTATAGCACATTAAAACAATCATTTCTTTCTGATCTTATTGTCTGTAATGTCTAAAATTGAGGCACACTCATTGGTACAGCCAACGTCAAAAGTTTACAGCCCAAGGGGTTTGCTTGTAAGCTGTTTAGCAAGGCTTCCTAGCAGTCCAAAGCTTGGGAGGATTGCGGACATGAAGTCATTCCTCTTGCGAGAGATTACGGCTGCTGACACCACATTACGAGGCATGCGGCGGGCCTCGCAAGCAAACCTCCCGGGCTGTATACTTCTGTCCACAACGCAAACGAGCAATAAAAAAATGAACCAAAAAGTAATGCATCAAAACTTGTGGCGTCCCTGAAACACTTGGACACCCTAAAATAAGCAAAGAACAGTGTACATCATACAAATGAAGGGTTTAAAATTGAAATATGATACATATTTTTACAAAGCAGATGACGAAGAAGTGGGCTGTGGCGTGGGACGCAGCAGTCACGCTAGGCGTGCAGACATTAAAAAAAATATTTCATCGGTCATAATGTCGTTCGGTTTCTTGGCTTGCCACCACGTGTTATTTGGTGTGAGGTGTGGGGTACATCGTCATCTTGGTCCCTGGAGCACCGCCGCCTTCTGCTCGCCTTGGTCGCCGGCCTAGGGGACATGGACTCTGCCGCCCAGCTCTCCCCAGCTCTACTTGTCCAGAACTGACCAGCCGCTTTCCCCCCCGCCCCGTCCCCAGCCCCGAACATAAGACACGGCGACCAGGACCAGACCCGTTATGACTCGACGACAAGCCCCAATTATTTTCTGGTGGAGATAAAGTTTAGTAGTGATAAAGATATAATTCTTACTGGCGCAGGAGCTATAGGAGAATGAGCCCCCGAAGACTGCCAGGCAGCATAAACCCGCAGACTCGATTAAATGGTTAGCCGCCCACTTCGACACAAGATCCACTCCCAACACGAACTTTTAGCATCACCCAGAAGATGCAAAACATTGCAGAAATGGTGAGCAGCATGTGTCCAACAGAAAATCGATGCATGGCTCAAGTCAATGGAAAGAGAGTGCAAGAAACATGCGTAATATTTTAAAGACACTGCTTCTGTCAGACACAAAGCAACGGTGAGTGGTATTGGGTTAAAGGTCTTTGGTGAAAGCATGGGTGAAAGGTCATAGAGTAAACATTTGTTGTGCTCCCAATGCACTGAATAGTTTAAAGATGAACCATTTACATGAAGTCACCTCAGACGGTTTAAGAAGTAGCTTGTGTTTTAAAAAAATTAAATGCAACAAGGCACAAGCAAATGAGAAGGATCACACAGCCATAGCACACAGCTTTCTTTGCTTGCTATCCACGCAGCCTCTCGGAGCAACGAGTTGACGGCCCAACCCCACTTCACAAAGGCACTTGCGAGTCGCCTGCGATTTCACGCTATACTCATGGACAACTTTTTATGGCAATGCAGTCGAGGCTATAGGTACAAAAGTGAAGGACAGTCTTTCGTCCCCGTGCCATGGAGAGCAGGCTCCTAAAAACTAGCCACCCTCCACACTTTCCAACCTCATTCCCTCACACGCCCGCATCCCTAGCCCAAACAACGCACTGCCCACTCAGATCAGCTTCGCTGCCCACTGCATTAGACCACGATGTGATCACCACAGCAAAACGTCTTGCTTGATGGACTGCCAGTCTCTTGCGCTGCGCTTTAGATGTCCTCTTCATCAACTTCCATCCTAAACAATGGATCCACACAGCACTATCTCATTGTCCTCTTAAACCAAGCCTTGAAATTCAACCAAAGCCTAAACACGCTGAATTGTCCATTTTTTTTATGGCTTCACATGTTCTCTGAATTCAGGTTTCATAGTTCTGAAGCATTGAGCTCGGTTGTAACGCACAGGTTTTGTCATCATAATAGGTGGAAATTTTTAAGAGGATGTTTTTGACGATGGAGATGAATTTTTGCGGCACAAGGGCATCTCTAGGCAAAGAGCGCTATGGCATAAGGCGTTTTCGCTTACTCAAGGTGGGGCCAAAGACCCATTTCCCAAGCATTTCACCCAAATGAAGCCAAGCACCAGGCCAGGGGAAAACAACCTGTACCCACTGTATCACCGTTGGGCCCCCGGTGGCACAGGGGATCGAACCCTGCACCTCCCGCATGCGAGTCAGATGCTCAAACCACTAGGCCACCGCTGCAGTGAGACAATGGTTGTCAGTTGAAACCAAATGAAATCAGTTTAAAGTCAGTGCCTGTTCTCTTGCCCATCTTTCTTTCGACGGTGGAAACAGCACATATCAAACCAAGTCATAGGAAAGACCTTCATTAGTGCTGCTGCTGCTTTTTGCTCAATTCTACAATTCCTCACTTATGACAGCAAGAGCAAAACTGAAGACAAAGAACAATATCTTGGCAAATCTTCATCGCTTTGTTAGCATGCATTTGGCCAAAAGAAGCAATGACAATTATGCTCGACAACCGCACCCAGGTGCCATGCTGTAAACCTGCTCAGTCTTCACGTTAGCAGTGCCATGTCACCCATGATCATGCCAATCTCTTTACAGGGCACAACCAACACCTCTGTACCTGCACATGCGGCTGGCCCATTCCGTCCACCGTCGGATCGCTGACCACGGCCCCTGCCAAGTCCCTTAAATATGGCACTGGAAGAAAATTGACAAGAATAAAAGCAGTCATCTATTCTTCTTTTGTCCGTTAGAAACAGGGGTGCACATTCATTTACAAACCCTTGCCAATGAATTACCCGAGCCGATGTGCGGTGCAAAGAACTCGAAAGACAGTGTGCTAACATAAACTCTCTTCACTCAATGACCAGCTAACACTGCTGAATATTACATCGAAGAAGACCTAGCCACACACAAAAAACACAAACCAGGTGGCCACAGCACCTGGTTAGTGCTCCACGTGTGTAGCTAGGTCTCTTAGGCTGTTATATTAATTGCGCAGCCCTACCAGCCAGCAAAACTTACTACCCTAATTCAAGCAATATTGGCCAGTGATTACAAGGGTGCCCTACACTTCATGAATGCTAAAACTTGGGCACAGTAATAATTTACCCCTGAATTTTTGGTAAAAACCTGAATAAGGTAAACAGAAAAATGCAGACTATGCACATGCTGTCTGTCCCATTTTTGTCCTTCATACCTATTTTACAATTACATCACACCTCAGCATTACCAACATCAAAGTTCTACTTTACAGCACAGAAATCTGACACAAGTTGGTCAACTGTTTCACGAGAACAAATCATAAAAGCCAAATTGCTAGACAACATTTTCGCACAGATTAGCGAGTGTCTTACACTGATCATTTGCAATCTAGCACGAGAAAATTATGGTCCCGTTCAGGAGTCACAATGGAACTGCGGGCCAGTTGCCCAGGTGCTTGTGTCAACGCATTAGGAGTAAACAAACGGCAACCATACAGCGTTGGAAATCTGTGCTGTGTCGTTGTACTACTTTCGCTCAATTATCATAGCCTGATTTGCAACAAGTAAAAAAAATTAAGCGGTGAAAGGCGAAAGCCTGAGTGCTGCATTCTAGCTGCTACGAAATTGTTCCCCTCACATTCTGTTGGTGCATTAATTAACTGCCAATTAATGATGCTTAATCTTTGCCTTTAGCAGTGGAACGCGACAGCGTGTTGTAGCGCTGCCAGGGAGAGTCCACGGAACGCCACCACCCGTTCGGCGCGGTGCGTTGCCCTTTAAGCGCAATGCTTTTTGAGGAAAGGAAATGGCGCTGTAATTCTCCATCATATCGGTGGACACCCGAACAACCGTACAGGACGGGAGGAAGTAGAGTGAAAGAAGAAAGAGGGGCCGTAATGATGAAAATGAAAACTGTATTTGAGGAAAGGAAATTACGCAGTAACCGTCTCACATATTTCGGTGGACACCCGTCAAAATTCGCGCGCAGCGTCGTCACGACCATTTCGACCAATCTGAAACGCGGACAAATTTGCTAACACGTGTTGGTCACGACAGTATGAGCCATTAACGGCTTTCGCCTTAAAAACAAGTAAACCGGCACATTTGGTACCAGACGAAATAGAGACGCTAAATGTGCAGTAAGCATAACGCCGGATGTGAAGCACATTCGAGCTTCGAACGTTTATGGCAAACATGGCGTGTTTAACCCAGGATGAAGTACCAAAATTGCCACAAAGAGAATACCTGTCTCCCGTAGCTCCAGAGCGGCCACCAAAGTTCCGACCTTCACAGACCTCTTGTGGCGCAGGATGAGGAACGTGCGCTGCAACCAGGCGGACAGTTGGAGACATGCCAGGTGGCTGTGGCCTCGTATCACCTGCAGCAAATCAGACACGATGAGGACGCTCAACGCTACGCCAAGATTTCATTCCGTGAATACTAACCAAAAAGAATCTAAATAAATCAGCCTTGCACAAGAAAACAAAAGCCGTGCCTCTGTGCTCACTGCAATTTCACGAAGGGAAACGCCATGCGTTCAGGCAAATCGAACACGCAAAGCTCGTGCGGCGAACCACAGAGAAAGAACGAATTTTTTCTTTCTCTGCGGGCGAATTGCACGCAGCGCGAGAGCGCATACTGCAGACGCACCCTATTCAAATGACACTAAAAAGAGAAATGTCCAACTCACCGTTTGCTTAACCGTCGATGATGTTAGACAATCTGATTTTTTTTTCTTTGTAGCTGTTGAACGCACCGGCAAAGTGAAGCTACAGAACATCCGCTAGGTTCTCTCTGTGAAGCGCGGCTTTTATAGGTAGTGGGATAGATACGCGGAGCACGCTGATTGGGCGACAAAGCAGCCTATAACCTCCTTCATCCCGAAGCGCGTGAAACCGACGAACGAGCATTCTTAGATTCTAATCCCTTCCCTCAAGCTCGATGGCACTATACTCCGTTTCATACATCAAGTGCAACGCTGTGAAGGTTACGGAAGTAGTCCGCAAAAAAATAAAAATAAATGGTGTATCACTCCGCGCTGTTCTGTGGCCGCTCCGGAGAGTCGACAGGCAATGGGTCTGCGTGGGTTGAAATCCCGCTGGCTGAAACTTTTTTTTTTTTCGCACATTTTTTATTTTTCATCGCAAGTTGCATTTCGCGTGACTTGAATAAGAAAACTTGTTTTATTCAGAATCGCTTGAATGTTATTGCGTGTTCTGCAATGAACTGCATGTATCTGTTCATTTGATGCATACCGCGTTAATGTGAGCTCTCCGAAATTCGTTGTCAGTGAGCTCGGACCGGTTTTTATTCAGCTGAGGCGGTTTTCTTCCCGATTCTGTAGTATTGTGACTATGCTTTTGAGATGCAAGCGAGAGATTTGTGCGAAAGATGACGTTCATTTGTCGGGTTTAATTAGCACAGTGGCGAGTGCCCCGCCGTGGCCAGATTAACAAGTGGCCATCTGCCGCTTTTTTTTATAGCATACCATGGAAGGCTACAGCTCATTATCTGGGCTTAATCGTCGATTCCAAACTCTCTTGGTGCCCAGCTGTGATTTGCTTGCGACAGCAAGTTAAACAAGTTGCTTCGGCAGCTAGCAGACTGTTAGCTAAAGGCAACTATACGTCCCCAATCAGAAAAGCCGAGCGAGACCCTTGTACAATGCAGATTCCAAGAGAAGGCAAGCGTAACAGGGGGCGGCAGAAAGTTAGGTGGCCGGATGAGATTAAGAAATTTGCGGGATTACGGTGGCCCAACTGGCAAAGGACAGGGTAAATTGGAGAGAGGCATGGGAGAGGCCTTAGCCCTGCAGTGGGCGTAGTCAGGCTGATGATGATGATGATGATGAAACGCTGTCACATTCCGCGAGAACATCTTAAGAAAAATTCCAATCGAATAAAATAAATTCTAAATTCCAGAAACAGCTATTCAAAGACGACAGCCCAAGGTACTTTTTGTTGTCAAGATTAGAAGGAAAAAGCCACAAACCTGCAAAGAAGCCCCCTACCCCACTTCTTCTGCAAAAGAGGAAAACAGCTCCTCCACAAAAGCTGCACTCACCTGGCCAGCGCTTTTCCCGCTGTTGGTCGCTCTCGGCTTTCAGCCTGGCCCCGTCAATGCAAAGCAACGGGCGATCCTCGCTCGAGGCCGCCTTGTCCTTGACGAAGCGAGCTGCAGTGGAGGAGTGGAGATGCACCACAGTGAACGAAAGAAAGCTCACATGAGAATAATTAACAAAGATTCGGTGGTGCCGATCACTAGCTCTGTCCTGAAGCAACTTTAGAACACAGAAGGCAGAAGCAGCCGACGCCTCAACAGCAGAAGCTACAAACCGGTGAAAATAAAAATTCAATCGAAAGCCTAAATGACTATAGCACATTAAAACAATCATTTCTTTCTGATCTTATTGTCTGTAATGTCTAAAATTGAGGCACACTCATTGGTACAGCCAACGTCAAAAGTTTACAGCCCAAGGGGTTTGCTTGTAAGCTGTTTAGCAAGGCTTCCTAGCAGTCCAAAGCTTGGGAGGATTGCGGACATGAAGTCATTCCTCTTGCGAGAGATTATGGCTGCTGACACCACATTACGAGGCATGCGGCGGGCCTCGCAAGCAAACCTCCCGGGCTGTATACTTCTGTCCACAACGCAAACGAGCAATAAAAAAATGAACCAAAAAGTAATGCATCAAAACTTGTGGCGTCCCTGAAACACTTGGACACCCTAAAATAAGCAAAGAACAGTGTACATCATACAAATGAAGGGTTTAAAATTGAAATATGATACATATTTTTACAAAGCAGATGACGAAGAAGTGGGCTGTGGCGTGGGACGCAGCAGTCACGCTAGGCGTGCAGACATTAAAAAAAATATTTCATCGGTCATCATGTCGTTCGGTTTCTTGGCTTGCCACCACGTGTTATTTGGTGTGAGGTGTGGGGTACATCGTCATCTTGGTCCCTGGAGCACTGCCGCCTTCTGCTCGCCTTGGTCGCCGGCCTAGGGGACATGGACTCTGCCGCCCAGCTCTCCCCTGCTCTACTTGTCCAGAACTGACCAGCCGCTTTCCCCCCCGCCCCGTCCCCAGCCCCGAACATAAGACACGGCGACCAGGACCAGACCCGTTATGACTCGACGACAAGCCCCAATTATTTTCTGGTGGAGATAAAGTTTAGTAGTGATAAAGATATAATTCTTACTGGCGCAGGAGCTATAGGGGAATGAGCCCCCGAAGACTGCCAGGCAGCATAAACCCGCAGACTCGATTAAATGGTTAGCCGCCCACTTCGACACAAGATCCACTCCCAACACGAACTTTTAGCATCACCCAGAAGATGCAAAACATTGCAGAAATGGTGAGCAGCATGTGTCCAACAGAAAATCGATGCATGGCTCAAGTCAATGGAAAGAGAGTGCAAGAAACATGCGTAATATTTTAAAGACACTGCTTCTGTCAGACACAAAGCAACGGTGAGTGGTATTGGGTTAAAGGTCTTTGGTGAAAGCATGGGTGAAAGGTCATAGAGTAAACATTTGTTGTGCTCCCAATGCACTGAATAGTTTAAAGATGAACCATTTACATGAAGTCACCTCAGACGGTTTAAGAAGTAGCTTGTGTTTTAAAAAAATTAAATGCAACAAGGCACAAGCAAATGAGAAGGATCACACAGCCATAGCACACAGCTTTCTTTGCTTGCTATCCACGCAGCCTCTCGGAGCAACGAGTTGACGGCCCAACCCCACTTCACAAAGGCACTTGCGAGTCGCCTGCGATTTCACGCTATACTCATGGACAACTTTTTATGGCAATGCAGTCGAGGCTATAGGTACAAAAGTGAAGGACAGTCTTTCGTCCCCGTGCCATGGAGAGCAGGCTCCTAAAAACTAGCCACCCTCCACACTTTCCAACCTCATTCCCTCACACGCCCGCATCCCTAGCCCAAACAACGCACTGCCCACTCAGATCAGCTTCGCTGCCCACTGCATTAGACCACGATGTGATCACCACAGCAAAACGTCTTGCTTGATGGACTGCCAGTCTCTTGCGCTGCGCTTTAGATGTCCTCTTCATCAACTTCCATCCTAAACAATGGATCCACACAGCACTATCTCATTGTCCTCTTAAACCAAGCCTTGAAATTCAACCAAAGCCTAAACACGCTGAATTGTCCATTTTTTTTATGGCTTCACATGTTCTCTGAATTCAGGGTTCATAGTTCTGAAGCATTGAGCTCGGTTGTAACGCACAGGTTTTGTCATCAGAATAGGTGGAAATTTTTAAGAGGATGTTTTTGACGATGGAGATGAATTTTTGCGGCACAAGGGCATCTCTAGGCAAAGAGCGCTATGGCATAAGGCGTTTTCGCTTACTCAAGGTGGGGCCAAAGACCCATTTCCCAAGCATTTCACCCAAATGAAGCCAAGCACCAGGCCAGGGGAAAACAACCTGTACCCACTGTATCACCGTTGGGCCCCCGGTGGCACAGGGGATCGAACCCTGCACCTCCCGCATGCGAGTCAGATGCTCAAACCACTAGGCCACCGCTGCAGTGAGACAATGGTTGTCAGTTGAAACCAAATGAAATCAGTTTAAAGTCAGTGCCTGTTCTCTTGCCCATCTTTCTTTCGACGGTGGAAACAGCACATATCAAACCAAGTCATAGGAAAGACCCAGCAAACCATGAATATGCAGAGGATGTCCACTAATGGTCCTAACGTCCAATGTCTATGTATCGATATCGTCTGCATGTTGAGAGGACTATCAGATTCAAATATCAGTTAGTGGATATTCATATGACATTCATACATGTTTTTCTTTCAGCACAGTGGAAGATTTGAAAATTTGCAAACAGCTTACCAGAAAAACACATTAAAATTATGTTGCCTTTAGATTTAGATTTTTTTTTTTTTGCTTTCGCAATCTGAAGTTTTCAGGAGTGAAATATTTAGGCAGTCAGCAATTACATGCTTTGATTTTATTTTATGCAAACAAATGCATGTGCAGTAAGACTATTTGAAGAAACTTCTCAGACTGAAAGCCACAAACGCCGCGAATTTCAAACCAGAACCGCAACTAGAACTGTATTGATATTAGGCAGCCCAACGGCCATGGGCATCATCATTCGTCGCCGCGGCTACAGAGGCTAGAAGGTTTTCCTAGTGTCGCGACCGGGCCGGCGCAGCTGAAATAACTTGCTATGCTCAAGGCAGATGGCGCTGCCGCCCGCTGGCGTGCGGGCGGGCGCAAGAAGCCCCTATGGGTAGTGCTCGCTGGTTCAGTAGGTTGATCGTGTGTGGGTTGCTATCACTGCTTTGACAAGGCGTTAAAGTGTTAAAGACGGTGCAAACACTGGCATAGGTTCTCTTCTCATTTAGATTCGACACGGACTAGCTGTAACACCGACAGTGTGCCGCGGCAGGAGCAAATGCAAGCGTCACGTCGGGCCTCACCTACTGCGCCGTAAAGAAGCGTAAAAACGCATTTTGTGCATGATACCAAAATGAGAAAAGGAAGCGGCACAAATTGCAGGGTGGAACGTCTTTAATACACAAGGTTCCATGACAACAACGTACAAATGCCTTTTTTTGTGCGAAGTGCCCTGTGCGAGGCTACTGACAGCGCCTCATTTTCAGCAACTTTTTCTTTTCTCGCTGCGCGCCGCGCTCTTTGTTTACTGACTTTACAAGGAAATGCATCCTAGTCAAGGCGTAAAACTTGACCACTTCTGTAATTCGACGTCCATGCTCCGCGCAGCCCACACCTTGAAGCTCACATACGTCCCTGAAGAAAATGCAGAAAGCTGACCATGCTATCTGCGTGTAGCTCATTGCGGCTGAAAAACACCTTAAATGCGTCCTCAAGCTTAGCTATGAGCTGTTCAATTGGCCTTGATGGATAAACTAAGCCTCCATGGTCAAAATTTCGAGTAATTAGTGAGGCATTGTTGTTTGACTCGGCTTGCAAAGGCGAAGTGCTGAAACAAGTTGCACATTCGGGGCAAGGAAATATTTTAAGGATTTTTCTTACAACATACCCAGCTACATAAAAAATTAGTCTGCTGTCACTTTTTTTCGTCTACACAGCCCTGATGATCGCGCAGGCTGCTGTGCTCCTCGAGCAGCTCTGCAGCAGAAGCCAAGTTTCAGCCATCCAGTAAATTATCGACAAGTTCAGTTATTCGTTAATTTTTTTCTTTGGGAACATCAGATGGCTGCAAGAGGGCAGTCACGACTTCTGCAGGTACGTTTGCTCCTTTTGGAGGCTTTGCGAGGCTGTAGAAAGAAAGGTTGTTGATAATTATCAAAAACTGCCCCACAGTTGGATGATCATTGCAACCGAAGCACTGGCGCACAATCCCAAGTACATTCTCCATCCTGTCTTGGCTTAGGTTTGCAGTCAACAAGTACTTGTATTGCAGCGACGTGGTCAGGTATTTTACAAGCGACAGTGTGCTTTGCAGCGTTACACGCAGCCCAAGGGCAGTTCCTGCACTTAAAAAGCCGCCACCATACTGTGCAGCATGTTCTTCCCATTCCTTGGGAAAAACAATGAACTCATTCAAAAACTGTGCACTTCTTGAATCAGCACGAAAGCCTTTTGATGGGATTCTAGATGACATTATAAAAATTAGTCTTTCCATTAGTTTTACAAACCGTTCTGTCGGTTCGATGTTTCCCAGTCAACCACGGATATCCGTAGTACGTCCGATTAAGATCCGAATCTCCAGTGCCAGGTGGGGATGTCCGTAGGGCATGCCTACGGACGTCCATATCCGGACATACGCGTCGGAGATTCGGAGTATGTCCGAAGGACGTTCGTTATAGGATGGCTGGCGGATATCCGCGGACGGATGTCCGACGGGTATCCGTGAATATGCCTTTAGGGATGTGAACTTACGACGTCACATACATATTTTATTTTTCCTCACATAAAAAAAATGAAAAGAAATTCTATTTTGCAAACGACAAATTCAGCCGATCAAATTTTTATACCGGCAATTAGTTGCATATTCGGATTAATCAATTAACATCACTCGAATATGGTGCTGATATAAAAGAACCTGAGGTAACCGAGGCATGCTGCCTTCCATGAAAACTAAACTCCTACCAGAAGCCGCGGCACATGGAGGAAGGACATGCCGCGGCAGGACGACAGGCCTTAAAGTCGATCCAATCCAATCCGTCAGCCACCAGTTCCGGCGCGGGCGGCACGGTGCACAACAGCGCGATCTTTGCGTAGTTTTTCGTGGCATCGTGCTTCTTTCGACCTTTATTTTTGCTACAGTATGCGGTTTGTTTGTTCTGCGGTTGCTTGGCTGTGCTATAAATGTGATCAATCACCTATGCGCTCGACAAGACCTTCTTCTGCAACAGAAGCTTTCGTGAAATAGCCCGGACGTCGTACTGCACCCGACTCTTTGTTGCCTCGGATGAAAGAAGCGGCGTGTTATAACTTGCAAGTAAGTAACTGTGCTTGAAGATTACCTTGATGATGTTGCCGTGGGATGAGCAAAATGCTGTAGCATATTATACTCACTTGCACAACTTAATTGTTTGCACTGGAGTGGAAGTTACAAGTACATACGATGCGGTAGCTGCCGCAAACGTGTTTGCCCGCGTACGCGAGCCTGTCGCGAAGCTCCGTAAGCCAGTGCATCGCGCCTCTCTCGTTCTACACTACGAAAAAAATTGAGACGAGGTGTACACATGCATGGTGTGAATCTTAAGGCAGTTGTACGTAAGTTCTTAATAGCGATAAAACAGAACGCACGAAAAGGATAATGTCGGAGCTGTGTGTGTTTTGCAGTGATTCGCGACTGATTTCTTATTTTCTTACTGTCTTTGCGGTGTGTATGTGGCCCGCCTGCGGAGTGTATTGGTGCCTAAATTATGTCATGCCATGGAAAGTGCAGGTAGGTTGAAAATAATGTAAAATTCGTCTACCTTCACAGCTTATCGACTTGTTTCAACATTAGGCTTGTCAAATGGATGTTTCCAGCCATCTACAGCACAGTAATTTGCGCTGAAATTAATTTTTCATCTTTTTCCTTGCAGCGTGTATGTGGACAGCTCGTGCAATTGATTGCTGCAAATGTGCCACATCGCAGTGTCAACAGGTATGTATTAGTTGCAGTGTAAGTGCATGTTGCCCACTCACAACCTGTCCACTTGTTCCCTCAGGGTTGCTGCACGGACGTCACCAGCCCATTCAGAGCAACCGTGTTGTAGCTTGCGCTGCAGAGCATTGGTCTACATGTAAGTTCGAAGTGTGTTGAAATTATGAGCTCCCCTCATGCACTCTTCATCTTTTCCTTTGCAGCACGTGTGTGGACATTTCGTGCAAATGATGGCTGCGAATGTGTGACATAGTCAGCAGGTATGTTTTGCTATGGTATTTTTTATTATGATCTTCAGTGGCAGTATCTTGATTTGCAAAAATCATGTACCCTTTCAGTGACAGTATTTTTGCATTTTTGTTTGTTTTCTAGGGAAAAACTTTTTTACAACAGATTCATCATGAGAATACAACCTGCATACAGTAACCCGTCCTATTGCATGGGACCTCTTCTAGCGTCAAGCGTGAAGAATGCCTCTTGAAGGTTGAAAGCATGCATTAATGCCTTTAATAAAATTGTTTGATTTTAAGACAACTTGCTTTGTGTTTGGTTGCTTCCTATAGGCATATGCATTTGATGTACGATGAGGCCTGTGCCTGATATCAAACACTTTGTGGGCTTGTATATAAACTCATTCAGTATATGACAGTTAAATTAGTGGCTGCAGTCATCAAGGCCTGCAACATGCCAATGTCCTCTTTAGGTCCGCGGCGGATATCCGCGGATATCCGTATCGGATGTCCGTGGGAGATCTTTCCAGTTACAAATGTACCTCCGTCGGACGTCCCTCGGAGATCCGTCGGAGGTCGGCGGATCTCCCACGGATATCCGTACATCCGTTAAGGGACGTACATCGTACGTCCGCTGGACGTACAGTGGTTGATTGGGTTCTGACGTTGTCCCTTTGCAAATGGTCCCGGTAAAAGAAAATACCCTTTAGTACCTCCTGACTGAACAGCTGAAATGCAAGGTTTACTAGCATTTTTTCGAATGCGTTTGGATGCACATGTGATTGCGTGATGTGTGGCATCACCTTCAATGTCGGACGGGGCGCGGAACAACGATACTTTTTCTTTCGACGACTTGTAGCCACCTTTGCAGAGCGGCACGAAACACGTGCGACCTTTTTTTGTCGGCATTATCACACGTGCTGCACAGACGTCACTTTTTCTCAACACTACGAGGCATCGAGAGTCGCACAAACAAATCACGCCCAAATCGCCCGCGCGCACTTGCCAACTGGCTGGGCGAACGGCGCGGCTTGCGTAGCGCGCCAAAAGCCGCACGCCTGGCAGCTGCAGCGCCACCTACGCTGAGCATCCAAACCGGTTTCACAGGGGCCCCTTGAAACGGCGGCCGTTCACGACACTAGGAAAACCTTCTAGCCTCTGTACCGCGGCCGCGAAGCGATGTTTTCTTGGTTCCTTTCAGCGTTCGTTTGCACATTTTATCTTTTCGCGTGTTCACATTTTCTTCATTGTGGCGGCAAGCTTGTACGCGTCGTATACCGTCCTGTGCCAGCATTGTGCAGTGTACTGGGGGACTACGTGAAGAACGGCAATAATGGTGAGTTTTTGCACACTTTTCTCTCAAACAAGTGTTAGTGTTCGTTGGTGGCATTGTGCATTTTTCGTGCTGGCGATTTCACTAGCCGGTTTATCAGTTCGTGGAGTGCGTAGATAGCTTAAAAATGCGTGGCGTTTAGTTAAATGGATTTGTCGCCGAAGCGGAGGCATGGTACAGTAGTGGCGCGGGAATGCCTGTGGTGGCCGCCTGGCATGCTATGACCCTCACTACAAAGGTAGACAGTTTCCAGTCTCCGGCGGCTCAAGAAGACAGTTTTCGCAGATCTTGTGTTGGTGTAAAATTTGCTAACAGGTCCCCTTTCGTTGCAGCTCTTCTCTTCAGGACTAACTGGGCTTTGTTTTTAGTCAAGCTCTTCTGCTTAAATTTGCCTTTTGCGGTCTGACATTGCTTTTTCATCTTTTTGCTTGTAAAAAACCTTTGTGGGTTCTTTCTTACTTGTAATTTTCTCCTATTTTAGTTGTTGCTCACTTCATGATATTTGGTTCTTGACTATTTTTGTCTTTCAGCTTGTGGTTTCTATAACTTTTGCTGAAAATTTCTTTTTATTGCAGTGTGTCAATGCAAGTAGTGCTGTGCAAATTCTTGCTACTGTTCGTGTGCCCCAGTACGGGGTTACATTATATAAAATGAGAGTTGCAAATTGTAAACCTGTAATGCAACTGGGTGTGACCATTCTTCTTTCCTGTTCATTTTCAGGTATTTTGGAGAGCATGTTCAGAAAAGAGGCTGTCTGTATTTTGTCACTCACTAGTGGCATTTGCTCCATCAAGACAAAGAGGTGGTATGAAACTGTTTTTCGTGCTTCATTCTTAGGTTATTAGTCATGACCTATGGAAAGCAAATAGCTTTCACCAAATATATTCTAGTTCTTCATTAAAGACAGGCTAATTGCCAACTACTGCCACATCTTTCGTCTTAACATAACATAAAAATTCAAGCAATCACGTTCCACTGGCGTAATTAACTTACTTGAGTTAAACCTGTTTTCTCACACGTCCCAACTTTGGTTCTGCAAATGCTTTCATGAAGCACAATTTATAATGTTCGGTAATGATTAACATACATTTATAGCTTCTGGGTCTGGAAAGAGCTTTGATTTTAGACGTCTCCAAGGCATGTTTCTATGTTAAACTCCAGGTTTCTTCAATAAGACTAAGGCACCTCAACAATGACTATTTGGTTTTCTACAGGGTCGCTGACTTTCTTTCTAACTGCACATCATTTGACTGTTAATGCAACCAACTCTTAAGGTGTTCCAATCCTTTCAGGCATGCCTCAAGGATGTGCTGACCTCTTTCTGACCTGTATTAGCAGTTCATTTAGTGTTGTTTCTGCTTGTTTTTTGCTGCTGATTGTGTCATCTAATAACTGATGGTTCTGACACTGCATCACTTCAGACTGAATTCAGTAACGCTGCGTAACGCTTTCTCTAGAATGTGGAGCTTTACTTTTTGTTACAAATTTATGAGCACTTCTCATAACCAGGCATGCTGTTCTTGTTATTTTTACAAATAGTTGCCTTGACTTTCTGCATATAAGTACTTTAGCATGCATTATACAACTTTTAGCAAAAATTTATGGA
This sequence comes from Amblyomma mixtum, assembly GCF_055824585.1. Lineage (NCBI taxonomy): Eukaryota > Metazoa > Arthropoda > Arachnida > Ixodida > Ixodidae > Amblyomma > Amblyomma mixtum. The sequence continues at coordinate 378,194,101 of NC_143014.1, read as the reverse complement.
AGTCCAACTAGTATTGCTTGAGTAATATCAAAATCTAATTGCATGCTGATGCATTTAGAAAACAATTTTTACAATGGCAATGAAAAAGTATGTGCCAGCCCATTCCAATTTTGTTCTCATCCGTGTTTCCTCATGCTGCATTCCCCGATTATGACCTACCAACCAGACTTATTACAATATCGACCATTCACGGCTCTTTTTTCCATGTGTGCTTTCATACTGAATGTGTCCTATCGTTCTGCACAGATGCTGTTCGATCGAACAAGATGTTCTCAACAACACTGGCCGAGATAGAAGGAGTGGTAAAAAAATGGCTGCAGCATGCGTCCTGCAGGCGGAAGCAGCTGCAGGAAAGGCACGCAAAGAAAGCTGAGGCAAGTTGATTCCCTTATACCTTTTGTGAGCTTGAGACTGTTTTTGTGTGTACAGTGATGACCAGAAGTGTGCTTGTCTACATAGACCTGGCATACCCAAAGGTTACATTCCACACCTCGTGTTATCCACTTTTATGGAGAAAGATACTTTTGATTTTTGTGAGCATTTGTGTGCACACTATTAGTTTTTTGGTTTGCTGCCTCATGTAGCCTAACATTTTTAGTCCCCTGGTACATAATTAGGTGCACTGCAAATTCACAAAGCTTGGAGCGTAGTCTGCATAGCTTAGATTGTTTCATTTAAGGCTAATTAATTGAGCAGATAGAACGCTTTGTATACAACTGAAAGAGCAAATATATTTCACAAAATTGTAAGCTTGGCACTGTGACCTCCAATGTTTTGGTGATAGATTTTGGCTCTATAACTGATGTCATTTTTTTTTTCTCAGAATTCGGTTTGATTTGGTTCATGGGATTTAACGTCAAAAAGCGACTGGCTATGAGGGATGCTGTGTGGAGGGCTGTGGATAATTTTGACCACTCTGGGTTCTTTTTATCATGCACTGACATTGCTACACAGGTACCTTGCGTGCCTGTGTAGCACGCAAGGAGGCTACACAGGCACCTTGCATGCCTGTGTAGCCTCCACAGCCAGGATCAAACCTTGGGTTGCCTGGCTCAGTAGTCGAGTGCCCTAACCACTGACTGGTTAGAGCCCATGCGCCCTTACGTCACATCTGTCCTCAAAATGATTTGAAGATGCCTATGGTGACAGTTTCATAAATCTGGATTTTAAAAATTTTGTTTCCAATTTTTTAGCAGTTTCCATACCTAGAAAACGTTCGCCATTTGTGTTCTATCTCCGCTGGAATGATAAGGACTGTTTTGAATCGAAGTTTGTTTTATGGGGTTTAACGTCCCAAAGTCACTCTGGCTATGAGGAACGCCGTAGTGAAGAGCTCTGGAAATTTCGACCACCTGGGGTTCTTTAACGTGCACTGACATCGCCACAGCATACGATAAATGGCGCCTAAATGCAGTCACTTTCTGAAAAGTTCTGTGATTTAGTACAAATAGCACGTCATTGAAGGTTTTGATTCCTAGTTGCATTTGTATTCGCCTGTAGTGTCATTCTGGAGCTAATTTTTTCCAAGCAGAAACTGCTTTAGCATGCACGTTTTTCTCCACAAAGTGCATTTTTTAGTTACTTGACTACTATTTAATACTATGTATTGTGCTCTATTATATTCACAGGCCACTCGAAATCAAGTGGGGACCTCTGCAGAGTAGTCGTCCGCCATTCCTCATTTTGCTTGGATTGTGCCTGCACCTTGGCTTTGTCACAGTGGTGGGGTACCTGACTAAGTAATAAAGATACATAAGAATAATGGTGGTCTTGCCCAGTGCTTTGTTATATTGACACAGCATCATTACATTCAACGTAGAACACCCGGCACCTCCCTACACAACCCACAAAAATATTGGATGAATATCTATTCAGCGTCCTTTAAATATCTCAGAGAGTGACCATATGTGGCCAAAATATGGACATTATATAAACATCCACTGTTATCAAAATGAAGCTCATATGGATATTCTATGGACATAATATGAACTTTTGAGAATATTATATGGACATCTGATATTTTATAAATTATATTATATGGATATCCCCTGAACATTACTTGGTTGGCTGGGGACCTTCATTAGTGCTGCTGCTGCTTTTTGCTCAATTCTACAATTCCTCACTTATGACAGCAAGAGCAAAACTGAAGACAAAGAACAATATCTTGGCAAATCTTCATCGCTTTGTTAGCATGCATTTGGCCAAAAGAAGCAATGACAATTATGCTCGACAACCGCACCCAGGTGCCATGCTGTAAACCTGCTCAGTCTTCACGTTAGCAGTGCCATGTCACCCATGATCATGCCAATCTCTTTACAGGGCACAACCAACACCTCTGTACCTGCACATGCGGCTGGCCCATTCCGTCCACCGTCGGATCGCTGACCACGGCCCCTGCCAAGTCCCTTAAATATGGCACTGGAAGAAAATTGACAAGAATAAAAGCAGTCATCTATTCTTCTTTTGTCCGTTAGAAACAGGGATGCACATTCATTTACAAACCCTTGCCAATGAATTACCCGAGCCGATGTGCGGTGCAAAGAACTCGAAAGACAGTGTGCTAACATAAACTCTCTTCACTCAATGAGCAGCTAACACTGCTGAATATTACAGCGAAGGAGACCTAGCCACACACAAAAAACACAAACCAGGTGGCCACAGCACCTGGTTAGGGCTCCACGTGTGTAGCTAGGTCTCTTAGGCTGTTATATTAATTGCGCAGCCCTACCAGCCAGCAAAACTTACTACCCTAATTCAAGCAATATTGGCCAGTGATTACAAGGGTGCCCTACACTTCATGAATGTTAAAACTTGGGCACAGTAATAATTTACCCCTGAATTTTTGGTAAAAACCTGAATAAGATAAACAGAAAAATGCAGACTATGCACATGCTGTCTGTCCCATTTTTCTCCTTCATACCTATTTTACAATTACATCACACCTCAGCATTAGCAACATCAAAGTTCTACTTTACAGCACAGAAATCTGACACAAGTTGGTCAACTGTTTCACGAGAACAAATCATAAAAGCCAAATCGCTAGACAACATTTTCGCACAGATTAGCGAGTGTCTTACACTGATCATTTGCAATCTAGCACGAGAAAATTATGGTCCCGTTCAGGAGTCACAATGGAACTGCGGGCCAGTTGCCCAGGTGCTTGTGTCAACGCATTAGGAGTAAACAAACGGCAACCATACAGCGTTGGAAATCTGTGCTGTGTCGTTGTACTACTTTCGCTCAATTATCATAGCCTGATTTGCAACAAGTAAAAAAAATTAAGCGGTGAAAGGCGAAAGCCTGAGTGCTGCATTCTAGCTGCTACGAAATTGTTCCCCTCACATTCTGTTGGTGCATTAATTAACTGCCAATTAATGATGCTTAATCTTTGCCTTTAGCAGTGGAACGCGACAGCGTGTTGTAGCGCTGCCAGGGAGAGTCCACGGAACGCCACCACCCGTTCGGCGCGGTGCGTCGCCCTTTAAGTGCAACGCTTTTTGAGGAAAGGAAATGGCGCTGTAATTCTCCATCATATCGGTGGACACCCGAACAACACCGTACAGGACGGGAGGAAGTAGAGTGAAAGAAGAAAGAGGGGCCGTAATGATGAAAATGAAAACTGTATTTGAGGAAAGGAAATTACGCAGTAACCGTCTCACATATTTCGGTGGACACCCGTCAAAATTCGCGCGCAGCGTCGTCACGACCATTTCGACCAATCTGAAACGCGGACAAATTTGCTAACACGTGTTGGTCACGACAGTATGAGCCATTAACGGCTTTCGCCTTAAAAACAAGTAAACCGGCACATTTGGTACCAGACGAAATAGAGACGCTAAATGTGCGCTAAGCATAACGCCGGATGTGAAGCACATTCGAGCTTCGAACGTTCATGGCAAACATGGCGTGTTTAACCCAGGATGAAGTACCAAAATTGCCACAAAGAGAATACCTGTCTCCCGTAGCTCCAGAGCGGCCACCAAAGTTCCGACCTTCACAGACCTCTTGTGGCGCAGGATGAGGAACGTGCGCTGCAACCAGGCGGACAGTTGGATACATGCCAGGTGGCTGTGGCCTCGTATCACCTGCAGCAAATCAGACACGATGAGGACGCTCAACGCTACGCCAAGATTTCATTCCGTGAATACTAACCAAAAAGAATCTAAATAAATCAGCCTTGCACAAGAAAACAAAAGCCGTGCCTCTGTGCTCACTGCAATTTCACGAAGGGAAACGCCATGCGTTCAGGCAAATCGAACACGCAAAGCTCGTGCGGCGAACCACAGAGAATGAACGAATTTTTTCTTTCTCTGCGGGCGAATTGCACACAGCGCGAGAGCGCATACTGCAGACGCACCCTATTCAAATGACACTAAAAAAAGAGATGTCCAACTCACCGTTTGCTTAACCGTCGGTGATGTGAGACAATCTGATTTTTTGTTCTTTGTAGCTGTTGAACGCACCGGCAAAGTGAAGCTACAGAACATCCGCTAGGTTCTCTCTGTGAAGCGCGGCTTTTATAGGTAGTGGGATAGATACGCGGAGCACGCTGATTGGGCGACAAAGCAGCCTATAACCTCCTTCATCCCGAAGCGCGTGAAACCGACGAACGAGCATTCTTAGATTCTAATCCCTTCCCTCAAGCTCGATGGCACTATACTCCGTTTCATACATCAAGTGCAACGCTGTGAAGGTTACGGAAGTAGTCCGCAAAAAAAAAAAAATAAATGGTGTATCACTCCGCGCTGTTCTGTGGCCGCTCCGGAGAGTCGACAGGCAATGGGTCTGCGTGGGTTCAAATCCCGCTGGCTGAAACTTTTTTTTTTCGCACATTTTTTATTTTTCATCGCAAGTTGCATTTCGCGTGACTTGAATAAGAAAACTTGTTTTATTCAGAATCGCTTGAATGTTATTGCGTGTTCTGCAATGAACTGCATGTATCTGTTCATTTGATGCATACCGCGTTAATGTGAGCTCTCCGAAATTCGTTGTCAGTGAGCTCGGACCGGCTTTTATTCAGCAGAGGCGGTTTTCTTCCCGATTCTGTAGTATTGTGACTATGCTTTTGAGATGCAAGCGAGAGATTTGTGCGAAAGATGACGTTCATTTGTCGGGTTTAATTAGCACAGTGGCGAGTGCCCCGCCGTGGCCAGATTAACAAGTGGCCATCTGCCGCTTTTTTTTATAGCATACCATGGAAGGCTACAGCTCATTATCCGGGCTTAATCGTCGATTCCAAACTCTCTTGGTGCCCAGCTGTGATTTGCTTGCGACAGCAAGCTAAACAAGTTGCTTCGGCAGCTAGCAGACTGTTAGCTAAAGGCAACTATACGTCCCCAATCAGAAAAGCCGAGCGAGACCCTTGTACAATGCAGATTCCAAGAGAAGGCAAGCGTAACAGGGGGCGGCAGAAAGTTAGGTGGCCGGATGAGATTAAGAAATTTGCGGGATTACGGTGGCCCAACTGGCGAAGGACAGGGTAAATTGGAGAGAGGCATGGGAGAGGCCTTTGCCCTGCAGTGGGCGTAGTCAGGCTGATGATGATGATGATGATGAAACGCTGTCACATTCCGCGAGAACATCTTAAGAAAAATTCCAATCGAATAAAATAAATTCTAAATTCCAAAAACAGCTATTCAAAGACGACAGCCCAAGGTACTTTTTGTTGTCAAGATTAGAAGGAAAAAGCCACAAACCTGCAAACAAGAAGCCCCCTACCCCACTTCTTCTGCAAAAGAGGAAAACAGCTCCTCCACAAAAGCTGCACTCACCTGGCCAGCGCTTTTCCCGCTGTTGGTCGCTCTCGGCTTTCCGCCTGGCCCCGTCAATGCAAGGCAACGGGCGATCCTCGCTCGAGGCCGCCTTGTCCTTGACGAAGCGAGCTGCAGTGGAGGAGTGGAGATGCACCACAGTGAACGAAAGAAAGCTCACATGAGAATAATTAACAAAGATTCGGTGGTGCCGATCACTAGCTCTGTCCAGAAGCAACTTTAGAACACAGAAGGCAGAAGCAGCCGATGCCTCAACAGCAGAAGCTACAAACCGGTGAAAATAAAAATTCAATCGAAAGCCTAAATGACTATAGCACATTAAAACAATCATTTCTTTCTGATCTTATTGTCTGTAATGTCTAAAATTGAGGCACACTCATTGGTACAGCCAACGTCAAAAGTTTACAGCCCAAGGGGTTTGCTTGTAAGCTGTTTAGCAAGGCTTCCTAGCAGTCCAAAGCTTGGGAGGATTGCGGACATGAAGTCATTCCTCTTGCGAGAGATTACGGCTGCTGACACCACATTACGAGGCATGCGGCGGGCCTCGCAAGCAAACCTCCCGGGCTGTATACTTCTGTCCACAACGCAAACGAGCAATAAAAAAATGAACCAAAAAGTAATGCATAAAAACTTGTGGCGTCCCTGAAACACTTGGACACCCTAAAATAAGCAAAGAACAGTGTACATCATACAAATGAAGGGTTTAAAATTGAAATATGATACATATTTTTACAAAGCAGATGACGAAGAAGTGGGCTGTGGCGTGGGACGCAGCAGTCACGCTAGGCGTGCAGACATTAAAAAAAATATTTCATCGGTCATCATGTCGTTCGGTTTCTTGGCTTGCCACGTGTTATTTGGTGTGAGGTGTGGGGTACATCGTCATCTTGGTCCCTGGAGCACCGCCGCCTTCTGCTCGCCTTGGTCGCCGGCCTAGGGGACATGGACTCTGCCGCCCAGCTCTCCCCAGCTCTACTTGTCCAGAACTGACCAGCCGCTTTCCCCCCCGCCCCGTCCCCAGCCCCGAACATAAGACACGGCGACCAGGACCAGACCCGTTATGACTCGACGACAAGCCCCAATTATTTTCTGGTGGAGATAAAGTTTAGTAGTGATAAAGATATAATTCTTACTGGCGCAGGAGCTATAGGGGAATGAGCCCCCAAAGACTGCCAGGCAGCATAAACCCGCAGACTCGATTAAATGGTTAGCCGCCCACTTCGACACAAGATCCACTCCCAACACGAACTTTTAGCATCACCCAGAAGATGCAAAACATTGCAGAAATGGTGAGCAGCATGTGTCCAACAGAAAATCGATGCATGGCTCAAGTCAATGGAAAGAGAGCGCAAGACAGGCATAAAGAAACATGCGTAATATTTTAAAGACACTGCTTCTGTCAGACACAAAGCAACGGTGAGTGGTATTGGGTTAAAGGTCTTTGGTGAAAGCATGGGTGAAAGGTCATAGAGTAAACATTTGTTGTGCTCCCAATGCACTGAATAGTTTAAAGATGAACCATTTACATGAAGTTACCTCAGACGGTTTAAGAAGTAGCTTGTGTTTTAAAAAAATTAAATGCAACAAGGCACAAGCAAATGAGAAGGATCACACAGCCATAGCACACAGCTTTCTTTGCTTGCTATCCACGCAGCCTCTCGGAGGAACGAGTTGACGGCCCAATCCCACTTCACAAAGGCACTTGCGAGTCGCCTGCGATTTCACGCTATACTCATGGAAAACTTTTTATGGCAATGCAGTCGAGGCTATAGGTACAAAAGTGAAGGACAGTCTTTCGTCCCCGTGCCATGGAGAGCAGGCTCCTAAAAACTAGCGACCCTCCACACTTTCCAACCTCATTCCCTCACACGCCCGCATCCCTAGCCCAAACAACGCACTGCCCACTGCATTAGACCACGATGTGATCACCACAGCAAAACGTCTTGCTTGATGGACTGCCAGTCTCTTGCGCTGCGCTTTAGATGTCCTCTTCATCAACTTCCATCCTAAACAATGGATCCACACAGCACTATCTCATTGTCCTCTTAAACCAAGCCTTGAAATTCAACCAAAGCCTAAACACGCTGAATTGTCCATTTTTTTTATGGCTTCACATGTTCTCTGAATTCAGGTTTCATAGTTCTGAAGCATTGAGCTCGGTTGTAACGCACAGGTTTTGTCATCAGAATAGGTGGAAATTTTTAAGAGGATGTTTTTGACGATGGAGAAGAATTTTTGCGGCACAAGGGCATCTCTAGGCAAAGAGCGCTATGGCATAAGGCGTTTTCGCTTACTCAAGGTGTGGCCAAAGACCCATTTCCCAAGCATTTCACCCAAATGAAGCCAAGCACCAGGCCAGGGGAAAACAACCTGTACCCACTGTATCACCGTTGGGCCCCCGGTGGCACAGGGGATCGAACCCTGCACCTCCCGCATGCGAGTCAGATGCTCAAACCACTAGGCCACCGCTGCAGTGAGACAATGGTTGTCAGTTGAAACCAAATGAAATCAGTTTAAAGTCAGTGCCTGTTCTCTTGCCCATCTTTCTTTCGACGGTGGAAACAGCACATATCAAACCAAGTCATAGGAAAGACCTTCATTAGTGCTGCTGCTGCTTTTTGCTCAATTCTACAATTCCTCACTTATGACAGCAAGAGCAAAACTGAAGACAAAGAACAATATCTTGGCAAATCTTCATCGCTTTGTTAGCATGCATTTGGCCAAAAGAAGCAATGACAATTATGCTCGACAACCGCACCCAGGTGCCATGCTGTAAACCTGCTCAGTCTTCACGTTAGCAGTGCCATGTCACCCATGATCATGCCAATCTCTTTACAGGGCACAACCAACACCTCTGTACCTGCACATGCGGCTGGCCCATTCCGTCCACCGTCGGATCGCTGACCACGGCCCCTGCCAAGTCCCTTAAATATGGCACTGGAAGAAAATTGACAAGAATAAAAGCAGTCATCTATTCTTCTTTTGTCCGTTAGAAACAGGGGTGCACATTCATTTACAAACCCTTGCCAATGAATTACCCGAGCCGATGTGCGGTGCAAAGAACTCGAAAGACAGTGTGCTAACATAAACTCTCTTCACTCAATGAACAGCTAACACTGCTGAATATTACAGCGAAGGAGACCTAGCCACACACAAAAAACACAAACCAGGTGGCCACAGCACCTGGTTAGTGCTCCACGTGTGTAGCTAGGTCTCTTAGGCTGTTATATTAATTGCGCAGCCCTACCAGCCAGCAAAACTTACTACCCTAATTCAAGCAATATTGGCCAGTGATTACAAGGGTGCCCTACACTTCATGAATGTTAAAACTTGGGCACAGTAATAATTTACCCCTGAATTTTTGGTAAAAACCTGAATAAGATAAACAGAAAAATGCAGACTATGCACATGCTGTCTGTCCCATTTTTCTCCTTCATACCTATTTTACAATTACATCACACCTCAGCATTAGCAACATCAAAGTTCTACTTTACAGCCCAGAAATCTGACACAAGTTGGTCAACTGTTTCACGAGAACAAATCATAAAAGCCAAATCGCTAGACAACATTTTCGCACAGATTAGCGAGTGTCTTACACTGATCATTTGCAATCTAGCACGAGAAAATTATGGTCCCGTTCAGGAGTCACAATGGAACTGCGGGCCAGTTGCCCAGGTGCTTGTGTCAACGCATTAGGAGTAAACAAACGGCAACCATACAGCGTTGGAAATCTGTGCTGTGTCGTTGTACTACTTTCGCTCAATTATCATAGCCTGATTTGCAACAAGTAAAAAAAATTAAGCGGTGAAAGGCGAAAGCCTGAGTGCTGCATTCTAGCTGCTACGAAATTGTTCCCCTCACATTCTGTTGGTGCATTAATTAACTGCCAATTAATGATGCTTAATCTTTGCCTTTAGCAGTGGAACGCGACAGCGTGTTGTAGCGCTGCCAGGGAGAGTCCACGGAACGCCACCACCCGTTCGGCGCGGTGCGTTGCCCTTTAAGCGCAACGCTTTTTGAGGAAAGGAAATGGCGCTGTAATTCTCCATCATATCGGTGGACACCCGAACAACCGTACAGGACGGGAGGAAGTAGAGTGAAAGAAGAAAGAGGGGCCGTAATGATGAAAATGAAAACTGTATTTGAGGAAAGGAAATTACGCAGTAACCGTCTCACATATTTCGGTGGACACCCGTCAAAATTCGCGCGCAGCGTCGTCACGACCATTTCGACCAATCTGAAACGCGGACAAATTTTCTAACACGTGTTGGTCACGACAGTATGAGCCATTAACGGCTTTCGCCTTAAAAACAAGTAAACCGGCACATTTGGTACCAGACGAAATAGAGACGCTAAATGTGCGGTAAGCATAACGCCGGATGTGAAGCACATTCGAGCTTCGAACGTTTATGGCAAACATGGCGTGTTTAACCCAGGATGAAGTACCAAAATTGCCACAAAGAGAATACCTGTCTCCCGTAGCTCCAGAGCGGCCACCAAAGTTCCGACCTTCACAGACCTCTTGTGGCACAGGATGAGGAACGTGCGCTGCAACCAGGCGGACAGTTGGAGACATGCCAGGTGGCTGTGGCCTCGTATCACCTGCAGCAAATCAGACACGATGAGGACGCTCAACGCTACGCCAAGATTTCATTCCGTGAATACTAACCAAAAAGAATCTAAATAAATCAGCCTTGCACAAGAAAACAAAAGCCGTGCCTCTGTGCTCACTGCAATTTCACGAAGGGAAACGCCACGCGTTCAGGCAAATCGAACACGCAAAGCTCGCGCGGCGAACCATAGAGAAAGAACGAATTTTTTCTTTCTCTGCGGGCGAATTGCACGCAGCGCGAGAGCGCATACTGCAGACGCACGCTATTCAAATGACACTAAAAAGAGAGATGTCCAACTCACCGTTTGCTTAACCGTCGGTGATGTGAGACAATCTGATTTTTTATTCTTTGTAGCTGTTGAACGCACCGGCAAAGTGAAGCTACAGAACATCCGCTAGGTTCTCTCTGTGAAGCGCGGCTTTTATAGGTAGCGGGATAGATACGCGGAGCACGCTGATTGGGCGACAAAGCAGCCTATAACCTCCTCCATCCCGAAGCGCGTGAAACCGACGAACGAGCATTTTAGATTCTAATCCCTTCCCTCAAGCTCGATGGCACTATACTCCGTTTCATACATCAAGTGCAACGCTGTGAAGGTTACGGAAGTAGTCCGCAAAAAAAAAATAATAAATAGAGGTGTATCACTCCGCGCTGTTCTGTGGCCGCTCCGGAGAGTCGACAGGCAATGGGTCTGCGTGGGTTCAAATCCCGCAGGCTGAAACTTTTTTTTTCGCACATTTTTTTTTTCATCGCAAGTTGCATTTCGCGTGACTTGAATAAGAAAACTTGTTTTATTCAGAATCGCTTGAATGTTATTGCGTGTTCTGCAATGAACTGCATATATCTGTTCATATAATGCATACCGCGTTAATGTGAGATCTCCAAAATTCGTTGTCAGTGAGCTCGCACCGGCTTTTATTCAGCAGAGGTGGTTTTCTTCCCGATTCTGCAGTATTGTGACTATGCTTTTGAGATGCAAGCGAGAGATTTGTGCGAAAGATGACGTTCATTTGTCGGGTTTAATTAGCACAGTGGCGAGTGCCCCGCCGTGGCCCGATTAACAAGTGGCCATCTGCTGCTTTTTTGTTATACCGTATTGTGCGTTTTTATCGTAAAAATTTTCAAAATTTTTCTTACCTCAACCGCTCGCTCGTTTGCGGTGAAATTGCGCACAGAGCTTGCGTATTATGGTAACTTTTGTATCGTAGCAAGTTTTATAACGGTACTTACTTAGTTAAGCCGCGCATGATGCAAAAGCGTAATCGTCTGCGTCGAGATCGGCGTACCGAAACCCAAAACACCGAATTTTTGCTGAAGGTCGGCAGTAGCGCCATCTGTCTTCTGCAGTGGAAAGCGTCACAAGGCGCCAAGGAGAGCGTTGCAAGAACTGAAGCGCTTCGAACATTTTCGGCCAACTGAGCGGAAAAAATGCCAGAAACAACTATTTTAACGAGGCTGTGCCGTTAAAAGAATATTGTTTGACGTCTTTTTTTCGTCCAATGACTTTATTCAATTCAGCTTATATCGTCTGCTTTCGTGGCTCGTCGGAGGACGACGTCGCGAAGTCCTGAGCTGTGTTTTTCTTGTTTAATTTCGTTGTGGAAAACAGATGGCGCTACTGCCGCCCTTCAGCAAAAACTCGGTGTTTTGGGTTTCGGTACTCCGATCTCGACGCAGACGATTATGCTTTTGCATCATGCACGGCTTAACTAAGTAAGTACCGTTGTAAAACTTGCTACGATACAAAAGTTACCATAATACGCAAGCTCTGTGTGCAGTTTCACCGCAAACGAGCCAGCGGTTGAGGTAAGAAAAATTTCGAAAGTCTTTACGATAAAAACGCACAATACGGTATAACATACCATGGAAGGCTACAGCTCGTTATCTGAGCTTAATCGTCGATTCCAAATACTCTTAGTGCCCAGCTGTGACCCGCTTGCGAAAGCAAGCTAAACAAGTCGCTTCGGGAGCTAAGAGACTCTTAGCTAAAGGCGACGGTTGTGCACCCTCCCTCGCATTGCGTTTCTACAATGGCATTTCTTTATTCCCTTCCTTTCTTGGATTTGCTAGCTAGCCTCTGGCGCTCCATCGACGCTGACCAGCAATCCGCTGCTTCTTGCCTCTCCCGCACTTCTCCCATGTTGCTGCCACATATGCAGACTCCTGCCCAGTTTCACTCCGCGCCCAGCGCGTTGCTCTGCATGCCGTTGCGCGCGTCAGGAACACACCGAGCACAGACTTCTTGCTCATCCCCCGGCTCCTCGCAGCGCAAGCATTCAAAAATGGGACGCACCTTTATATTCTTCGACGCGCATAGCGCGGATCCACCTGGCTCTGCCATGCACCCCGCACCGCTTTGTGCCCCTGATAATCCGTGTCGACAATCCGGGCACCAGGGGTAAGCGAAACACACCCCTCGGTGCTCTCCGTCAAAAGGCCGCTGCTCTAATTGAGGAAGAACTCCATGAGAGCACACATGTCTACACAGACGGGTCAGTCCTGCGCACAGGCTGCGTTCGGACAGCCGAGCGCCTCTTCCGCCTCCGTGGCACTGGCACTCCTTTCTGCCAGGATTGGGGCTCCGTAGAAACACTTTCACATCTTCTTTGGGATTGTCAGTCCTTTGACGCTCCTCGACAGACTCTCCGCGGTGGCTTTCGTGGACTCGCTCTCCCTTGTGCATGTTTCGATGACACGCTCTTTCGTAGAGGCCCACGCGACAAAATACGTCGCGCATTTAGCCTTATTCTCTCATTTCTTGAGCAGTCGTGCGCTTCTAAACAAATCGCTCCCAGCGCGCATTCATGCTCGCTCTTAATCGCCAGGCTTTCGGCTAAGCGCCGCCGCTTTCCGCGTATGCGTGCGACTCCGCTGGCTTGGCATTCGCCCAACCTCTTGTCCAATGAGGGGCCGCGCCTTTCCGGAGGCTCCGCCCCCCTCTCCTCGCAGTTCTTCTGTGGCGCGCGCTGTGGCCGGTCGCTCGCTCTCGTCGTCGTCCACGCACCCCCGTTCCCATCGCGGCGTCCACCGGCTCTGGCCGCTCTCGTTCACGGAAGACTCGCTCTCCTTACTTCAGACCCGGTTTCACCTGGTCTTGCTCTTGCCCATGGCCCTGCCTCATTTGAGTACCTTCACCAGGACCCTTTCCATCCCTATCCTTTTAATCCCGTTCCCCCCCAGCGTGGCGCAACGGCGCTGATTCCCTCAACGAGAGGAAGAAGTTGAACGCGCCTCGTCCCCCCCTTCCTTCGTCGTCACCAATAACCTCACCTCCTCCGTGTAGCCTTCGTGTTTGTTTGCGATTCAACCCATCCGAGGTTTCACTCCACCCGCCCGTTCTTATAAAACCCTCTCCCTAGGGTTTTATAAGCTACATTTTTTTGCATTGCTTGTCTAGCTGAAATAATATTTTTTGCGTAGATTTCCAAACAATGCTTACAAATTTCATAGAAACTTTTTATAGTTTTGTTTTATGCGAATTAAATTAGGTTTTTTATTTGTGCATGATCACGTGACTGCATTCTTTCGCAGACTTTCTGAACTTCTACCCGTTCCATGGCGCGAGTGTCGTGCGTGGAGGTGTGCGCCATGCCGGTTTCCACCGGCGGCGGCGTGGTGGTCGGTTTTAGTCCGCGCTGCGCCGGATATTCTTCGGCGGCGGCGCCGGCGGCGTAAAAAATGAAACCACAAATTGAGAGAAAGCTGTTTCGCAACATCCTTCTTTGTTAAACAGGTTGAAATTATTTTCCTTTCATGTTAGGGGCTAATAGGACACACATACAGACGTGTTGAGAACGAGAGAAATGAAAAACGATTGGTAAATGTTATTTTTCAGCCGACATTAAAACAAATTGGCACAAATCTCAATGCGCGTATGCTGAGTGTGTCATTATATATTTATTAAGGTGGAAGCCTTTGATGCCTCATCGTTGTATGCAGTTGTCGACAGAAATGACACGCTTTTCAATTGGTCGAAACGGTCGTGACGTCACAGTGCGCGAATTTCAAACGGGCCAATTGCACTTTGGCTAGTAACCATGCGTGATTTCCTGCGTGATTTGAGTGATTTCCGGCCTCACTTGTTCTGAGCAAAAATCTGAACTCTTCGTGATCCGTCGTAAACAAAGAGGTAGGCGTACCACGACATCCCCCCCGCAAATAAACGTCTATGTTAATGGACGATCTGTCAAAGAGGTACAGACCATGAGAATACTGGTGTTGTATTTACAAACAAATGGAAAGAATACTGACACACTCACTAAGCTAAAACGCACGGTAGAAGCGACGGCGCGATTAATCCGCCGCATAGCTAACCGCAGAAAAGGGGTGAGGGAAAGAGATTTATGCCGCCTAGTGCAGGCCTTTGCGCTAAGCAGGATACTCTATGCTACCCCTTATCTCAAATTTTCGAAAGCAGAAAAGGACAAATTGGATAGCATGATACGGCAGGCCTATAAGGCTGCGTTAGGACTCCCACTAAATGCCTCAACCGAAAGGCTTATGAGGTTAGGAATACATAACACCTACAATGAACTGAAAGAAGCCCATTTAATGGCTCAAACAGCGCGATTAGCCAATTCCAGAACTGGCAGGAGTATTCTTACCAGGCTCGGAATTAACTGTCAACCTACGAATAACGATCCTAAAGTAGACTTACCCCGCGACTAAAGGACGGCCCTACTAATCAAACCACTCCCCAAAAACATGCACCCCTTACACCATGAAGGTAGAAGACAAGCACGAGCCAAAGCCTTACATAAGAAATACAGACAGTGCGCTGCACGACTTTATGTAGATGCGGCAGAATACTATTATTCCGAATTATTCCGAATTGATATGTGTCCCAGCCCATACGGGGAATCCGGGGAACGAGGCAGCCCACAATGAAGCCCGAGGTTTCGTCGACCGGGCAGTGGATGAGTCTGGCTCCCTGAATTTCACGAAGGACTCAATGATCACATATCATGATCTCACCAATCATTTTAACTTAGAGAGGAGAATTTCCCCCCCACCAGACAAAACACTTACTAAAGAACAAGAGGTTACGTGGCGTCGTCTACAGACGAGATCGATACGCACCCCATCACTCCTCGCGCACATTTATCCAGATCTTTACAACCCAAACTGCAAACACTGTGGCCAACGTGCTACCTACGATCACATCCTGTGGGACTGCAAAATAGAGCCACCTCCGGGTGATCTAGTTACAGCTCCTTCTCTCGAGCAGTGGGAGACCGTGCTGGCTAGCTCTGACCCCAGAACGCAAGTTTTGGCGGTGGAGTGGGCTGACAAAGTCGTCGAGGGCTATGTACTCTCGACCACTTAACGCGACCTCTTGCCAAGCTCTTCCCGGCGAATAAAATGTTTTACAATCAATAGTAACCATGCAACTAAGTAAAGGGATAGTATAGTGATGCTCCACGTAAGCAAGTTAATTAGATAATTAACCAATGACCCTAAATAAAGCAGAATAGGAAATTGGTCCAGTTGGGGAATCGAACCAGGGTCTCCGGAGTGCGAGACGAGCACGCTGACCCCTCCGCAATGCCAGCTCGATGGTTTGGAATGAACAAAGGCGCGTCTAGTGAATACGGTGTCTTCGTTCACTCCCGTCTTCCTCCCTTTTCTTCCGGCGAGGTTCAGGTGTCCACGGAGATATGCGAGCCAGATACATTTCCTTTCCTCAAAAACAAATTTACCGACGAGCAAGGCGTAGGTGGTGGTGGTGGTGAAAACATTTATTCAGAAGGGACAGGAGGTATGTTTGGATCAGCCCGTAAGGGACCGATCCTTACAAACACTAGGTGGAGGTCCCTAGTTTGGGACCCCAGTGGCGGTGGCCGCCGCCCGGGCGCGCCCGACTGAGGCTTATTGGGCCTGTAAGTCGTGACAGCGGAGCAGGGTCGCCTCCCAGTCCTCCCGGGTTGGGTTGGGGTTGTGGGGAATGGCCGGGTTGGAGGGGCAGGCCCACACCATGTGATATGTGTCCGAAGACACCGAACTACAGTGCGGCCAGTTACCGCTAAAGGAGGGGTCGAAATGTTTTAGTGCTGCCGGGCACAGCAATGTATTGGTGAAGGGGCGGAGAAGGAGCCGCTCATCCGCCTTCTTCAGGCCTTTACATGGGCTAGGCTAAAGGCGTGAGAGAGCGCGCGGGCGGCTGCGTCTGCTGCCTCGTTTCCTGCCCACCTCTGATGAGCAGGGGCCCATATGAGGTAACGGTGTGCGGGGTTCGCATCCCGTATGCAATTTTGGTAGATTGGATAGGCTAGGAAAGGAGTGCAGCCTTGTTCGACGTTCCCCTCGCGAGTCGGTGATTATGTATTTTGAATCGCAATGTGAGGCCGCGAGAGCAATCGCGAACCGACCGGTCAATGGCGTTCTGTGGACTCCCTGGCAGCGTTGCAAGAAGCTGTCGCGTTCCACTTTTAGAGGCGAAGCGTAACATCTTAACCACACGTCAGTGACACAAGCAGCAACACCGCGCTTAAGGCTTCCGCCTCACCGTACTTTAGGTCAACAAAGTGCCCCCTGAATATTTTGTCATACCTAGGTTTATATGATGTTTTCCAGTGCGCAGTCAGTGAATTCCTCTTGCATTGCTAAGCCAGCACCGACGCAGGGCACACACTCGAAACGTTAACCGAGCTTCTTCCATTTATCCTGTGGGGTTTAAAAGGGGGAGAAAAACAGGTATTCCCCGCTTAAGCGCGGCTCACACAGTTCAAAGCCGCGCGGACCCCACCCCGTGGTCGCGTACTCTACCGAGCGCACGCCGACCACGGCGGGCCTTGCTCTGCGGGAACAAAGGAACGACACACTGGCTGATACAAACTAGGCATTTATTGCTATCACAACAATAACGCCAGCTAGCAACAAAATGCACTGAGGAATCTAGGATGTCCGACTCACCAGCACGGCTACGAGCGAACGTTCGCCCACGCTAGGGCAAAGGAAATATCTCCGAGGCCGGACGGGACGAGCTGAGGGGAACTCGTTTCCACACGAGGACGCCCGCGGCGAAGAGCGGAGCTTTGCGCATGAACGTCCAACACGCTTCCCGGGCCCAGGGAGAAGAGAGCGAGCATTCCCCCGCGCGCGAGCGGCAAAACACGCCATCCGTGGCGCTGCTGTCGCTGCGACGCGAGCGCCCTCCCCTGTTAGCTAGAGTAACCAAACTAAAGGGAGAGCTTTGCGGAGGAGCTAACTACAGTAGGGGGTGCAATGCGGGAAAGTGAACGCAGGGGACGAAGGCGTCCCCACATCCCCCCAACCTTAAATAGACCCCCGCGCCTCCAAGTTACATGCTATGGAGGAGTCTCCTGGTCTTCATGCACTTGAGGCAGGTCTTGCAGCGGAGGTCACGCCGACAGCGTGCACGCAGTCTTCCGCGGTATTCCGAAGGCGGCGTGAAGGTCTCCGCTGGTACGGCTCGCATGGCCCGC
The DNA here is from genome assembly GCF_055824585.1 of Amblyomma mixtum. Classification (NCBI taxonomy): domain Eukaryota; kingdom Metazoa; phylum Arthropoda; class Arachnida; order Ixodida; family Ixodidae; genus Amblyomma; species Amblyomma mixtum. The sequence continues at coordinate 378,176,272 of NC_143014.1, read as the reverse complement.
GAAGAGTAGGGCCGATTGACCACTGCAGGCCAAGATTCCGCAGTAGTCGCCAGGGGAACAGCAGCCAGAGGTGGCTGCTGTCTGGTCTCGCCACGGCTGCCCCGGATGGATGCGGCGAACAGGATACAGGCCGCTCCGTCGCAGCAAGCGGCAGCGAGACGATGTGCACAGGACAGCAAGCCGGAGTGGCTCCGCTGGATCTGAAATATTGCCAAAACACACTCCGCATGCCTTTAACGTAGGTCACGGGAGGGGAAACGGCGTACACAAGTGCCTCGTGGCTCAATGCTCAACTCGCTAGCAAAACGTGTCGGGCGGCTGTGCAACGCAAAGTTCGAGTGAACAAAGCCCTTTCTTGAGCTGAACGAGAATGCTCGGTTCATGCGAGGTTAAAAAAAAAACGGGCGGCCAGCAAAGTGCGCCCCCTCTACACCACGGTCCGGTGGTCGTGTCACTTTTGACAAGGTGCAGGCAGCTATGAATAGCCTTAGGCCTCACCAGCATACTGACGGTCGACGACCCCCAACAAAAGAAAGACCCGAAACGGGTTTCGTGCGCGCAGCCGCGAGGAGACATCAACTTTGTGGGGTGGTCCTCCCCGCTCACTGCACAAAGCAGCTTCTGAGCGATCGGCGCCCACCGTATCGGACGGTGTCGGAACGCCCGGTGCCGAGCTGCAATACCAGCGAGCTCGTATCGGCACCCGTGGCCCCAGGCCACCCGGCTCCCGGAGCCGCGACTCCCAGAGTCGAAAAAGAGACAGCGAGAAAATATATACAGAAAACTCGGACCACCCACGCGGCTTCCGTACTCACTCGCTTCGGGCTCGGCAACTCCGCGGGCGCTAGGCCTCGCGCTCCCTCGATGCGGACCAAGTTGTTCTTGAAGAAACTCCAGGAAGAAAACTTCACAAAAAAACATGCTGAGCATGTCGAAAAGTTCAAACATGCTGCAGCGCAATACACCTCGCACTCAAGAAAGCATGCCGCAGGTCCTAGCGATCAAAATTCACACTAGGCCTACCACTTGTCAAATCCGGACAAAGAGCGTTCCTCGAACCGAACAGACAGTCGTCCAATGTTCCAAGAGCAGGCCCCACGTTGGGCTGCCAGATGTGGGGTTTAAAATTGGGGAGATACAAATCCGTTCTCCCCGTTTAACCGCGGCTGACACAGTTCAAAACCGCGCTGACCAAACCCCGTGGTCGCGAGCGCTACCGAGCGTACGCCGACCACGGCGGGCCGTGCTCTGCGGGAACAAAGGAACGACACACTGGCTGACACAGACAAGGCATTTATTGCTATAACAACGATAACGCCAGCTAGCAACAAAATACACTGAGGAATCGAGGAAGTCCGACTCACCAGCACGGCTACGAGGGAACGTTCGCCCAAGCTAGGGCAAAGGGATAAACTCCGAGGCCGAGCGGGACGGGCTCGGCGGGAGCAAGTTCCAACCAAGAGGCGCCCGACGACGAAGAGCGGAGCTGCGAGCGAAACGTCCGGTCGCTTCCCGATCCCAGGGAGTAGAGACCCAGCTATCCCTCGCGCGCGCGCAGCAAAACGCCATCCGTGGCGCTGGTGTCGCTGCGACGCGAGCGCCCTCCCCTGTTAGTCAAAAGTAACCGAACCGAGGAGTGCTTTGCGGGGGAGCTAACCACAGGGAACTAGTGCGTTGCGGGAAAGCGAACGCAGGGGACGAAAGCGTCCCCACAATCCTGACTGAGACTGCATTCATGCAATGTGATTTACGTACAAAATAACTGTACCCTTTCTGTTACTAACGTTTATATGTTTGGTTCAGCACTTAAGCTGTGAGCCGATCAGTACATGTTATAACACAAATGTTCCCGGCTGCATGAAATCACATGTTCTGAATATTAATCGCTCTTTGCTTAAGTGACTTTCTTAGAACGGCAGTTTCCCGGAAGAAAAAAGAATCAAAATTCTTTTCTAGTAGGTGAACGTGAACGAGAAAAAAAAATTTTTAATCTAGATAGAAACTTTTTCTAGTTCAGTGCAGCTATCGGTGAGTTCTGTAACATCATTGTTGATGCTAAATAAATTTGAAATTTGAATTTGAAGTTGCATCATATTTGTCATATATATGAATGCTACAAAGAAACAGCATCGTGCAGTAGAGATGTAGAACTATTTTTTTGAAGTCCAATGAACGTTTCAGATTTTCCAAACAATAAAAATGACAGGCAATAAAAATGGAATATTTTAAAACTCTTAAATATTAGAGACAGGATATATATATATATATATATATATATATATATATATGAAAAATACACTATAAAACATCTCAAACGAACAAACTGTGAGCAAAACAGTGATTGGACACAATCTAGTTTAGAGGCAAAATTTACAAAGGCTATAGTTAACGTGAATAAACAAGAGTTTATCTACGGTGAGTGGGTGTCTCCGAGCACGAGACCAGCGACCGAGAACACTCGTTCGCTCGGTGTGCTCGTGGCCGGAATGCAGAAATTCTTTTAGCCAGGCATGAGAGCCATGGTAGCTCGTTCTGAGCCCCTTCCAGAATTTTAGGATGCCGTGCACTTTCGTGCACGGTTTGCTTAAAAGTGCGTGACACTCGGCATTGATTTGGCTGGTCCAGTGCTGTGGTGCACTGCAATGGCGTCGCGCTAAGGACGTCAAAGTGTCGTTTGGGCGCGCGTCACATTTGCTTTGTGACGTCGAATTTAACATAGCGACGCACCTCATTCGCTAGAAACTCAAGTTTGTACGTCTCTCTTTGCGTTGCATACTCTTCGATAGCTTTTAGGTTTAAACATGGGATCAAGAAGCGATGCAATGACCATGACATCAGGCAGAGGAAACCTGTGATGAAATTTCTGCAGCATCTCTCTTTTCATTTCTTGCACTATAGGCTACTGCCGGACATGTCGTCTTGAAGTGAGTCGAAAACCTCGCTTCGAATAACAATGAACCCATTTATAGATTTTTGCTGCGAAACAAGCTCCACCGCGCATTAAAAGTGGCTTAGGAATAGCACAATCTCTTCAATTAGACACCAGTCTTCGACACTAGGGAACGGGCGCCCTAGCCGAGCCAACAACTTCCTGAGCGCAGCCTTATTCGCGACGAGGCTCTCGAACATAGTTAATATATGCTATGCCACCTGGTCGGCGTGTCCAGTTTAGCTGTGGCTGTCCCTCCCCGTGCTACTGGAGTGGCGTTGTACGCATGATGGCTGATTTGACAGCCTTCATCAAGTACAGGATCATTTTCGTCACGTTCAAGCGCTTCGGCTGCACTGACCACCGACAGCACTGCCGCATTCAGTTCCGAGTCCGCTATCTCTCCTCCAGGTCGGAGGTTCGGCAGTGCACCGTCTTTACAATGTCACGGCAGTTGACTAGCAAGCTGTTGAGCTTTGGGACGCTCCCAAATCCGTCCTTGACAACCAGGTTGTGTAGGCCGTGCCCAAATACACAGGTGATGCCCCGCCTGCGTGAGATTTGCTGCGCGCTTCATCTTCCAGCCGGCGTCAGTGACTGCACACACTTCCTTTCCCACCATGTTGAATTCTTCGAGGCACCTTTCAAACTCATTCACGATGGCATCGCCTGTATGTCTCTCGGTCACGAGTCTCGTGCTCAGAGTCATCGATACGAGCTTGTAGTTCTCTGAAATGAAAACAGCAACCATTACACTCTGAAACAGCACAGTGAGAATAAGATAAAAATATTCTAATTCAGGATTCTTACATGAATTGGTCTGTTCTCATTTCAATCACTCTCTGTCAAAACCTGGCCCTCTCTCCTCCCCATTAAAATTGACCACTATTTCAGTGTTCGCTACATGTCACAGAAGTGGCGGCAGCCTGTAAATTACTTTTGCTTGCATAAAGCTGATGCGTCCGCGTTTCTTCAACATAGTGTGGCCGTGTAGCCTGTATGTGTCTCGGGAAGAGCACGAATGCATGCACGATGTGTCAGTTAGTTAGACAACCCACTCGCATTGCGCAAGCGGAGGCGTACGCGCTGCTTGTTTTGTGTATCTCTTACTTTTTCCCGGCTCAAGGTCGCCCCGATACTGCCGAAGTCTTGAGCTGACCATTACCAGGAAAGAAGTCGTGGGCGTACGTGACTCGCTTTTTGGTTGTGTTTTACTTTTTCTGTTCCAAGGTCACCGAATCCACAGTCGAAGCCTAGGGCTTCTTTTTAGTTGTCCGTTATTTTTCCTCCTCCGAGATGGCGGCCATGCAGTGTCAAAGTGTAGGTGCCTACGTGCTGTCGTTTTTGTGTGTGAACTACTTTGTGCGCTTTTGTGTGTTTGCTTTTTCGACACCGACTCTCTGCGCGCCGCGAGTTCCTCGCCCGCTATCGCCCATGGACTTTAAAAGGGGGCCGTATGGGCACGAACTTAAGTCCGCTCGTCGGTGGAGACGCTGCCGCCGCGAAATCCCGGGACTTCAAGCCGCCGCACCGCATCCTGGAAATCGCTAGCAACTCTAAAAGGACCGTCGCCTTCGGGGGCCACACTGACCGCTTGTTTGTGGATGGACTGCAGCCGCGCTCCCCGGCTGACTGTATGTTTGTTCCCCTTCTGAACTATCATCGACTGTGGCTAATTGGACTCTCGCTTTTCTTCTGACCTGTGTAAACTAGTGTTTATTCCATTAGTATAACCCTGTGTAGACTAGTGTTTATTCCATTTGTATAACTTAATTCAGTGTGCATTTAATTCAATTTGTTCTCCCACATTTGTTTTGTAGGATGTAGGTAAAGCCTCTGTGAAAGGTCGTATTCTTCTTATCGAACTTATAAACGTTGTTTTGTTGTTGTTACCTCTTAACACGACTGTTAAGCTATATACGGCGCCAGTAGCTCCTTTCGCCGGTAACTGCAGTGTCCGTTGGAAAGTCTGGAGGGGTTAGGAATGGAGACAGCGCGTCGCGCGCTTCGGACGCTGTCCAAGGCCGCGGGGATTGGGGAGCAAGACTGCGAACCGCCTTGTCGGGGTCGCAAGGGACCAGCGACCGTTTCCCATTGAAAAAAGATGAGCTCTCAAGTGGGTCAGTAAGGTCGGCGACTTCTGGAACACCCGACTGTCTAGCTAAGCGGTGGACTTTACTGGCGCCTCGATTAGATTGCATGTACCAGGAAAAGTGCGCGGTCCGCCAATTCGGGCTCTGGAGAGTAATGGGCTCCGCCCACTTGTATCTACAATGCCATTCCAGCGGTATTGGCAGAAATTGGGCGAGAGCAGATTAGTTACTAAAGCTCCGCCCAATCATCGAAGTGATTAAAAGCCCGCTGCAAACAAAGAGCAAAGGAAGGAGCGCGCCGAGTCTCAGTCTCGGCCGCTTTTATACAGCCCTTCTTTTAAACAGCCTTTTCTCTTAGTACTTCTGTTTTGTTCCAGTCTTCAATAAATAAGTTTTGTCTGTCAAGAAGTTTGGAGTGGCTGCCCCAACCGGCAACGTGTCGCCGGACGAGCGTACGAAGACGCGAAGTGCTCTTCGTACTTTACCGCATACGATCATCGGCCAACGTGCCATCGTTGCTCGTCGCATCGACAGGCATCTGACGACGATCCGACGACGATCCGGAGAAACTTAACTACGCCTCGGTCTCATTCACTACGTTTGCTCACTGGCTACGCCGGGGCCACCCCCTCATTTTCAGGACTCGGTGAAGACGTCGCGCAATCACCGAACCCGTGACACTACACTTGCCCAGTATTAATGCAGTCATAATGCTTTCGTGGTATAATAAATATATGTTTTCAAGATAGAAGCAAGAGAGATGCATGCGGGCGTTTTTTTTTTGTTTTTACCTTGTTCTTAAAAGCTACCGCAAGTTTAAAGCAAATAAAAACTTTAGAAACGTATAGTGGAAGCACGCGCTGCAAGTTAATACATGGGTTGAGGCACGCGCTTATTGCTATCAGTACTCTATAAAAAGCATGCTAAACATATCGTCAATATGGTGACAAGTGAACGTGATATAGGCTCCCCGCCTGTAGCTACCGGTCCACAAATCATACGTGACGGCACAGAACCTCGACCCCTCAGTTACCACCTTCTTCACCTGCCCGTGCATGGCACGGTACACATCATCCAGGGCTGCCCTCGACAAGGTCGTTCGGCCAGGGAGCTCTTGGAGCTCTCTGATCGCTCCGTATTTTATGAAGAAGTCCTAGAGAAGAGCAACTCACTCTGTGTTCACACTTATAATATCGCAAAAGAAACGCAAATGCTTGGACTGCGTTACAGTCGTAACCCACCTGTAATACCTCTCCCTTCACTATGTTAAAAGGCAGCAGGTCTCTGGCGATCAAAAAGAAAAGCTCTCTGACGAGCAAGCTCCTTCTTGACGATATACTTGTTGTCTTGCACCTGGGAACCATCTGGAAATAATCCCTGACTGTCTTGGCTGCCCTCTTCTTGCAGTCGTCTTGCAGTTTGTGAGCGTCTATCAAGTGCCTCTGCATGTTCGACGTGCTTGCTGTACTAGCACAGCGTTTTACCTTGTAGCTGCGGAGGAAACAGGTGAATAATAAAATTCTCACAATGATATGGCAAAACGGCCTAGTAAAGTAGTTCCATAAAGAACAAAAGGCGCTCTACTTACGATTCGAAAGGATTTGAGCCGTCCTCCTCTGATGACTTTGCCAACCAGCTTTCACAGTAGTAGTCGGATGCAACTCTCTTGTGCTTTGCCCCAGTGAGGTATGCTATGTGCCCAAAATCTTTCCAAACAAAACTACTCTTCACTTTCGAATGCAGCGGAATAATGCGAAAACTTCCAACCGGCATCTTGAACACATCAGGGCCAGAAATTCCTATCTCGCTGCAAGTTGCATCTCCAGCGCTGATGCCGTCTTCAGACATATTGCCGATTCCACCCGCAACCACACTGCCCACAGCCCTCAACTCGTGATTGCGATTGATGGGAGGACGCGTGCAGTGTGCTCCGAACGCACCAAATGCCGGGGCTCCTTTCAACGCGGCGCCGCACGACGCGCCCGAGCATGCTCAGTGCCACGTGGCATCGTGTGTGTGCGTGTGTTTGTGCGAAGGCTTGTCAAACCACGGCGCTCATTTGGGAGAGAAAAGTGCTCCCGGTTGAATCGAGAAGGTTCCTGGCGTCAGCGCGTCTGCCCGATGACTGCAGGCTGTTAAAGGACTATAGACACTAATTTAAGGGTCGTGTTTTCGGCTTTTAAATGGTGCCTTGGGCATTGAAATACATGGACCACCACGTGGCATTCGCCTAGGTACGCCAAATAATTTCTAATCGAATTTCTTGTTCATGTTGTTAGTTCGGTTTCAACGACCAAGCGATGGCTGTGAGCCGCGGAGGCGCGCCGAGAGAAAGCGGCGGCGGCGCGCCGACGTCTCGGCGCACACCTCCACCCACGCGCTGTCGCAGCGCATGGTTATAGCATGGAGGAAAAGAAACTGTAGAGGGAGCGTCCGGCGACAGCCTTGAAGCCTAGCTATTACAAGTAAAAATATAGCAAAAAAGAGAGAGGTGGTCCTCTCGTGATCACCCTGATAACGTGCGGTAATATCTATCCGCTCAGCGCGCGCGTATGCCCAGACTAGAGCGGGAAACTGACTGTAGATCAACCTTTCTGCTGCACACACCTGCTCCACGGGCCGCGAAGACGCGCGAAGTAAAACATACCGGCACGAAAACAAATGAATGGTTGGGAGAGCGAAAAACGGCGGGTAGGGAGCGGCTTCACGAGCACTTGGCTTGCGAAGGCTGGCCGCTTGGCGTCGCGCTCCCCTCCATGGTTGCTGCGGTCGCTGGTTTGTGTTGTGTGCATGGTTGTCTCGCTGCTTTGTGACCGGCGTTATCAGCAATTTCTGTCCTCTGCGAAGCGATGTCGTCCTCTCCAGTCGAATGCCTGGTTACGTGGAAGGACCGAAAGAAGGTCATATATGTCGGCGAACAGCGAAAGAAATCGGACGTGCTGTATGTTGTATAGTAAGTGCTTATCACATATGTTGGTAGGTTCTTAGTAAGTGCAGGTAGTAAATGAAATGGTAGTAGCAGTTACTAGGTGAAAGAGTTAGTGCTCGTAAGTAACCTTACAAGGAACGCCTGATAATAAGCACTAGCCTTTGACATGTAGCCATTACTTATTATAGAAAACCCAGTGATGAGCACAACGACAACAGGTATGCATTACTAAACTGCTCCAAGTAACAGCAGCCTTATATGATGCTGTCTGTAGTACAAGTCACTAATTTGTAGGACGCAAATAAACACGCACTACAATAAGCTGGGAGTAAGTTGCACGCGGCAGCCAGCCAGTGCGATACACTTCAACGTCGTCACTTTCATGCGCCACCTGAGAACACTTGGTGGGAATAATAAACACGGCTTTTATGTAATGGTCTGCGCGTGAAGGATAAGTCGCGAAAAATGTCTGCGCGCATAAACGCTGCCTCAGCTAGGACATGGTTCACAATTTTTTTTCCCCAACTAATCGCGTTTTCACGAAACTGAATTCTCCATTGGCACGCAGAATAATCTGCGTTATTAGTATTCAAAAAAACCTTAAGAAAATAAAGAAATTAATTTTTACGCTGTTTGAGCTCACTTAAATTTGACTTTAAATCAGAAAGCCGCATATTTTCGTTAGCGTCCCTGCAGCGCTGGAGAGAGAGAGAATAAGTGTGCTGAAATAGGTGAGTTTAAACTTGAATCTGCCCAGTGGTTGACAGCGTCACACTGCATTCCTACAAGTTGCGATACCGGCTTTTCAACTGCAGCAGCTGTTACAACAATCGACCAAAAAAAGAAAAGAATGCAGTCCCGTTTCACGGGCCCTACAATGGGTGTTGTGAGCTGACAGAGCCAAACAGAATAGAGCAGTACGTCATCAGAATAGCGCTGAGGAGACGACACAACCAAGCCACAGAGTGGCAAAAGAAGAACATACAAATAAATGGCGACTGTCAGTAAGACAAGATCGAAAAAACAGCAGTGCCTAAAGATGCAACGTTTCAGCACATCGAACCAATGTTTCGAACTGCTAGAGAGGCTTTTGAATTGCAGCAGCTGTTACTACACTCTTGAAATAAAAAATAACATTATCCCGTTTTATAGGCATGCCTGATATGCTCTGTGAACTGAAAAAAAGCAACAGGGGAAGAAATAGCAGAGGCTTACGGCGGAGAGCGCTTTTTAACCCAACACTGGGACAGGGTAGGCCCTATACTTCCCAAATATTTTAGACCATGTTTGTGACCCGTTTTCTCACGATCTGTTAAGGTTAGAACAATCATATTGGTATGGTTGAAATTAGCTATCCAATTTCTCTATACTGAACCATAAGTAGGATGTAATAAGAAGAGGCTTTTGTTTGTTCTTGTTTTTAGTGCGCTTGCTGATTTTTCAGGCCAAACTGGCCAATGAATAGCTTGTGAAACAAAATCCCTTGAACTAATTTTCATAATTCTGGTCTAGTAGGTTGCCCCTTACGCTCCAAAAACGTTGCAAAAAAGGCGTTTATAGCTGCTGCGGTTCCAGAGAAAAACGGCCCAAGGTTGCGAAAATCGAGATTTCGAGGTAAGTAGCTTTCAAGTAAATAAACGCACTTTACTCCAGCCCTACACGGTATAAATGGATTCGGATGTACCAGATCAATAACCACCAGCCTCGTATTCGTTGTTGTGTTCCCCTTGGTGGCATGCCACATACCCACTACGGCGGATAGGCCAGGGTTCAGTGAGGAGCGCCCAAAGAAGGTAAATAGGAGCCAAGCTAATGGTTTAACTTTGATTGCCAAGCTAGTGATTTAACTTTGGGTAAGAATTCAGAGGATTTAAATACGAGATTATCAATTAAAAAAATTAATATATTAGAAAAATAAACGGGCGGAAATATTAGACATTTGAATACAAGAAAAATTGCTGAGAGATTTTTCATTGTGGAAATTTTGAGTACCATTAGCAAAGGAATCTGCCGGTAGCAATTATGTAATTGTGAAGGTATTCACAAACTTGATGCAATGCGAAACCTTTGGCGCTAGCACCGAGGGAGAGAAGAAGCGGAACCGACAAAGTGAGTCCCATTAGAGTGGTTGGAATTTCTAGATGTGTCCTTCTCTGACATGCAAACCTCTGGCAATAGAGTAGGAAATGCTCCAATGTTTCCACGTCTCCACAACTCACGCAAAGGTTTGAAGGAGTGAACCTGCGTCTCCATAAGTAAAGATTTAAGCGGGGGATTCTGCTCCGCATGAGTGTCATCGCTACCTCACACTAAAGGGATTTACACGCACGAATTCACCACGGGTACATGAGATGTTGGTAGTCAACGGTAGAGAGCAAGGGATCGTTGCACATGGTGGTTATACACTGAAAGCGCTGAAAGCAAAACATTCCGAAAAGGATCAGATTAGGGACGCTACAGGCGACCGGTGCATTGAGAGCAGATTTTGCTAAAAAGTCTGCTGCATCGTTTTGGGAAATACCGCAGTGACCTGGGATCCAAACTAAGCGCACCTCTTTCACCGATCCAGGAATAAAATACTTTAATGAGCGGCTCAATAGATCGTCCCGTTTAGACTCCAGCGCCAACAACACACAGAGGCAATCTGACAGGAATATCACCTGGGAGACACTGGGGGGAATCTTTAAAGCAGCGAGCCCAAGAGCCATACACTCCGCTAGAAATATGGGAGCGTAATCCGGGACTCGAACCGAAAATCTCTAAGAGAGAGCCTCTGAAAAAATGGCAGGCGCTGCATTTCTGGCCAGCTCCGGACGCACCTGTAGTAGAGATGTGAAGGCCTGAAAAAAACCCTGCAATTTTAGAAAAATCCGTTTTTTTTTCGTTTTTTTTTCAGAGGAGAAAAAAATGGAAAGAAACATCGAAAATTTCACAATGCAATTTCAAGGTTTTATGATTGCTTGCTTTCAGTTTAGGTTTTTGTTTTTGCTGTGAAAACCATTACAGCTTGCATCGTTGAACGATTGGAGAGCAGTCGTCATCAGCGCTGCCAGGTAGTGCTTTTAAAACGTTCGTGCTGCGAGTACGCGGGTTGAAGGCCAGGTCACATATAAGATCCAGGCTGGACTTTAAAACACACTAATACTTGAACTCACGGCTGAAGTAGAACAAAATGGCTGCAAATTCTACAGCGCGACACACACGGCATAAATAACATAGGCTACTGTGCAAGTAAGCGGTTTTAGCCAAATACAAGCCTAGCTACTTGACGACAGAGATTGGGTAGGACGGGTACACAGTAACACCTGAAACTCTGGTAACAATAAGCGAGATCAGGTGTGATGGACTCGCATTGCCATCTAACGAAATGTATGCGCAACCAAGCGGAACCATTAACTAGTACGGCCTGTAGCGTCTAGAGTGGACAGGCCTTCAGAGTGCTGCCATCTGCACTCTGGCAAAACAAACGCAAGAACGATTACTCGGAGCGCATGCCACTTCGCTAGCGTGGTAGACGGTTCTGGTTGTGACAATGGTTCGCCCGCGGTAGAATGTTTGGGAACACTTTTCATACATACTAGCGCGTGTCGGCGTATCTCTCTAAAACTCGTTAGCGCGCGCGCTTATTTATCTTTTCGTTTGCGCGCGGCGCGTCTATCTCGTGGTGTTATCTTTGCTTTTTTTTTCGCCTACAGGCAAGGGCGTCCGCAGAACTTTTTCCAGGGGGGTGCACCCGATGTCTGGGGATGGGGGAGGCGGTAGGTTTGTAGTTGTTTTCTACTAGGGCATAAATAATATCCGTAATCCCAAGGGGGGGCAACCGCCCCCCCTTGCCCCCCCTTCCGGACGCCCATGCCTACAGGCTCGGCGATCGCTTCCGCGACGCCTGCTTCGTTCGCACTGCGTGCTTCGTGGCTTCGACGGCTTCGACTCGATCGTATCGGCATGCGCGCGCTCCGAGCGTCTCGTAGAGAGATAACGAATGCATCCACCGGGCGTTTCATATACGATGCATCCGTTATCTTTCGTGAGCTCATGGAGTTGTTTTCGGCTCGCGTTTTATTGCGGCACATAAGCACGCGCGCGTCGGCGCATCCCTCTGATGTGCATGCAGGCGTTGTAGCGCCTTGCTGCTGGCTCTACATCTAATTCGTCGTTTGCGGCGTCTTATCTACAGCTTCCTTCCGGTAACAACGTATCTTTGGTTCGTCTCTTGCAGGTTGAGCGATATCGTTCTGACGCCTGTGCTTCGGACCGCGTTTCGGCATCCACCTCTGCGCGGCACCCCATGCGCCTGTGTTGGTGCAAGCTTACGGGTGGTATCTGATTCTGTTTCTTTGGAGGCCTGCGTATGTCTAGCAGGGATCTCAGTCCTGCATGCTATCTTACTTCGTCCCTTATTTACACGTCAGCTCCCTTCCGACGTTAACTTCATACGTTCATTGCGGAGGAGATAGGATGGCCGCGCCACTGAGAATCCTCCTGGCAGGTGTGGAGACGGAAATTTTTGAGGCACTCGACGACACCGGTGCACCCATTGTCCATGGAAACCAGCGCCTTTATGTGACGACAGGTACGTGCCTACTTTCTCAATGTGCAACATTTAATGCAGGTAGTGCGCAACATACATGCTTACCTTTGGTTGGAGACAACGTGCAACTTTGGCCGAATGCGCCGGCAGCCCGAGGAGCTGTGGCCTCGAGCCAAAGTTCTGTTCCTGATCAAAGAATTTAAAGATTTGAAAACAGACGCCTCTATGCGCCTAAAAACTAAAAGACAACTCTGGGAACATTTGGCCGATTCGATGAATTCAAAATTCGGATGTCATTTAACCTATTCGCAAATTGAAAACAAGTGGAGGGGTCTTGAGAAAAAATACAAAACCGTGCGTGAACATAACAGCCGATCAGGGACGGACCGGAGAACATGTGACTTTGAAGAGTAGGTATTATTTATGATCTCGGTAGAGTCTACTGAATGGAAAACTTATTATGTTTTCCTGATTATGTGCATGTGTGACGTTTGCCCCTGAAGCAGTTTAGTCATTCCACAAGCCTGTGAAGAATATTGTGGCGTTTTTTTACTTTTTTGGTCCAGGTAGAATGTGCGGCAGAATAGCTGTACCAATTTTGCACATCTTTTGTCTAAATGATGTAATTCCTGTTGTAATGTGAAGGTGTAATAGATCACACAGCAACATTTGCATTATGCATGTCGTGGTTATGGGCTATGCATGTGTCTTGTCTCACTGAAGGTATGCGTGGAATAGCATGCTTGGCTGCATATTGACTGATGTCATATATGTGTCAAATGGATCCTACATTTTTTTGTTCTCAGGGAGCTCGCTGAAATTTTTGAAAAAACCCACAGTATCAACCCGCCCTACCTCCTGGGGCCAGGATTGGTGCGGAGCACCCAAGAGTGAGTAAAATATTTCTGTATTCAACAATTGCGACAGAAAATATGCATGCACAACATTTGCCAAAAGTAACTAGTCAATGGGGTTTGCCTCTCGGCCATACACTGGAGCCCTAGCTTATGGCACCACTACACACCAAATGGCCTCAAATAGTGAGGAATGGATCTCCTTACAGATCTAGGGTTTAAGAGTTGCCATATACTGTGCTCCACTACATTCCTAAGGAACGAGCCCAGTTGCGTGGTTACTTTTGGAAAAGACTGTGCATGTTGTGCAAAACATATTTGAAATCAAACACCATCAGGGGTTTCCCCAGGAATAAAATCAGAGGGATGTTGAGGGAAGAGGAGTAGTGGTAGTCATTTTTCAGTTTTTATTTGTGTCTTGATGTGTCATGTAGGACTAGAAAGGCTCATGACTTCAGCACTCATTACAAAGAGTGTCAACAATTGCTTTGCTCTGCACTAGGATACAAGTCATATATTTATTTGCAGGCAAAACTAAAGAACAAGGACTACATGAAATGTGTCCAGAAACTGTGGAATAGCGCGAACTAATTTGTCGTACAAAAAACAACTGTCACTGTTCAACACCAGTCGCGTATCGCAGACATGGAAACTCTGCAAAACGCGCACCTATGCTGTAGACACAAGTCAATAATTAAACGCACACAAAGAAGTCGGGTGCATGCTGAACACTGTACACACACGTGGAAGGTACAGTCTTTGTCAAAAGTTTAGAGCCCAGGGAGTTCACTTCCAAGCTTTCTACTAGGACTCCAGGAGCATTCATGGAAGTCCTACCTATTGCAGGAGGCAGTACCTGAAATCTTCTCATGCCCAGGAAATTTGGAGCGCTAGAGATCCAATAGGAATGACACAGTGTGGCTCAAAAGAAAACCCCCTGGGCTCCAAACTTTTGACAAAGGCTGTACGTATACATATAAGAGCTTTGATATCACCTTTAGCAAAAACTAATACGCTTGGAATATATGGTGGGCTATTTAGATTGTATTTTAAACATATTTTGTATTCGTGAATGCACTAAAAGTATGTAGGAAATACGTTCCTGAAATTTCATGCATGGTATTCGAAATACATTCTTAAAATATGCAAAAAATACCTCACTTAAAGCATACTTCGAGCACTTTTCAAAGGCATGAAAAAATATGTATGCAGTTTTAGCATCTTGTCAATGTATTAAAAGTGTACTCTCGTAAATATGAAATTAATTCATTCGAAATATACTTCAATTAAAACAAACGGGCAGTCCTTTTAAACGTATTTGCAGCGCACTTCTAGCTGCCGTTGAACAGTCGTGTGCTCGAAATCGCGTTTCGTGAAATGGCATTTGCGTGTTGTCAACAACGTATTTGAAGTGTACTTCCGTAAATACGCAATCAATTCTTCCAAAGAATTCTTAAATTCTAGCAAATTGGCAGTCCGCCTTAGCATAATTGCAGTACACTTCAAACTGCCGTTGAACAACCTAATGCTCGAAATCGAGTTTGGGGAAATCGCATTTTGGTTTTCGCAATGTTTTTAAAGTGTACTTTCGTAAATACGCAATTAATCCGTCCGAGTATACTTAAATTCTAACAAATGGGCAGGCCGCGCGTAAACATATTTGCAGTACACTTCAAGCTGCCGTGGAACAATCTTGGGCTCGAAATGACGTTTCAGGGAACAGTGAAAACTCTCCCTTTCCTGTCGTCCTCTCGTTGCAACAAAGTAATCATACCGCGGGAGCAACGCAGGACAAGGACGAGGACGCCTGCGTTGTTCCCGCGCTCTGATTACTGTGTTGCAATGAATTACCAACCTGCCCAAGCCTTTTCTGTTCTCAAGTCCCTTCGTTTATGGTAACTTCTAGCAGGAAGGTAATCACCACTTATTTGCACTACGTGCGGAGAACGTGATAGCATGATACCGGTACAGGCGCCTTAAGGCGCGTTCACACTAGGCCGACGATCGGCCGATTTCAGTCTGGCGATGGTCGGCGGCAGCGATTTTGTTGCCGTCGGCGCGTCTGTCACACTGCGCAGACACCGACCGAGCGCCGATCGTCGCCCGACGAGCGCATCGCCGTCGCGTCGGCGACATAGCAACCGTCGGCCGACCCGTGTGTCACACTCAGCCGACCTCACGCCGACGTTGTCCTATCCCGACAGCTCGACGCTGCTGCTTCGTGCGCGCGGCTCGTCTACTAGCTCCGTTGCTGAAGGTATCGTAGTTCAAAAAAAAAGGCGGAATGGCCGGTTGGTCTGATCGTATGCTGGGCTTCACGTCTTCGTACGCTCGTCCGGCGACACGTTACCGGTTGGGGCAGCAATTCCAAACTTCTTGAGACAAAACTGATTTATTGAAGACGGGACCGAATACAAGAACTTGGAGAAAAAGGCGGGCTAAAAAAAGGGCTTTTAAAAAGAAGGGCTGTAAGAAAGCGGCCGAGACTGGGACTCGGCGCGCTCGTCCTTGCTCTTTGTTCGCAGCGGGTTTTAACCCTTCAATAATTGGGCGGAGCTTTATTAAATCCGCTCTCGCCCAATTTCAACCAATCCCGCTGCAATGGCACTGTAGGTACAAGTAGGTGGAGCCCAGTGCTCGCCAGAGTCCGACTTTAGAGGCGCCAGTAAGTCCACTGCTTCGGGGGTTTCAAAAGTCGCCGACCTTACTGTCCCCCACCCCCACTTGACAGGTCATCTCTCTTCAATGGGAGACGGTCGCCGACCCCTTGGTCCCCGACAAGGCGGTCGCGGTCTTTCCCGCAGCCTTAGTTCCATAACTCCTCGCAGCGCCCGTAGGGAGCAGGCGGCCTGCCGCCGTCCCCGCCACCGCGGCGCTGCAATCGCGGGTTGAGCTAGGAGGGCGAGAGTCGTCTGCTAGCGTGCAGCGTTTTGCACGGGCACTCGCATTCGAATCATCGCTGCGCGACTGCAGTTTTTTTGTTTCCGGCTCTTGCCCGGAGGTATTTCATAACTTATGTGTGCTTAGCGCGTTTGCGAACTTAAGAGCGGTATTCTGAGCCGTGTCACAAGCGGCCGTTTTGTACGGGCAATGACGAAATGCATGCTTCGATTCTGCTTCTCGTGAGATGAACCTAGCCTTGCTACTTCAATAGATTCGGATTATCCGCCGAACCAGTTTTTCGCGACTGGCTGTTGTCTCGCATTTCGCGCAAAATTACTTTTACGTTTTATTACAGCAATACTGGTGCAAATAAAACCCGCCGCTGTCTCGGTGGCTACGGCCCGCGGCTGCTTTCCCGAAAGCCGCGAGTTCGATACCGGTGTAGGCGCAAATGCAAGAGTAATTCAAGGCCCTTGGCATTTAAATAGAAAAAATTTATTCACAAACCCACTAAACATCGTTGACAGATTTGCTGTTAACTAATTTGTCAAACAAGCTTCGCCTACTTTAGCTCGTTTTGAGCTCTAACGGCGCTACTATTTTCCAAGCACTTTGCTCGCGCAAAGAAGTGCATGCGCGTCACTAAATAAAAGTAAATTAATTGAGCTGCGAACATCTCAGCATGCTCTGGCAAACAAACGCATTCGTGCCTTTTTTTACAAGAGAATCCAGCACGTTCCAAAACAGGTCGCCGAACAACTCGCCCTTTCAAGCCTGTTTTATAACACCCTCTACCGCGCTTACACAGGCAAACATCTTTTCGGAAAGGTACACGAGACTGCCACTAACATACTCGCGCTCAATAATGAGCGTAGCCTCACGCGGCAGAGAATCCTGCCTGCCAAGTGCGTCACATTGCGTCACAGAGTTCACATTGCGCTTTATTTTTTATTTTGAAAGCCACATAGCCTGCCAAATAGTACAAGGCTGTTTCTTTTGGTGATGGAACACTGTATCTATGGTCGTTGGAGGCATTGCAATGGTCCCTGACAGGTATCGCCATCAGCTCCTGCGAGATCTGTTCTTTCTAGCCTTTTTCTGGATGAGGGCGTCGCGACGCTTTTCTCCGAGGCTCTCGAAGGCACTAATTAAGACACGATCAGTTCCCGTCTCACTGTTCCATTTCACAGCTACTTCAACAGGTGTGTAAAAGAAAGCAGCCTAAATAATTGGCTGAACTTGGTCACTGTAGGGTGGTCTTCGTCACCTCCTAATGGCCTCACTAGGCCAAAAGATCTCTGAATTAAAAAAAAACATTATATATGAGCATTTCTAGGCTTTTTCAAAGTGCCAGTCAATTACCTCAAGCGGGTCTTGGTTTAACTTCGCTGTGAGAATATAGCTGACGCCCTTGTTTTGTAGGAAGTCTATAATGGACAGCACTGACGTCAATGTCACCCGCAGGGACTCAACGGTTTGATTTGATGCAATGAGTTTGATATTTCCTCTTGTTTCCGTAAGGATGGAATTTCTCCGGGTTGCTCTTGTACCCGCTGGTACAGCCGGACACGAAGCAAGTGGGCATCGTCGCGCTCGAAAGCTGCTTCACGGCCAGCAGTGTTTGTTGTTCTGAGTGCGCGATGGGGACGACGTGTTCGCAGAGCGCACAGGAACACAAATGGACAAAAAAAAAGGCAAGGACAAACCTGCGCACGGGCTAAGTAGTAACTGCAGGAGAGGAGCCGCGCGCGCGGAGGCGACCGCGCAAACCTCGACTGCAGCGCCCTCTTACCGCCCGGGTACAAGCAGCGCCCGCTTTCAGAGGAGGAGTTATGGAACTAAAAAAGTATCTATAAACTGTGGTCCGAAGCGCCCGACATGCTGTCACCATTCCCAACCCCTCCAGACGGACACGGTAGGGGGAAATTAGCTACTGGAGCCGTGGGCTTCTACCTTAACACCTCCCCAACAAGAATGTTGGGTGTACGCTCGCCGTACACACAACATACAAAAGCGCGCACAGGCACAAAAGACCTGGCAGTCAATAACAAAAAAAAAACTGCAACGGCACACGGGACCCGACCGTCAACCGGGCGCTGTACCAACAACAAAAAAAAAAGGAGCGCTTCTGCGTCCTACTAACAATTCCAAGAGAAAGCATGCTCAGGACGCTGTCTGCATGTAGATGCAAACACAATTCTCATTTAAAACATTTCAAGTACAAGCAGAGAAGCACAGAAGCACCCTGTGGTAAAATCGTGATAAAATCATACATGGACCAACATGTCAATTAATACAAGATGGAGAAAACATATTGCTACATAGTTTTCATTAAGTTGCATATACACCGCAACATGATCCCAGCGAGGGCAAGAAAGGCAATATAACACGGCACTCTCGTCAGACGCGGATTATGTCCTCAGCAAGGAAAAAGTTCACGCAGGACACAATCATAACACCCGCATGGGACAGTCCAGACATTTTCAGAGTCTCAGCTGTACACTGTTCAGGTCTCCCCACTCTCACCTACTGCCCATTGTGTGCTCGAGCCATACTTTACTCTTATTGCAACCTGACAGTGGCAGAGTGGATTAAGGCTGTGGCCATTAGGTGTTTGTCGCCATCCACCAGGATCGAACACGTCACCTGTTCGCATGAAAGTGAACATTACGTGTTGCAGCGTGCACAGTCGTCGCATTCGGCCTTTCCAGTTGCGTAGCTCATCTTCTACATCGGCGGTGCCGCCGCCCGTGCGCGCATATGGGGCGCAAGCCTCCGCGAAAGCCTCGAAGCGCTCGTTCCTAGAGGGCCTCTTAAAAAATGGCACGGCCAGCTCAACCAGTTCACCATCAGTGACATCTGGGTTGGCGATCCACCTGTTGCGCAAAACCGCAAAGTGATTGCAGCATGTTTCACGATTTGCCCTAACAGCGGCAGTCTAACTTCACTCCTCTGAGGGCATGGGGAGAGTTCGCCGTCGCCACTGCTCAGATTACACTCATCTACACCGAAGCTTATCACAGCGTTACCTGTGTCTGGGTTTTCCGAATTGGAACAGCCTCGCTTACTCAGCTGTGGTGCTGCCTTCTCTGACACCACTGTGAGAGCTGCGCATGGTGTTTGAACACACATGGCGCTTTCCCCAAACCCTGTCGGGCATACCAACGCTTCACTTGGCAACAAAAGGTCGCACTGGGCAACCTGGTCGGCCAAGCAGTTCATGTTGCGCTCATCAGTGCCATCAGCCTCGCTAATAACGTGCTGGGCTAGCTCGCAACAATCAGCCTGCGCACTGTGATCAATGGGAGAATTTTTCCCGGGCACGTCCGTTAAACTCACCTCTCCCTTGGGAATCAAGGACTCTTGGTCTTTGTCAAGATTACTCTCTGACTCCACAATTTGTGGCTTCTCAACGATAACGTTAGCTGCACTGTTTGCAGGAACCTGTGCGGCCTGTTCTCAATTCGAACCGAAAGAGTTCTGCTGCTGCTATTCTCTCATTAGCCACATCGATCAGCAATTGATCAGCGCCTGTCGCGCTATTAGAGAATGCCTTCGTCTGTGCCGGCTCCGGCAGTACACTCGCCGCTCTCCGTGAGCGTTGCTCCTGCTGAATTCTCTTTCTCTCGTGCCGGCGATTCTCTTCAGCTAGTGCTAATTGGCGCTTCAGGTCTCGAATGTAAGCGTCGCTCCTCTCTTTTGCTCTGGCTCGCTCAGCCTCCGACATTTGGGCTCGCTCATGGCCATTCCAATACCCACAGCCATAACCACTTCGCCAACCTAATGTACTCATTGCGCCTTGGTTAATTCTAACCCTGCGGCTCAAGCACTCCCGAGGCAATTAGAATGAGACTGGGGAAACTCACTCCGTTGTAGGGCTGTCCATCACGGCACTTGCAGTGCAGCAGCGGCAGGTTGCGTCAGTAGGCGCAGATGTGTGGCCGGCTTCCAGAGCCCGCAGACTTCCCCCCGGCAGACGAAGTCGGCAACCGCAGGTGCCGCCGAAGTCGCAGCGCTTCGCTCCGTCGGTCTCGCTTCGCTGCCTCTCGGCGCTGTCGTGGTCTTGACTCCGAGGCCTCTCACAAAGATGTCGCCTCAATTGGACCTTGGTCCGCGGGGCTTCTCACCAAGATATTGCCCCGCCTGGCTTCCGGAAGGTACTGCCTCCAACCGCTCTGCAGAAAGCCGCTCAGACGATTCTGGTCACGGCAGCATTTAATAAAAAAAAAGGTCGTAATGGCCGGTTGGTCTGATCGTATGCTGGGCTTCACGCCTTCGTACGCTCGTCCGGCGACACGTTGCCGGTTGGGGCAGCAATTCCAAACTTCTTGAGACAAAACTGATTTATTGAAGACGGGACCGAATACAAGAACTTGGAGAAAAAGGCGGGCTAAAAAAAGGGCTTTTAAAAAGACGGGCTGTAAGGAAGCGGCCGAGACTGGGACTCGGCGTGCTCGTCCTTGCTCTTTATTCGCAGCGGTTTTTAACCCTTCAATAATTGGGCGGAGCTTTATTAAATCCGCTCTCGCCCAATTTCAACCAATCCCGCTGCAATGGCACTGTAGGTACAAGTAGGTGGAGCCCAGTGCTCGCCAGAGTCCGACTCTAGAGGCGCCAGTAAGTCCACTGCTTCGGGGGTTTCAAAAGTCGCCGACCTTACTGTCCCCCATCCCCACTTGACAGGCCATCTCTCTTCAATGGGAGACGGTCGCCGACCCCTTGGTCCCCGACAAGGCGGTCGCGGTCTTTCCCGCAGCCTTGGACAGCGTCCGACCCCTCCAGACGGACACGGTAGGGGGAAATTAGCTACTGGAGCCGTGGGCTTCTACCTTAACAATCGTGTAAATCGAAGTTATCTTCTATTATGGGACGAGCTCGCACTAAAGCGATGTGAATAGCAGGCCTTTTATTATAGTACAGGTAGAGTGTACTAGAATAGGTTATTCTAGTACATTCTAGAGCAGGCGACTTCCAGGCGACTTCCGCAGTCTCCCCCATCACTGATGGAAATAAACAAATTATTATTAAATTATTATTATTAAAGCGCCGTCAACTGCGGCTTCGATGCGAAACCACCTAGGCCTAGCGACGACTAGGGCTGCCTGGGACCAACGCGCAGTTCGTCGCCCAGCGTTGCCGCAGGCGGTGTCGTTGCCGAAACATCCACTTTTGCACAGGCATATTGTTCTTGCTCTAATCTAGGAAGCATCCTCTCTGGTATCATGACTGTTTTGTATTTTCTTGAGCGAACGTGAAGTACGCCGAGCATGCCGGCTGGCCGTCCATCCTGGATCCCGTCTGCCGGCGTCATAAAAACGAGCTAAAATGTGTTCTTGACGTAAATAATAAACCCTGGGTTAAGAAATGTGAAAAATTGGTCATTTTTGAGGATCGCTGACCAATACTGAGCTGCTGGCAAAGGTAACGACTGTGATACGAGCAAACTTCTTGCCACAACCGCCTCGTTGCTGACGCTGGCCCGGCGTTGAGGCCCGGCTCGCCTGGCGCCCGCTCGCTTCGCTGCTGAAGGCGTCGCGAAAATTTACCACATTATTATTTTATTGTGAGATGATGCTGTTGAGAGTAAAGCGATGTGTAGAGTAGACCTTTTATTATAGCGCAGGCGACTTCCGAAGCGCCGGCCGCTGCGGCTTCGATGCGAAAAAGGCTATAGGCCTAGCGACGACCACCCCAACCAGGTAGCAGAAGAGCTCGTCGCCCGGAGCGCCCGCGAGCGATGCCGTTGCCGAAAGCTCGAGCAGTCTTTCTGATAACAAGGCGATCCGGTCTTTTCTTGCGATATTTGTACACCATCCCAAGCAGCGCTCAGGCACTGCAGCCCGGCGGCGAAGTGTGACGCCGGTTGCGGGCGGAGCTTGGGTAGTGCGGCACAGCGATGCTCACCGCTCCGTGTGTCCCTACTTGCAGCGGGGCGGCAGTTCGCAAGCGACGATCGGTGCGGCGCGTCGGCCAAGTGGCCATATGGCTTGATGAATGTTGCTGTGCGTGCATTATTTGTCCAAATAATGATTGCACTTCGCCCTCTGAGCTCGGTACTCGCTTTTGGTCGGCGAATGTTTTCGCTCGGCCACCGATCTGCCTAAGATACGTCGGCGGACGGGTCTCGTCGGCATCTTTGGTCGGCGGCGTTGTCACACTAGGACGACGCTTGGTCGTTGGGGGCGTCGTCGTCGTCGTCGTCGGTGCAGTGTGACTGGAGTCGGGGAACGACCAGGTTGGCCGAGGCGACTGCCGATCGTCGGCGTCGGCGTCGCGTCGGCATCGGGGTCCCGTTGGCCTGACAGTTCGACTGCAGACCTATTTCTGACGCAAGTTTCGACTAGCAATTCATTTCTCGATCGCCTCTCGATTCGAACGCGACCATAGGGAACTTCTGGGATAATTTTTGGGCCCACAGTCTTTGCGCAAAAAAACGCCTCACCGGGCAAGATAGTGCGTCAAACTCGGTAGGTATATATAAGGCAAGCCAAGCATGGCGCTCGTCGGAGCATTTGTTGTTTGCTGAGGCACTTCTGTCATGATTTGCAGTGTAGGTATCTTTGCCGCTCCCATGCCATCACGTGACCACATAATCTCATGTACATTGTGATTGATGATAACTGCGCTTGTACAGTATGTTCTGCACTTGAAGCATTAACCCGTGTCATTCTGTTAAGCCGACCAGTAATTTTTTAAGCCGAAGTGGATATATTTTTAATGTATTTAATGTATATTTTTAGTGTATTTCTAATGACATCTAATGTATTTGTTGCATATATTTAGTTATTTTTAATGTACTATAAATATACTAAGCGGGCAAAAATGTACTTGAACGTTCAAAATATTAGTCCTAGTATGCTTAGAAAGCATTCGTATTGCAGTTTAAGCATAGGCACAAAAAAATGCGAAATAAATATGAAATTAATACAATATGTTTGAAATGCATTTTAAGCACATCCTCTTTTTCGATAAGGGCAGCCATGACGATTTGCATGACACTGACACATCTAGGTAACACAGCTTATGGCTGCACTCAATCGGCTGAATACGTACAAGCACAGGCACTTCGCACACTCCAACTGTTCACTCAATAACTATAAAATAATGAATAAACATAAACTAAGACATGAGTACCTATCTAATTCCTACAAATAAAATAACAACTGCCACAAATTTATGGCGCATTCTCAACCACATTCCGAGCAGTTTCATCCACCAGCTAGATGTGAAAAAATAAATTCGCTACCAATTAAGGAAGTGCCTTCAGAAAAACAAGGGGGTGTGTAGGGAAGACACTGAACCTCACACGGGATGATATAGCAGGCAGTAAACATCAACACACCTGGTTTAAGGGCATATAGAAGGCCGCATGCATTGAAAAATTTGTCTGTGTAGAAATGAATGCTTTTTCTTAATCAATGTGGCCAACATATGAAGTATAGTGGCCCAGTACACACACAGCACAGCAGTCCACTGGCACACCGACACATGTTTGCACATGTTTTGAGCTATAGTGTGTCATCTGTCACCATTCAGAAATGCTCTTTTTTGTTTTAAATGGATCTTGAGACATTTGGAAGGACATTAAAGCTATTACATTTACTTTGCACTTCTCGCAAAATTCTGTGCCCCAGCTTCTTTGTAAACATAACATCTAAACAGGTGGTGTCGGCATGATAAAGTTGCTTCTATTTGTTTTAAATGGCTGCTTACGGCACAAGGATAAACTAGACAGATTCATTCAGTGAGGTAGACCTTTTTCAACAAAATGGCATAAGAATCTGAAATTGAAATTGAAAAGCCTTTGATGCATGTTAATTCCTGTGCCCTAAAAAGTTTAAAACATGCTCCAAACTGACTTGTTGCTGCAGATTAAATGACTAAATGAATGATAGTGCCCTTTGTGTAGAGATTACACTTATGCACTACAAAGTCTCTGCTTTTTAGTGCAAGGCATGCATAATGATGTCGCATTATGTTGCCACCAGTATCCAGGCTGGACGTGCAGCCAGCCCCCAGCCTGGCCCCCGCAGAGTAACTGGAGATGCCACAGCGAGCCCAATTCCCGGCAGCTCACAGCCAAACACGAGCAGGGGCAGCACTGCTGGAGACTCGCAGCCCCCAAGTCCCCTGCAACAGCAACCAGGCCCGGCCAGGAAGAGGCCCAGGACCGATACTTCTCGTGCAGTGCTCGAGAATGCCGTCGACCATCTAGAGGTGGCTGAAGCTAACAGACAGCAGCGGCACAGGGAGTGCATGGCTATTGAAGAGAGAAAGCTTGCTGCTGAAGAGAGGAGGACTGCGGCTCTTGACCGGGTGGCTGCAGCACTTGAGTGGCAGGCGCTTATCTCAGGCTGTTCTCCAATACATGCCCCAATTCATTCCCCAATCCATTGCCCAATTCATTCCCCAATAAGTTCTCCAAGCCAATCTCCAAGCCCTCCTTACAATAATGCCTAGTTTTAATGTTTTCTTTTTTGTTTAGTCAGCTTTTATCTTCATAATTTTCATTCACAGTTGCTTTTATGTTTGTATTCAGTTCCATATATTTCCACAAAGTTATGTATGAGTATGTGTCCGTACACTACACAAATGTTTATTCATCTCTCTTCCTTGGTTGCACTTCATATTATGTACTATGTACTTTAATAAATTTTACAACCATCTAATAATATCTGTGTGCTTTGTATGTAATGCACATTCTGATAACTCATTTCCGTGTACACTGATAACCTGGAGGGCAGCAAAATTTCCACAGCATACTGGTCTAAAATTTCTCTAGCACGCACCATCCTTCCAGGAGTTTAGATTGCACACTTGCTCTATCATTTACTGTTCAGGGGACAGAATGCATATTTGAACACGCTGTCAACCATCTTGTGGCGATTGGAGCTAACAGACAGGAGCGGATGGCCACCGAAGAAAGAAAGATTGCTGCTGACTAGACGAGGAGTGGAGCACTGAAGTGGGTGGTTGAAGCAATGGGCCTCTTCCTCACGTCATTCTCCAAGGCTCCTAACTAATGCAGAGTTTTTAATGTTTTCTTTTATTCTGTCTAGTCAGCAGTTGACATTTTTATAACTTCCATTAATTGCTTCTCTACGTTTCATTCTGTTCAGTTCTATATATTTCCTCTAATTAATTGGCTGCATGTGTGCGTGCATACACACAGTTGTAAATTCATCTCTTATCCTCAATTACATATGTGTGTAGTTTAAATTTACCTGGTGCTTTATCTTTCCATATATTCTACAACCATGTTATAGATCTTAGTGTATCATTTAATATACCTTCGGATTACTTGTAGAGCATAACTGTAAAATTTCTCTATCACACACCCTCCTTCCAGCAGTTTAGCCACTGCCTCTTTACTGTTCAGGGGACAGAATGCAGGCATGTATGAAGGCAAAATTGAAAGGCGACTTTGCATGATTTGCACACAAATTTATTTCATGAACTTCACACATATGGACATTATTTTGTGTGCCCATATTATTTGCAACATTAAGCAGTCTGTGCAGCTGACAGGCAGTAGCAAAAGTTCTCAGTAGGAGCAGCAGATCCCACTTCAGAACCAGAAGTTCCCAGTAGGGAAGAAGAAGAGCCCAGCACAAAATCAGTTGATGCCCTACAAGGACCATATACTGAAAGAAAACCTATTCCTTCTGGGACAAATAAAACAACAGAAACCAGCAGATTCTCTCATTAGCAAATCAACACCTCGGATATTGTGATGAGGTAAAGCTATATCTGACTTGATATAAAGTAAGAAAGGACAGTCACAATTAATGTTTAATTAAAGCGCTGTTGCAATTAACAATACACCATTCTTCACATCATCTATCAGCAAGTGCATAATAAATTTTTTATTGTAAAAAAACTTAGCAATTGCAAATACGAAAGTACAGAAATGAAAAGGACAATAAAAACTCTTGGCAAAAAATGTAAGAAGACATCTCTGCTGCGTTTAAAGAAAATATAGAAAGGCCGCAAGGCATTCATCGTGCCAATTGCACTGCTTCAATTATAGTCCCAACAGACAACTAGCAACATATTTGTTGGAACACGAAAGCAAAGAATTTCTTTGCTTTCATTATATATACGCACATACCAAAGATTTGAAATGAGTACTATAAATTTTCAAGCAATGCATGGGCATGCATGATGAATTACATATGCAGCCTCAATTTTATCGTTAAACGTAATGAAAAGTGACGGAAGCCCAAACTATAAAACTCAAGCAACAAAAAAAAGCAAATGAAAGCAGGTGGGAGAGTGCACGATTACAGGCTCTGGGCCACGCTGTCGCGCATAGATGGAGCCAGAACTGCACACTCTTCCTCGTCGTCGGCAGGCTCGGTTGGCGACACGTTCCCAGGTAGCACATGACAGCGGGCCAATATTGGAATACTGTTGGCAAAGCATGGCCCTAAGTAGGCCCAGAGTTCCCAATGAGTTTCCAATATTGGCTCCAATGAGTTTCCAATGATGGCCCTGGTTGTCCATCGCTTTCCCAATACTGGCTGTGCCATTACACAATCCTGGCTATCATGGGCCATGTTAGCCAGAGTTCCCCCACTGTTTGCCAGAATTGGCTATGCTATTTAAGAAAACTGTCTATTTCATTTATTTATTTATTCAATGTACCTACAGCGCCCTCAGATGCATTATTGTAAGGGGGGGGGTAAGTACATTAACAGTAAAATTCAATACAGCAAAATAGAACACAACAGAAAAAAGAAGCTACAGACAAATGTGAAGAACTTTCAATAAAGACAACAGCGTTCTGATTAAACCGGAGACGCCTTCAACAAAAATTGTCAACAGGCGCCTTCAACAAAAATCAAATAAGTTTCATTTGATTGAATTTTTGGAATAAAAAAATCACTTTTTTTATTCGCTCTAGGAATTCACTGCCACAGTGCGCAGCTGGTGTCTGCTTCATGGAGATCGCGATACAAACGTAATAGATTAGAGCAAGTGCATTCGCTAAACCGAAATTGTGCGCAGATTTGGCAACCTCCAGAAACGAAGCAGTCGCCTCGTAATTTCGAATTATGCGTTGTGCTCGTGAAATATTAGGCGGGTGCTTCATAAACGCACGCGGACACGTGCTAAGCGATTCCTACGCTTCCCTACGTCGTGCCCTGTGATCGCGCCTTTCCCGTGTTTTCTGATTTGCTATTTCCTTCATTCCTTTCTGCAAATCGTAGTGTTGGAAATTGTTGTTTTTGTCCATTTTATTCTTCTGTTGCGTAATTTGCATTGGGGGCTATATAGCTCTTGCTCACGTCTTTGCGTATTTACTCGCAAGTTTTTTTTTTCTTTTGAACAACACCTTTATTGATGAAAACCATCGAAAGTAGTTGCGAACCGCAACTCAACATGCCTTTGTTTGTTTTTGCTTTTTTTGCGCGGAACTTCCACACCAACAAACAATTTGAGGATTCTTCGACGACCACTGAATAAATGGACTGACAACTGGCGTTAGACGCATGTTAACCTAGCTTGTTTGGCGCATGTACGGTACATGAAACTATGACAGGGCGCGCATTCTGCTCGGATATTTTTTTTGCTTTATATTTTTGTTATTATGTGGTAAAATTTTAAGCAATCTTGAACTAATAGAAGCCACATCATATGGCCCCACAAAATACGCCAGTGTCTGAAGTCGTTTTGGCGAAATTCATCTTGAAGCTCCAAGTTTTTCACTACAAAATTTTCAGGCTTTTGCTGCAGCTTTGTAAATACTTTGACGCTTCCGTGTTTCCCATCCACTTGTTCTTTGTAAGTATTGCTTTCCGTACTGCCTGTGGCCATGTGACTCATTCTTCAAAAATTCCAAACCCTTTTCACGTGTTTTGGCCCCTTTCCCTCTCTCTTTCAAGTCTTCAAGTCCAATATCTCGCCACCTGTTCTCCCGGCCGTGCCCTTTTCCAGGTAGCGGGCTAACCCCCCACCCCGCGAAGCGCTATTTTTTCTTTTTGGTTGTCACTTTCTCAAAGATGTTTTCCCTCGCGCGCAGCTACGCGCTTCGCTGTTCGTGCATCCTTCCACGATCTCCCTGTCTCCACCTTTCAGCTTAAGGACTTTTCTCGGAACCACAAAACCTGTGTAAAGGAAAATGACTCTCTCCCCTCCATCCAGCCCCCCCCCCCCCCCCCAACCATCGTCTGCACTGCTCGTCTTGGAACAGCGCGACGCATCAAAATAAGACATCCTTGACTGCACGGCGGAGCCCAACCACGTGTACAACTAACGCGACGAAAATGCATGCACACTCGAGCTAGCACCGTTCATAGTCTGTGCACGCGAAAAGCCACGCTCATATATTAGGAGAGCTCCGACGCTGTTCGTACCGCCTGCAAGATCTTATTTGTAAGTACTAAAACTCTTTTATCATGATATACATCTGGAAGTTAAAGTGGTTTTTGTAGTAAATGTTGCTTTGACTACATGCGCCTTTATTTTTTCGGCAGGAAAAGAGAGCGAGCCAAAAAGCACGAGGACGACTTCTGTGTACCCACTCTCATTGCGAAATGGCTTGCTTGACGTCGTGCGCAGTGGAATTGTGGCCGAATGGTGAGAATTTAATTTTTCGTCTTTGGTGAGATGAACTGACTAAAGATTCACTACTTCGGCTAACAGCGGGTTTGAACTCATATGACCTGAGATAGGATGCATTCGGGAATGTCCTTTACCGCGTATGCACGACGGAAATCAGAACCGCTTAATTAATTTTCCACTGCAGACCAGCTGGTAAGAATGTGTGTAATACTTCCGTACTGTTTCTTTTTGCCTTCTACACTTGCAGACTCAATAGAAAATCCGCAATTTCTGGTTAAAGCTTTTGCCCAAGTTCTCTCGAAATGAAAAAGGGCATTACTGTGGACTATCAGACTAGTATTTTTGTGTGGTTTTCAAGTCGCAGTTTCGAATCCAATTATAGCATGCATGCGAAGCGACTAAGGTAAAACAAAGGTGCCCTGAGTTCCTTGCGTTCAGCGTATTTCGCAAAAATCGCAAGCCGTATTTTTAACCCCATTAAAAAAAACTAATCAAAAATGTTGTTTTGACGTCCATGTGGAAGAGACGCTACAACCTGTGCATATTTACTTGAATAAAAGATTTGCTCGCAATTTAGAGATACGAGTTATGATGTTAAAACAAAATAATACATTAATCTGTTTTCAATATCACATTAATTTGCTTATCTCGCATTGAATATATTTACTGGGAGTGAGACACGACGCAATAAACTAAACCAAACCATTTGGTATAAGGGAAGTTTAGTAAATTAAATTCCACTTTGTACAACCAATGTGGTGCTGGTTCTTAAGAATAAATTAAAAATTATCCTGTAAAATATGTTGCTAGTGTCTTCACGATGACTGTGTTTCACAAAATTCGGTGTTATTTAATCATTTTTGTTTTTGTTCTGTGATGGCCATAATTCAACTTACCGTGACATCATGCATCTCGATCGTTGCAGGCTTGGCGCTTCGTGAGGCCATCGTGCAAGAGCTGGACGAGGAATTTCTTTGAATGCAGTCCAGCAGCCCTCTTGCAAGTGGCGTGCAACGATTACTTCGGATATGACTGATCAGTTCTCTGGAGGACAGCTCCGTTGAGCACTTTATGGATGCCTTAGCCGTGCCGCAGCAGCTTGCCGAGATGCTTTGTCCAACCTGATCGGCACGCACCAAACTTGAAAATAAATTGTTTTCCCACAGCCTCTGCCACCATGCTCTTGGGCCCCCTTTCTTTACTCCCCAGGGTGGCTGGTGGTAGCGCAAACCATCCTGTGCGCGCTAGAAGCGTGATTCTTGTAACTGAAAGCAATAAACGGGTCTTTTTTCTGGAATTCTTTCGCACCCTCATTTATGAATATTTGCTAGGTAGAATGGTATGTACATCCATCCACAGTGCCGGTCATTGGCGAGTGGGTTAATTGCATGTGCCAGCGTTCGAAAGCTGGATGCCATTATTCGAAAGCTGGAAACCATTATTCGAAAGCTGGATGCCATTATTCGAAAGCTGGCTACCAATGTTTGAAAGTTGGCTACCAATGTTTGAAAGTTGGATGCCTTTATGAGACCTTTGCTGGCCCATGCTGCAGAACGAACATTGGGTCTGCGTTGGCCTAACGTTGGCCCAAAACTGGCATGAAAGTAGGGCCAATGTGTAAAGTGGTAGCGCTCGGCCCAAATTCCAGTGTAGGACCGATGTTCGTGCCAATTTTTGCCTACAGTTGCCCGACGTTCGACCAATGTTGTTGTGCTGCCTGGGTTAGCCCCGGTGTCAACCTCTTCCAAAACGTCCATTGCGTCGCCGCACCTCCTCGCCTTGTTGTGCAGCACGCAAGCTGCCAGCACGATGTGCACTGCCTGGCTGATCCTTGCGACGTCGATGTAGTGGAGCCGCTGAAAGCGCGCCTTCAGCAGGCCGAAGCTTCCCTCCACCACAACCCCCTGCCGACTGTGAGCAATGTTGAATGCCGCCATCCAAGGCTGCCAGTTGGTCGTGGATTGGCGGTACGGGGGCAGCAGCCACGGCAGCAGCGGATACGCAGCGTCGCCCAAAAGGTATCCTCCTGCGCGAATTCACGTCCAAGGAATACAAATTAACAAAAAAACCTCCTGTGTATATGACCGGCTGTAGCGTATGTACTACATTTTTGTAATAAGGGAGTAATTACTCATTGACGTCCACCCAAGCACAGCCATACGGCTACAAAGGAAAGCTATGCAGCTTTCCCAGAAACTTCGTAGTTCAAGAAAAATTCGTCCTGGTCCGCGTTAAGAACGTTATTTGTTCAGAACGAATTTTTCTTTAACTGCGAAGTTTCTGAGAAAGCTTTATAGCTTTCCTTTGTAGCCGTATGGCTGCGCTTGGGTGGACGTCAATGAGTAATTACTCCCTTATTACAAATCTACTCCACCTTGGGGGATTCCCCTAAACATTTGGTCAGTACTACATTTTTAAACTCTTAATTGCGAGCATCACTATCTATATCTGTTGATCACAGTTCAGCTTCGTTAAAGTTAACGAAACGATCATGACGATCGATTGATCGATCTTGCATACATATATGCGCGGACCGTTTTCCGTTTTCTTAACTCTCGATCCGTGCATCATATATGCATTAAACACGCATTAGTGATGTAACAATAAGAAGTTTTTAACTCACCTTCGCATTTGGACGCACCGTCTTTGAAGAGGAAGCTCTCGCGGAGGATTCGAGAGTTGTGCGCGCTGCCGGGGAAGCCGATGAATACGTCAATGAAAATCATGTCAGCGTTGCAGACCCCCTGGCGCACAATCGAATGGAACTTTGTTCGGTTGTAATAGCTTCCTTCAGACTCCGAGGGTCGAGCAATGCGGACGTGGCATCCGTCGATCGCCCCGATGACGTCCGGCAGCCCTCGTCCGCGACGGTCGAGCTGGCAGAAAGCTGCCTTGTTGCGCTGTAGCTCGTCTTTATCCGGCCAGCAAATTTCTCTCTCACTTATAGAGAATAAAAAATCTAAGGTGCGACATATTGCAGCGTGCACCGTCGACTCACTCACGTCGAATTTGTCGTCGATCGGTACATCGCCATTTGAGTCCCGATGTACGTGAGGGCGGTCAGCATGGTTTTCTGGGCAGATATATGGCGCCGCCCACGACATCCTGCCGGACAGAACGCCGACGCCTCAA
Organism: Amblyomma mixtum; assembly: GCF_055824585.1. Lineage (NCBI taxonomy): Eukaryota > Metazoa > Arthropoda > Arachnida > Ixodida > Ixodidae > Amblyomma > Amblyomma mixtum. The sequence continues at coordinate 378,144,354 of NC_143014.1, read as the reverse complement.
ATTCCCCACTCAAGTCTGCGCACAAGTTTTTTGTGATCGAAAGAGTTTCTTGAACTCAAATTCCATATATGTGGGCACGACTCGCTCCACGTACAGCGGAACCCTGTGACGGTCCTGCCTCAATAAATGCGCCGCCAGGAGAAGAACGACGACGTCGTCACCGTCGTCATCTTCGCTGTCAACGGGCTTGCTCCGGTCAACAGCATCGGTGAGCGCAGCAAGGGCAGCTACCTCTTCACTAGTCATGATGAAAGTGATCGTGATCAGCAGACGACGCAGCAGACGATGCGGACGCGCGATCACACGGGGCCTCTTCGATTATCCGCCTCTGGCAGCCCGCTGGTTGCTTGCGGGCTGCCCGAGCACCGCGCCGGGCGCTCGATTTTCTCGGGTTGCTCCGCCCACTTCCGGTGGCTGTCCGGAACGCGTTCGTTTTTCTCTGGCTGGGCGGTTTCGGGCTGCCAGCCAGCGGCCAGCACGGAGGAAAAAAACTAGGAGAGAGTGCGCTCAGCCTCTGCAAGCCATCCTCCTCTGACGCCAGTGCCGAGGGCCCTTTTGCGCACTGACTCTTGGGAAATAGGCCCTCCACAGTTACCAGACTGCCAACCAGCGGTGCTTTTTAGTGAACGCCCGTGCTGCGATGTAGCGCAGAAGCGCAGCGCCTGTGTTGCAGCTTTGGGGGAATGAGTACCGAGCTCTAGGTTATCTGAAGGCTCCGCGTCTCAACACTTCTGTTGATTACACTCTTTAGTTTTTGGGTTCACTGTAGAAAACTGCAGGTAAACTTATCATCAAAAGGTGCGGCCGCGTCCTCGTCACTGTTCAACTGTGGTTCATAAAGAGAATGGAGAGGAATTCCTTTCGTCGTTATACACACATATGGAGCGTTTATTTCAGCGCATGCTAAAAGCTGAGAACTCGAGAGTAGGCGAAGAAAACGAGCCTCTAAAAAGGGCGCAGTGGCTTCCAGAACGCTCACGGCGGACGGACGTGTTTAACGAGCGCTCCGGCGCGCTGCGCAAGATTCTATTTCTCGGGCAGGCGGACTTCGGCCCGCCCATGAGCCCGCCTTTCTCCGCTATTCTCGAGGCACAAGTCGCGCCGAATACGCTCGCGCACATACGAGGGGGTACCCAAAAGAAACCGCACTTATTTTTGTTCGAACTTATTGGTTCACATTTTCAGAACAGACTTTTAATATCCTTCAAAGTACTCTCCACTTACAATAATACGTTTGTCGAATCTTTCATTCCATTTTTCAAAGCATTTTTTAAATTCATCTTTTGTGATGCTTGACAGTCCCTCCGTCGTTTTTTTCTTCACCTCAGCAACATCAGCGAAACGCTTTCCATTACCCTGTCTTTTCATTTTACGAAACAAAGAAAGTAGCACGTGGCAAGGTCCGGTGAGTATGAGGGTTGAGGAACAGAGGTCATGCCATTTTTGGTCCGAATTTGTCGTAGAGACAGGGCTGTGTGAGCAGGGGCATTGCCATGGTGGAAAAACCAGTCACCCGTCTGCCACAAATCAGGCCGCTTCCACCGAACACTGTACTCCAATCTTTTCAAAACATCCAAGCAGAAAGCCTAGTTAACTGTCTGACCCTGCGGAACAAATTCTGAATGGACGACTCCTCTCACTTCGAAAAACAAATCAGCATTGTTTCGAGGTTTGGTTTCACCTGACGAGCTTTCTTGAGGCGAGATGAATTTGAAGTTTTCCATTGGCATGGCTGTTGCTTTGTTCAGGATTTAATTCAGGAACACTTGAGTTGTCCCCATAGCATCGTCCTTGAACGTCCTTCTGAATATTTCTTGAGTTTCCGTTCCACTGTTTCCGAGAAAAAATCAGAATTTCACCGGCGCATGCTGTTCACGAACATCAGCCTTGCAAAAACGACACTCACACAAAACAGTCGTCACTCTAAAACTCTGCCTAAACTAGTCTGACCTCCTTCAGCGACGGCACTCGGCTTACTGACTCTTGAATGTGCGTTCTATGCGCTCCTAGCGGCAAAACGCGGTACCACAGAAGCTGTGCCGATTCAAAAAATTAGTCCGGTTTCTTTTGGGTACCCCTTCGTACGCGCGGTTCCGACGAGAAATGCAGCAGCGAAGTATTTCTCTCGCTGTCGAGAGAGAGTGCCGGCGGCTTTACGTCTGCCTCTGCGCGGGGTCTCCCGGCCACTGTCACTTACAAAAAGAAGTAAACTGTATGTACATAGCCGCGCGCACATAGCGTCCTGTCTCGGACTAATCGCGCGCGTGGCACACTGCACTAGCGGCCGGGGTGGGGCGCCCGGCCGCGTATACCGTCCGAGGTAGCACCCACGGAGCGTTCGTGCAACGCGTGCTCTACCTGGCGAAGAACAAGCGGGAAGTCAAGCCCGCCTGCTCGATGAACGCACAGAGGCTCACTATTGTTCTGTCACGGGTGCACGCACTGCCGCGTGGCCACAGGAGCGCCTCGAGACCGTCCGGGATGATTCCCAGCGCCCTGTAGGCCGCGAGCATCTCGCGACGCGGCACTGCAGAAGCTGCAGAGCGAACGAGCATGTGCTCCAAAGTCTCCACTGCGCCGCAGTCAGCGCACGCGTCGCTCAGGGATGGTGGCCGTTGCGGCGAGCGAGCAGTTTGCGCTCACCACGGAGCCGTCAGTGAACACAAGCAGTTGGTCGCGCAGTTGCTCGTAGAGCGAGAGAGCGAAACCGAAACCTAAATCCGGCTAAGAGCTACCGCTGCCTTGTCACTTGAGGGCCTTTTTCCCCATGATGCTTTCCACTATATTTTTATGACTAGGCTTCAAGATTGTGACGTCATGCTCCCTCCTAGTTTTTCTTCCTCCATAGTGGCCAGACTCGCCAGGACGATTTTGTGCTGGCAGCGCTCGGGCAGCTAGCAGACGACAGAGAGGTGTATGGTAGCGGGAAGATCGCGCAGCCATATTTATATGGACTAGAAGGACCACGGTTCTTCATGCGATGTTTTGCGCGATGCAGGCGTTTGTTTCGACTAGGCAACGGTGCATAGCGACTGTGTCGCCTTCAATGGAACCTTTTACGGTAGTTCTCGCTGTTTATTGATATGCTTTGCATGCGTATGCGCGATCATATTTCGATCGTCTCACCACCTCGCAAGCACAATTGCTCGCTGCATATTACGATCGCATACTTCTGATTCACAAAATATTTCGACTGTTAATTACCTGCGCCTGGATGATATTGCGATGGTGTTCGAGGCCTTTCACGAGAGCAACGGATTCCAGTTCCGAGTACGCGTTCAGACGCGCGCGTATATGCATGTGCTGAACGTGTTTTACGAAGTGTTGGTTGAGCGCGATAAGGGAGCATATGTTCTTCATTGCGTTTGGTGCAGTGCAAAAGTGGATGTGCTTTGAAAAACGCTTGACTGAAACATGTCCTTTATTAAAAGCCCTCACGAGCACATTGCTCGAGGCATCTCTGCGAGCATATATGTGGCCACACAGTTGCCATTACAGCAGCCGACCAAGTGCGGATTCTGTCGTCGCTAACTGTTCTACAGCTTCATGTTCGGGCCTTCTGCCACATATGCTCAAAATATCTGAGCAGTACCGCAGCCATGCATCTCCTCGCGTTTGGCTCATTAAAAAAAAGAGATAAAATAAGCTCTTAGCGCTGATCGTCATGCAAACACACGTACGCGGAACGTGAGGCGTCGACACGCAGGGCTTTATTGTAGCGCCTTTCATTCCAGTGCCAGTCCTCTCCTATAAAGCTGTATTATTACAGATACGATACGCAGCTAAATTTATACAGTGCACCCGCTTGTTCTAGGTGGACGTTCAACAAGCTGATATGCGCTTTTGTCGAGATTACGCGTGCATTCCTTGCCCGCAGCAAAAGCCTGCGGCCGACAGACTACAGTTGAACGAAACGTATCCCGATTCTTTACTGCTTACAACTTACAGGAAGTAGGTTACGAGCGTAGAAATCGCAACGACCACAGCAGAGTCAATCACCATGCAGGGTCGCAAAAATCCGAGAGTACGGCTTGTCGTTTGATAAACAACGCACGGGCAGTTTTTCCGTCCTATGACGTGTCGACTGAAACACGTTAGATTGCGATTGCTCATTGCAGGCTTTTGAGGATTTCTTGAAGCTTACACAGCACACTGTGCACCGAAGGCACACGCTCGCGTCGTCGTCGCCGATGTACGAGGTCTGTTAGAAAAGTATCCGACTTTATTTTTTTTTTGCGAACACCTGATGGATATGAGACAAGCGCGCTTGCATCAGGCGACCTTGAACCTTCATGCGCATGCATGAATTTTTTCCCGCCTGCCGATAGCGTCGTTCGCTGGGAAGCAGCGTTTGAGTGAGGCAGTGTGCAGTGCTCTCGTCGGTTTTTTATTGCAAGGAAAATGGCGGAGTGAAAGGAGCAGCGCTACTGCAACAAATTTTGCCATAAACTTGGCGACAGCCGAGTGGAAACCATTCGAAATATTCAGACGGCTTTCGGTGAAGATGCTATGAGCAGCACACAGTTTAAGCAGTGTTACAATTGTTTTAAAGATGGCCGCACATCGGTGGAGAACGAGCCACGCTCCAATCGGCCATCAACATGCCAAAATGACCAGGTCATTGCCGAACTGAACGCCATGGTGATGCGGGACTGTCGCGTGACTATCCGAGAAATTGAGGAAGAGGTGGACATGAGCAATTTCTCCGCGCATTCCATTATCACCGAAGATTTGGCCATGGAGAGAGTTGCGGCGAAATTCGTGCCGAAGCTGCTCACGGTGGAGCAAAAGCAGCTTCGTGTTGAAGTCTCACAGGACATGCTGGATTCCGCAAACAGTGACCCCGACTTCATCAACATCATAATCACTAGTGACGAGTCTTGGGTGTACAGGTACGACCCGGAAACCAGATCCCAGTCGTCAGAGTGGAAGCATTCCACGTCACCAAGACTTAAGAAGGCCCGCCAATTGCGCAGCAATGTGAAAGTGATGCTGACTGCTTTCTTTGACACCCTCTGTGTGGCAGACCCCGAGTACGCACTCTACAGGGTCAAACAATGACCAAAGTGTACTACAGGGATGTCCTCCGTTGCCTACGTGATGCTGTGCGGCGCAAGAACCCGGAGCTCAGGTCAACAGGAAATTGGCGCACCCATCGCGCCAATGCTCCTGCACATTCCTCGCACTCGAATCAGATTTTTGGGTGAAAAACCAGACTCCTGTAGTTCAACAGACTCCTTACTGTCCTGATATGGCCCCTGCGATTTCTGGCTGGTTCCCAAAATCAAAAGGCCATTGAAAGGAGCGCGATTTCAGACAAGGAAGAACGTTATGGCTGCAAAGACAGCTGAGCTAAACTCCATTCCGAAAAGGGCCTTTTCGGAATATTTCCCACAATGGCAGCACCGCTGGGAGAAGTTTGTGGAGTCCCAAGTAGACTACTTTGAAGATGACTAGGTTTTCAACGCTCCAGTTATGCAAGTTTTTTTCAACGGCCAAAGGTCGGATACTTTTCTAACAGACCTCGTATACGAGTGCGAGCTTGATCAGCTGCTTGTTCGGCAGTCTGCGGCACGCAGCCCTCCATAACTGCAACTGTGCAAGTCGTTGTTTTCGATACCAATTAAGCAGCCTATTTCTACTGTACGGGTGCGTAGCAATGAGACGCAGAACGCGAAGCTAGAGGGAGCATCTGCCGTCCGTGATCCGCGACTTGCTTGCCGCCGTGATTGCCGGAAGGCGTTTCGGTGGCCGCCAGCCCACGTGACCATGATGCGTTTTCCTGTCAGAGACGAACTTGCGGACCGCCAGCGGGCTGCCCGAGCGCGGTTAATCGAAGAGGCCCACGACCGGTGGCTGCCAGTTCACGTGACCATGATGCGACTTCCTGTCAGGAGCCAATGCTCGGGCAGCCAGCGGGCTGCCCGAGCGCGGAAAATCGAAGAGGGTAACCGAGGGTACAGTGCCGAGGGGGAGCCCGGCTCTGGCGGCGAGTCCGCAAGCAGCCTATGGCAAGCAGGTCATGTGACCATGACGCTACTTCCTGTCAGAGCGGAAGCCGAGACCTGTCGGCAAGTAGTCCGGGACTGGAAAAACAAATGCGCCCACCAGACGCTTTACAGCGTGGGAGCACGGGCGCCGCCATATTTGGTCACGCGACCATTCCGCAATCACCGTCCTTCGGGTCTGCTCCTTTCGACGCGTGCCGGCGCGCTGCTGCCCTGCTGGAAAACGCTTCTTCTGCTCTCGCTGAGGATAACGAGCTGTCGGACGGCACAAAAACTTCTTGTGAGTGCACATAGAACGCGTTGATACTGGAAAATGTTTCGTTGACCCACCTGATTTACTCGTGTCCTTCTCACGGCCCTCATATCGGCTCGAATGTGTCAACTACCGCGGTGAGCTACCTCCGCGTTCATTTTGTGGAGCGCATAACTTGTCCAACTGAAGATTCAAAACGGGGCGATGCCTAAAAGCTTGCTTTTTAGGGTCGATATTTTTGCCGAACGGAGGAATATGCGTTCACAGGGATAAAAACGTACGTTCTCCGCTCAGCACTGTGCACGCGAATTGCAACCGAATGTGCGCGTGCGTGTGATCGCCGGCAGACTGCGCAGATATTTAGTTTATCCTCCGTTAACGCTCTGGCTTCCAAAGGGAGAATATAGATGTTGTTCAAAGGCCTCCTCAGAAGCTCGGCGACGTTCGACTGTGCTCTTTCGCTAAACAAACCTAAAACAGCTCAGAGTTCAGCACCCGCACATGCAACCCGCCGGAATAAGCTGAAATATACGAATACACAATAAATTTCAGCGCTTCCCCGTACATATATTAAAATACTTCTGTAGACCTTTGCATCGGGCGAAATATTTCTCTAAACGCCTCCTCTGTGGACTGCTGCAAAAGGTTGGTTGCCGCTTCCACCATGCTAGCGTCAGTTGCGCACTACAGTTTAGTGAGCGCTATGCCGGCGCCCGGGAAGAACTTAGAGGGGCCATGACAGCCTATTTTCGCGCTTACCCTGCTTATTGCAGATCATTCTCAACACCTTAAACTTCAATTCTCCCAAGTTTCACTTGATTCTGTGCGGTAGATATTTTTAAACGAATTTTTTTCGTTTCTCTTGCGAGCTGCTTGCTGGTCTGACAACCTTTAATCGCGACGTCACAAGGGCATACCCGCCCCGCGCCGTCTGCTGTGCGCTGTTCGCTGTGTTGAGGTGCTTGCTCGCACAACGTGGACGGCGGTTGCTCGAAAAGTTTTTTCTTTTAGCTGAGCGAAATAAAATGTACTATCCGTGTTTTCTTTTCGGAAGCCTTCAGCATAGTACGAGAGCTGGGAAAGCGGACTTGCTCGTGGCGCCTGTTTTCTGATTATTGAGGAAACAAATCGGCCCACCCCTGCTTTATTATTTCCACTTAGAAGCAGTGAAGTGCTCCCGTATGTGAAAAACGGCACGTGCAATGCATGCCTTCGCCGATGTGCGCCGTGAACGGCGTGGCCATCTGTCGCTGGCTGTTCTTGCCCGCTATTCGTCGGTTCAATAAATAAACTCAAATTATCAAAAGCTGGCATTAGAGTAAGCTTGCGGTACGATAGGAGCAGAGAAAAGTTCCAAATGCGACTGCCTCCCTGCTGCAAGTGTGTGTGTGCAAGTCGAATAGAATTTCTTTCGGCTCGTAGAACACTTTTGCAGAACCAAGCAGCAAGCAGAAACCAACACGGCTCGAATATTTCACTGCCCTCACCGATTAATAGTCGCCGCCACCTGAATGAGTGCTTCTAGATAATAGTGCATCACTTAGCATTTACTCTGCGTGCACTAAGTCCGCCAGGTATGCGACGATTAGGATTACTGCAGCACCGAGATGAGGTCCTTTACATAGCTGTACTCAAACAGTACTGCTGGTTTGCTTGGCATGACGCAAGGTGGGCTTTCCATATCCTAAATATTATCTACTCTTGCTTAGGAAATGTAGTTTGACTCGTTTACACACTGCGATAGCACTGCAATAAGAGCCGATGCTGCTATCGCCTGCTTGGGAAACGCTTCGCGTACGTACGGCGCTTCTTGCTAATAGACGGGTTGCATAAATGCCAGCAGCGCTGTGAAATGTCGCAGGTTGTTCTAGCAACATTATACCTCGCCGCCGTTGTGCACGAAAACATTTCGTTCGCCTTGCAGACTTTCCGCGTCTGATCTGAAATTTTCTCTTGTGTTACTGATTTCAGTGTTTTTGATCGGAAATCAGCGAGCTGCCGTTTATTCCATCATTTCGTGCCATGGCACAACCGGTCATTTTTCCGATCACGGGATGGAAAAATGATCTGACCGTGATGCTAACGTTTACGGATCGGAGCGTCCGTGAGTTCTACGAGAAGAGATTGGGCGCACAGCGCAGCTACGAACGTAGCTACAACTTTCACGTACAAGCTTACGTTAATGTACCTGCTCTGATGACAAAAAAAAGCGACACCAGGTAAGATAATGGTTTCATGGGTGTTTGGTAGGTTAGCTGCGATTTCGATTTGCGAGGTTTAGCATCGGCTACTCGGGCTTTTAAAGAGAACGTTGTATGGGCGGCTGTGGATGAATTTTGACTACCGGAGGCTTTTTGACATGCATCGAACTCAGAGTATGCGGGACTGTTACATTTCTTCTCCATCACAATATGGTCGCCGCGCCAGGAACGTAGTAACTTGTGTACCGCTGCCCGGTCAGTGCCCGTAACGTTGCTGTCGACGTCAAGCTCGCGAGCCCTCTTAAACTCACCTCATGTTTTCGACAGTCAGTTGCCGCCAGTATAGAGAATTAAAAAAATAAAACGTAGTGTGTTGGTTGGCGTGCCTTTCTCATTAAAGAATATCTATATTCAAAACGCTAACTTCTTAACCTTCTTTTCAGTGGTGGTCTTGCCTTGATTAAAGCACCGTACTTTCAAAGCAAAAAGAAGAATGCCCGCCGTATTCTGTGATGATTGCCTTGGACGACACAGCGCACATCGTAGGTGGGAGCTGCGACTGTCCGGCAGGAAAACTCGCCTGCAATCATTTCATAGCCGTTTTGCGCACGGTGATGCTGCTAAAAAGCAAAGGATTTACGGAGGCGCCTGACGAGCTCTCATGTACGGATCTGCCGCAGAAGTGGAGAAGACCGCGCGGTGACACTGTCAAAGGATGCTCACTGCAGTCCGTGGACTGGCGCAAGGTGAAAGAAGGCGGAGCCGTCACGCCTCAGATCGCGCTACCAAAGGAACGCCGCGTGCGCACTACAAATCGTCAGCAGCAAGAGCAAGCCAAGCGGCGTCTTGCGCTCGACCTGCTAGCTGATGACCCCGATAATGGCTTTGCGAGGGGCCTCCTGCTAACTGACGAAGGGGATACACAAGAGTCAAGGTTGGGGTCTGTGTCCGCTTTATCTCCGCAGAGCTACCAGTTGTTGCTTTTGCCGCACGGTTTCGCCGTTCTGATGTCTGGTGTGAAGTCTGCCACCATCACTTTCGAAAAAAACATCCCTCCCCTCACGTTCTTCCGAGGATCTACTCCATGGTTTCCTGAAATACATGTCGAAGGGAACATCATCGTGCAGGTCAGTAATTGCTTTCAAAAAATGAAGGCTAGAGTAAGCAGCTTTTTTTTATCGCTGACCTACGCGGTTGATGCAGTCACATTCGACAGTTTTAGAAAAACAAGTTTTTTTATTAATCTCATAGGTTTTTCTAGGTAGCACTTTGTTGTAATCACAAGAACTGGTAACACACAACTGTGTTGAATGTGGTAGAAACAAAAAGTCGATGGGTGTCGTGTTTGTGTAACAACATTGAGGGACATCAGTGCTTAGTTATCAATGCATTTACTTCTGGCTGCACCTGTGATATTTCTGGTGTTGCTTTACTGCCTCAAGTGCTCTGAATGGCTGCTTGTTGTTCTGAACGTGTGCTGCATTGCTCTATAGTCCATGCAGCGGCAGCTACTGTATTGGACCTCATTGAGAAAGGTGCTAATGGCAGCTGTTGCGACGCAAGGTAGCAGATCCCACCGCTGCCACCAGTTGTTGTGACGCAAGGTAGCAGATCCCACCGCTGCCACCAGTTGTTGCGTCCCGAGGTAGCGTGGCCAGTTGTTGCAACACCAAAGAGGACTCGTACAGGATGAGGAACGGTCTGAACTTCAGATGGTTAGAGATTACAAAAACAAGCAGATTTAATGGCAAGTAACTGAGACACTTATTTACAAAAAGAAGAGCAAGGAATCAAAAGTTAAGAGTTCATAGCATCGAGCGTCTGGATGAGCCTGTTAACCAAGGCTCAGAGCCACTGGATGAACCTATTACAGAAGGTCCAGAGCGTTCGTGCCCACTTTGGTCGCAGTTTATATAGCCCAAGGCTCCGCCCTTTCACCAGGCGACATTCCATCGTGGCACAAAAGATCGCCACCACACGTCACAAACGCAGCTGGCCAAGACACCTGTTGAGAGCCCGCACGTGGAAACTGGCAAGGAAGAGGCTAAGTCTGCATTCCTAAGTCCGCATTCCTATAGCATTGTGTCCTGGTGACGTCACAGCCGCAGCTGCGCAGGCTTCCTCTGATTCGTTCCGGGTTTTTTTTTTTTCAAGACCAGGGACACCCTTTCTTCTCCTGTCGTCGGTTGCTTCTCGAAGGGGAGGTCGTTTTCGCCGAGCCGAGTGTGGGAAGAGCCTCGTCGGCCACTTCCCAGAAAGTCGCCCTTTTTCGTGAGGTCATCGTGGGGTCAAGTTGAAGTCAAACGACCCGTCAAAATTGCCGCTACGTTGAATCTCCCTCCGTTTCATCTCGGGTCTCAAGATGGGTCGTAACAGCTACCTCCCCCGCCAGACGAGTCTCGGCGAGTAGCAGTCATCGCTGCTGCACGAAGAGACGACTTGCAGAAGCATGCCAGAAGTATGCCAGAAGCCCTCTGCCGCTCGCAACGTGGTCTTCTATTACGCCGGCCAAATTCTTTGAGGCGTCTCTGAAACTTGAACCACATGCGCAAGCAAGCACTCAACTTCACTCCGAGCAAACCAGTTCCCAAAAGAGGGTGCTATAATCCGGTCAGTATAGCCATTGTGAATAGCTCACACTGAAAACTCCCAGGACCCACGCAAGCTGAGAAAACCCGAACCTGCTACTGTGCCCTTCACTTTCAAAAACGCACGAAAAAACGTATAGTAGCAATTTTGGTTCATAAAGAGCATTCCGGACTGCTTAAAAAGAACAGCTAAGAAGTCCGCGTCCCTTCCTGCATGTACAAAAAAAAGTAAACAGCTCCAAAAGCTGCATAACTGAGTGAAAATCCTGTAGTCCACTAACACCACTCAGCTTTACCACTAAAAATGGGAACTCGTTTGCCTTCACCCCTGTCGAATTTTTTTCAGTTAGTCAATGCACAAAAAAAAAGAGGCAAACACTTATTCCCCGAATTGGACATTCTTTAGCCGCGCCCTGCGAGGTCGTGGTCGGATGGCCGGTCTACAAGCAGGTGCTTCAAGAAAACTGCGAAGTTGATTGGTTCCGCCTCCGCTCGACCTACTGCGGAAAGGGTGCCTCCTCCATTTCCTTGTCCCTGCTTGCCGCGACTCCCTCCGACTCACGCGCTCTCTGCGGCGACCCTTTGTGTGGCTGTCGAGCCCTATTCTTCGTAACGCAAAGCATGCGTCTCGTGTCCAACGACCACGCCGTCTGTCGCTCTTTCGGCCCGCAAGGGCAGTCACCTGAGCTTTCATCGTGCCCATCCGCCTTCGGGAAAATGACACTGTGGGTTTTCCCTTTCCCTCAACAGTTCTCGCGGTGCTGTCCCGCGTTAATTTGCCGGCCCTCGCATCAGCATTAATCTCTGCCCTAGCCTTTCTCAATTGCTTGTCGCGTTCGCGATGTTTCTTGGGTAGCGACGCTACTCGTGCTTTACTCTGAGTGCTAGGCGGCGGATTAACTGACGAATCGTCTACTCCGGTGGTTACGTCTAAGCTGCAAAGATCATTTTCCTGCTGTTTTACTATCGGAGCAGCATCCTCCTCATTCCGGGCAACAGAAACAATCTCGTCTGTACGGCACTTTCCGGCGAGCGTTGCGCTCCTGCCGGGCGCTTCACTGTTGCCGTCAGGCAATTCCCGTTCACTCTTTGTGCCGCTTAGTACCGGCGCCTCAACTTCTTGACTGCTAGTGCTCGCCAGCTGCACCAGCGGTGTCCCCTCTCTGGCTCTGTCATTTCTTTCACACCGAACCTCACTGCATTCTTTCTGGCGCGGGACCTCTGCCTTATCTGCCAACGCGCCATCTGTCTCAGGGCTAACAGTAAGCGTTTCTCCCATCTCATCTTCCTTGCATGGCTTCCCGTTCACTACCGGGTCATGCATGTAAGGTTTCAGCAGCTTCATGTTTTCATCGCAGTCACTGACATACGAGAACGCCACCTTTTCTTTTCGGCAGTTCATTGCTATGTGACCCGGCTCATTGCATCTGTAACAAGTGAGCGGCCTCCTATCCTCAAACGCGGCTTTTTCTTTCTGTGCATTGGCCACTTTTGCACCCTTCTCACTGTCGTCCTGTTTTTGAGGTTTCTCGTAAGGAACCTTCCTTTCTTTCTTCTCGACTGTAGAGCTCGCAAAGTGCCTCTCGGGACGATAATTCGCACTCCTTCTGAAATTACGGGGCCTATCAACTCTAGTTGTGTTGCTAAACTGCCGGCGCGAAGCGTACTCCTCAACGAGTTCGGCAGCTTTCGTCGCCGACGCTACGTTGTCCCGGTCCCTTAGCCAATTTCTCTCCTCTTCAGGGAGGCAGTTGTAAAACTGCTCCAACAAAATTCTCTCAACTACAGCGTCCCGGTCACTATATGACTCCGTACTCTTTAGCCACTCAACCAAGTTCACTTTCAGATTGTATAAGAAATCGGGATAGCTCTCGTCCCTCGATTTCTTAGCTCCCCAAAATCTTTGCCTGAACGCCTCGGCGCTAAGTCTATACTTTCGTAGAAGGCAAGCCTTGACCTTCTCGTAGTTGTCCGCGTCCTCCTTGCTGAGCCGCGCGACAACCTCCGCTGCCTCGCAGGGCAGAACCGTCAGTAACCTTTGAGACCAAGTTTCTTGACTGTAGGCGAGGTTCTCGCAGGTTCGTTCAAAATTTACAAGATACAGACCGATATCCCTTGATACCACATATGGCTGCATGTGCTTAGACATCTTGAACCCTGTCTCCTTGCTGAGAAGAGGTACCACTTGCTGGGGACAACCTCCCAACCTCTTGCTCAACTCTTCTTCTAATTTACTGAGCTCAGCCTTTTTCTTCAGTAATTTTGCTTCACTCTCACGTGCGCGCTGACGCCACTTTTCCTCTCTCTCTCGCTCCTCCTGCTGGCTGAGCTGCTCTTCTTCTCGCTCTTTCTGCTGTCTGAGCTGCTCTTCCTTTTTTTGTTGGATGAGACTCCACTCTTCAATGAGCTCCTCATCATCTGCCCCCAAATCAGTAATGGCCTGAATTATGACGGGTTTTCGTGCCAAACCCCTTGTCTCAATCCCCAATTCCTCACATAACAGCAACAGGTCCGGCGTCTGCAGTTTCTGTAGGTCCATGATAGTTCTGAGTCTGAGCTATTTCCAAAACAACTACGCCAAAATACCAAACCTCTAGGATTTAAGCACAGGTGTCTACCAGTTATAAATTTTAACCCTCTTTTAGAACCTGGTCCACATCAAAGGAAAAGCCAAGCACTCACCCACACACGTGATCATGACCCGAGACAGCTGCACTCTCGCTGGCCGACCGTTGTTGTCGCTTGTGGCTTCAGATTACCAGTCGTTGTTCCACAGATGTTGGGTCTTCGTATCCCACCAGTCTCTTCGGATCCCAGGCTTCGGATCCCAAGGCCTCGGATCCCAGTTGGGTCTTCGTATCTCACCGCTGTTCACCAGTTGTTGCGACGCAAGGTAGCAGATCCCACCGCTGCCACCAGTTGTTGTGACGCAAGGTAGCAGATCCCACCGCTGCCACCAGTTGTTGCGTCTCGAGGTAGCGTGGCCAGTTGTTGCAACACCAAAGAGGACTCGTACAGGATGAGGAACGGTCTGAACTTCAGATGGTTAGAGATTACAAAAACAAGCAGATTTAATGGCAAGTAACTGAGACACTTATTTACAAAAATTTACAAAAAGAAGAGCAAGGAATCAAAAGTTAAGAGTTCATAGCGTCGAGCGTCTGGATGAGCCTGTTAACCAAGGCTCAGAGCCACTGGATGAACCTATTACAGAAGGTCCAGAGCGTTCGTGCCCACTTTGGTCGCAGTTTATATAGCCCAAGGCTCCGCCCTTTCACCAGGCGACATTCCATCGTGGCACAAAAGATCGCCACCACACGTCACAAACGCAGCTGGCCAAGACACCTGTTGAGAGCCCGCACGTGGAAACTGGCAAGGAAGAGGCTAAGTCTGCATTCCTAAGTCCGCATTCCTATAGCATTGTGTCCTGGTGACGTCACAGCCGCAGCTGCGCAGGCTTCCTCTGATTCGTTCCGGGTTTTTTTTTTTTTCAAGACCAGGGACACCCTTTCTTCTCCTGTCGTCGGTTGCTTCTCGAAGGGGAGGTCGTTTTCGCCGAGCCGAGTGTGGGAAGAGCCTCGTCGGCCACTTCCCAGAAAGTCACCCTTTTTCGTGAGGTCATCGTGGGGTCAAGTTGAAGTCAAACGACCCGTCAAAATTGCCGCTACGTTGAATCTCCCTCCGTTTCATCTCGGGTCTCAAGATGGGTCGTAACACAGCCTAGGTGATGCGTGCCTGTCATGATGCATACATCAAAGAGGTATGTCTCGGTACACCAAAACTTTTTGGGCCGCTGCGATGGCTCAGCGGTTATGGTGCTGGGATGCTGACCCGAAAGACGCGGGTTCGATCCCTGCCGCGGCGGTCGAATTTCGACGGAGGCGAAGTTGTAGAGGCCCGTGTACTGTGCGATGTCAGTGCACGTTAAAGAACCCCAGGAGGTAGAAATTTTCGGAGCCCTTCACTACGGCGTCCCTCATAGCCTGAGTTGCTTTGGGACGTTAAACCTCATAAACCAAACCAAAACTTTCTGGTACAGTCGTACAAATTTTGTGCACTTAGTTTGTGGAAGGCCCGTGCATGGTGAGTGCTTACAAAAAGAAAGATACAACTTGAGCTGGGGCAGTACGGGGCGAAGTCCTACGACTGAAGGCTTAACGGAAAGACAGTTAGATTATACATGCTTGGCCCGTTTGTCCTGATCCTCCAAAAACTGCTGAACAGCAGCAGAAAGGGCTACTGATCTTGGACTCTTGGTTGTAACTCTACTCTAAGGAAAATTGTAGTAGCTGCGAGCAGTCATAATCGACAAAGGTGGGCTTAAGGGTGTATGCTCTGTTGATTGTAGCATTGGGTGTTGCTATTTGCATTGACCTGCTCCAGTGTGGCTACTATGCTACTATGTGGCAGTGCTAAGGTGATAGAAGCGGGCAACATGGCTGCAGGTGTCGTGGAGGAAGTTTTTTCTTGGTTTTCATGGCGTTGGCTATTATAATGCAAGAAGCGCGTGCGGCAAAGAAAGAAGCACAAGCACTGGAAAAGGGCAGCAGACCGCACGCCAGAAGTAACACATGGCATAAAGGCATAAAGTTAGAATCACGTCCTCCAAGCTTGGCCAGGTGCTAAACCGCAAGTCACCATGGACAAGCAATTAAGGGCCTGCAGAATCTCAGGCTAGTAGAGAGATCTCTAGGGTCCCTGCAATCAAGTGAGTACTCTTTCAGTAACGGTGCCCACAGCTCTGATAGTTTGCAAGCAATTTGATATAGAAAATGAGTTTGTGAGCAATAAATTTTACATTTTAAACATTTTACCTTGCTTTTTTTCTATAGACGGGATCAAACCAGAACCAATAGCTGCCCAGAGGTACGAGGATGTGCTCAGGAAGATGGGCCATGCTCCTGTCGTAACTACGTGTGGACTCCTGGCGAACCCAGCATTCCCATGGCTGGGAGCTTCACCAGACCGAATTGTCTACGATGCTGTGGAAGGGTCCCACTAATCGTAGAAATGAAATGCCCCTACAGTTTACGTAGCCTCACAGCTGACAACACTAGAGTTTGCAGCACAGTTTTCAATGGATTGACGCGCTTAAAAGAGGATCACGAGGACTACCACCAGATTCTGGGGCAGATGGGTGTTTCAGAGCTATCTTGGGGCGATTTTGTTGTGTATGGAGAAGACTTTATCCAGATAGAATACGATTTCAGCAGACTGTATGGGACAGTACAAAAGGGGTTCTAGATCAGCTTTATTTTAATATACTGCTGCCATGTCTATCTGGCATTACGATATAAGCTGGCAACCGCTAACACAACGCTATTTATATGCCATCTATTCATATTCACAACTAATCCAGGGGAGAAATCAAGCTAAGAAAAGTAGCCATGCTCTTACGCAATACCTGAAAACTTCACTTATTTATTTTCGGAAGCAGATGTTTTTGAAAACGTATACAAGCTCTAAATGAAGAATCCTGCAGAAGCAGCATTTATTAAAAGTTTCATCACTCGTAGTCCTTCAGAAGGGGAGGTAGAAAGTTCGTCAGAATGGCATACACTGTCCACATTTGGTTTACCAAAGGAACCAGAGAGATAAGAACAGGGAGGGCGAATATGTGGTAGCCTTTGACTCTCTTGATCTTCCTCTCCACATGTATCCTGGTGGAAGCAATCTACTCTGTCTCCTTCACTTTATTCGCAGTGAACTGTCCTCTCATTATGAATGGAGGAATGTTTAGTTGCACTTTTATTTTTCAACAGCTCTTCTATCTTGAAGCCTTTGTCAGCCATGACTGAGTCTGCTGTTTCAAAGGAAAGTTCGAGAAATCCACTCTTGATCATCATCATCATCAGCCTGACTACGTCCACTGCAGGCCATGTCTCTCCAATTAACCCTGTCCTTTGCCAGTTGCGGCCACCGTATCCCCGCAAACTTCTTAATTTCATCCGCCCAGCTAACTTTCTGCCGCCCCCTACTACGTTTACCTTCTCTTGGAATCTACTCGGATACCCTTAAGGACCAGCGGTTATCTTGCCTTCGCATTGCATTCCCTGCCCAAGCCCATTTCTCCCTCTTGATTTCAACTAGGATGTCATTAACTAGCGTTTGTTCCCTCAGCCACTCCGCCTGCTTCCGATCTCTTAACGTTACACCTATCATTTTTCTTTCCATAGCTCGCTGCGTTGTCCTTAACTTAAGCTGAACCCCCTTCGTTAGCTTTCACGTTTCTGTCCCACAGGTGAGCACCAGTAAGATACAGCTGTTTTATACTTTTCTCTTGCGGGTTATTGGTAAACTGCCATTCATGATCTCAGAGAACCTGTCATATGCGCTCCACCCCATTCTTATTCTTCTAGTTATTTCCCTCTCATCATCCGGATCAGCGGTCACTACCTGCCCTAAGTAGACATATTCTCTTACTACTTCCAGCACCTCGCTACCGATTGCGAACGGCTGTTCCCTCGCTAGGGTGTTGAACATTACTTTGGTTTTCTGCATGTTAATTTTGAGCCCCACCGTTCTGCTCTGCCTGTGTAACTCATTCATCATGCTTTGCAGTTAATGTCCGGAGTGGCTTAGCAGAGCAACGTCATCAGCAAATCACAAAACCTCTATGAACAAACCAATTAACTCTTGATCACGCAGTCTTTATCCGACGTGCAACCCGTAAAAAGTTCGGACACAAATGTCAGCGCTCCATTGGGTGCAATTCCTATCAGTCCCTTAAGTGTGTGTGTCGACTGTGTCACAAAAGATGTTGGTACTTCAGGTCTTATTTCAGTGGCATCTAAAATGACGCGTGTTGTAGGGTACTTTTCTTTGAATGCAAGTGGCATGGTCGTATCTACAGCTGGTCGTGACAACCAAAAGGAAAGCTCTGTAAGCTGTAAATACATGTAATGGATCCATGTTGAAAAGATCCTTGACACTGTGCCCACTGAAATGTTGAACAAATGGGCAAGGTGCTGGAGAAAAAAGCCTCTACTAACACAAGGAAAAGCTGGTTTTCTATGCTTAGTTTGTGTCGTCGTCCAGTGTTTGCAGTGGTCCACAGACCAGCGCTGGTACTCTCACTGCGCGAGATTTTTCCATCGGCAAGAACAAGAATACTTAGATATTTGGCAATGGAACTTGTGGGAATCCTGGCTTTCCGCCGTTGCCTTTGCGCTGCTGTGCCGGCTTCCCGCGTTGTTTCTCCTCTTTCCCTTGCTCCTGCCTCAGGCGGTGGAGAGGCGGCTAAGTGACTAATCACTGTCATTTGGCCACAGCTCTGCCTCGGCTCTCCAACGGCCTTTGCCATTGGTGCCTTTTGGCGGGATTTCGGGAACCGCTTGGGCGGCCGCGCACCGCGCGACCGTCCGAGCGGGGCCCAGAGAGAGATACCTCGGAGACAGCGTAAGGTGCGTACGCTACTGTTTGTCCGAGCTGGCCTTTGCCGTTCGGACCAGTGCATACTCGAGCTCGCCCGCACGTGTCCTCTGACCTGCAGCGGCTCGAGCCTGTCCAGCGGGGTCCAGCGACCTCCGACAGGCGTACCTTGCGCTGATTGCCCACTCTCTTTCGCAACCGGCCCAACGGTCGACACGAGAGAGAGATCACAGCACTGCCGCGGGGACATTCTCCTGCAGCGGCGTGCTAGCGGCGCGCATTGCTCTACTCGCTTCGTGCGCGCAGCGGAGCCGTGCTCCTCGCGCGCTCCCGGGACGGGGTGACTATTGAGTGTTTGTGTATCTGCTGAAGGACGACGTGAATAAACGTCTCCTTCGTGAACTTGGAGGCCTGTTTCTCTGCGGCGAATCGCTCTCCTTTCTGCGGAGGTTGAGTGCGCCGCATCGGTGTCCCAGTGTGTGTTTGGTGACGGCTGATCGGGGCCCTTGGCTCGCGCGAAGCCCGAACCCGCGGTGGTTGGTGGCCTGTGTCCACGTAGAAACCCAAAAACTGCAGAGGAACTGCACAGGCTACCGCAAAAAGCAGGCCCTCTTAAAACAATATATAAACACACAACTCACACCTCCTGATGTAATTGCGCTCCAAGAGACTGGAATCAAGCCGACCTTACAAGGGTACCAGGTTTACGAGAGTCAAAACGAAGGTAAAGCGGCCGTGCTAGTCAACAAAGCCATCACCGCCATCAGGCATGATACCATCGCCGACCCCGACATTGAGCACGCGCTTGTTGAAATTATTCCGAAAAAGCGAAAGGGAGGCAGCACGTTCTTACTGAACGAGTACAGCAAGCCGCGACAAAGAAAACCCAAACTCTTCGAACTGTTTTATGGAGCGCACAAGCTGGCCAAAGAAAATGCACTCATCATCGTAGGAGATTTCAACGCCATGGAGAGGAGTTGGGGATACCAGAAGCAAGACATCAAGGGAAGAACATTAGTGGAAGTAGCGGAATACTTTGGCTGCAATCACAGATCCTGCGACTCCCACGAGAATCGGGAATAGCGTGAGCACGGACACATGCCCGGACCTCACCTTCGTAAGGAAGAGCAGAGAGTCACAGTGGGAAAAAATGATGGAAAATCTAGGGAGCGATCACTTTATCCTCCGGACAGGAATAGCATCCGACACCATAAGACGCCAGATTGAACAGGCAAAAATCACCGACTGGAACGCGCTTCGCGGGGCTTGCTACCAATCTGAAGGCGGTATCCAATCACAGGAGGAATGGAGCGGCATGCTGAGAGAAGCGCGACAATGATGCACAAAAAGTCTAAGGAGAACGACAGCAACACCCGAAGTAGACGCACACCTCCTCAAACTATGGGAAGCGAGACGCAGCCTCACCAAAAGATGGCGGAAGCAAAAACACAACAGGAAACTAAAACTAAAGATAGCAGAAATTACGGCAAAGGCGTAAGAATACGTGATGCATCTCGCGAAACAAAATTGGGAACAACTCAGCGATTCGCTTAAGGGAACTCTAGGCACGGCGAGAACCTGGAATCTCTTAAGAGCACTAATCGATTCGACCAAAATAAAATGAGAAAACAATAAAGCCATCCACAGGTTCATCCACTCCTTCGAGGGATCAGACATCGCCCTACTGGAGAAGGCACGAGAAAAATGTTTCGGCGATCACAATTCCCCGCGATACCAAGGAACGTATCGAGGAGCCGAAAACGAGAAACTCGACCACCCCATAAGTGTGGAAGAGGTTTACGCGGCCATAAGAAACACCACCAGAAACACGGCAGCCGGAGCGGAGAGAATCGACAACACCCTAATCCGCAACCTGAGCGACGACCTCATACAAGAGCTCGTCAGCTTTCTCAACAAACATTGGCAGGCGGAGACGGTTCCCGAAGATTGGAAACACGCCGAAGAAATAATGATACCTAAACCTGGTAAAAAGCTACAAATTGCAAACCTCAGGCCCATATCACTCACGTCGTGCCTTGGCAAGCTTTACGAACGGGTGATAACTTTAAGACTACAAAATTACATGGAAGATAACGACTGTGCACCACATACCATGTTCGGCTTCAGAGCAAAGCTCTCGACGCAGGACGTTCTCCTCCAAATACAAGGTGTGCTGCGAAAAGTACCTCGGACGGGAGAAAATGTCATAATGGCTATGGACATCAAGGGGGGCATTCGATAACGTCAGCCACGAAGCGATCCTTACGGGCCTAGACAACCTGGATTGCGGACGCAGAATCCACGGCTTCGTCAAAGCCTTCCTGTCCGATAGAACTGCCACCATCGGCATAGGAAACCTTCGATCGGACAAAATTCGCACTCCAAACAAGGGAACACCCTAAGGGTCAGTTAGCTCACCCCTACTCTTCAACATCGCTATGATAGGCCTAGCTCGAAAACTAGAAACATCGAAGGCATCAGGCATGCCATGTATGCTGACGATATAACAGTCTGGACAAACACAGGCTGTCTCGGAGAGAGGAAAGGCTACAGCAAGCGGCCTCTTGTGTAGAGCAATACCTCGCAGAAAGAGGACTCGCAGAACCTAAAACTCAACGCCTACCTAGAAGGGACGTCCATACCGGGAAAGACAACCATAAGAATTTTAGGCATATGGGTTCAATCCAACCAGCACAGTACTCACACTTTTACCCTGCTCAAAGCAACAACGCTACAAGTCGCACGCATGATCACCCGCATCAGCAACAGGCGACATGGCACGCGTGAAGAGGAAACACTAAAACTAGTCAGAAACCTAGTAGTTAGTCGAATCACGTACAGCCTACCCTACCAGTGCCTGAACAAAAACGAAATACAACAAGCGGATGCCCTGCTACGCAAAGCGTATAAGACAGCGCTCCGACTACCGCGCAACACGTCTACAGAAAATCTCATGGCCCTTGCATTACATAACAGCTTTGAGGAGCTACGAGAGGCGCAGCTTGAGTCGCAAAAACTCAGGCTGTTGCAGACAATGACTGGAAGAGCGCTCCTACAGAGGCTCGTATACCAAGAGCAGATGCGAGAAATGACGAGGACGGAAATCATCCCCGGCGAGCTTCGCAAGACCCTCAAGGTAGCGCCAATACCAAGAAACATGGATCCCAACCTCCATCGAGGCAGAAGAGAAGCGAGGGCCAAATTCATCGAGAAAGCATACGCTCGTCAAGCCACGACCGTGTATGCAGACGCGTCTTCGAGAGGAGGAGATACGAAAATCGCTGTGGCGGCGGTGGTCGATTCGTCTTTACGCGAAATGATCAGCGCGTCTCTCCGAGGCTGCACAGCTGCAGAGTCGGATGAAGTAGCCGTTGCTCTAGCGGTGGCGGAGTCCTATAGAACCGGGCGGTCGCTAACAATGCTCACGGTCTCTCAAACAGCCTGCCGAAATTACATATATGGAAGGATAGGTCGTCACGCGCTCCGTATGCTACTCGCAACGAGCGACAGAATTAAAAACCAGGAAGAAGAAAACGACAAGATCCCACACATTATTGTGTGGGTACCGGGGCACACGGGGGTGGCAGGGAACCAAGAGGCCGACAGGATAGCTCGAGGATACATTACTTTCCGAGCATCCGACGAGACCGCGGAACTCGCGCCAGCCCCCAGGTAATACTCGGTCATACTACAAAACTATAGAGGCAGAATGCGATATCCCGCGCCGCACAAATCTCTCAGCAGAGAGGAAGCTGTCACTTGGAGACAATTACAAACAGGCCCTTTCCCAAACCTACATATACTAAATAAAATGCACCCTACGATATACGCGGACAAACGTCCCTGGTGCGACGAAAAACCTACTCTATGTCACATCACATGGGCCTGCCAAAACATAGACGTGGTCCCCAAAATACAAAACCCGAGTGTTAAGGCAAAAGACTACGGCGCCCGTAGGTTCATTCCCCCCCCCCCTACCCCCTACCGCGTCCGTGTGAAGTCGGGAGGGGTTAGGAATGGCGACAGCGGGTCGCGTGCTTCGGACGCTGTCCAAAGCTGCGGGAAAGACCGCGACCGCCTTGTCGGGGACCAAGGGGTCGGCGACCGTCTCCCATTGAAGAGAGATGACCTGTCAAGTGGGGGTGGGGGAGAGGCGTAAGGCTAAATGGAGGAAGACGGTCCTCATGTCACGTGACTTTTAATGACGTCATTCCAAAATGGCGTTTGTTTAGGTACATTTCTGGGTACTTTTTGTTGCAAAATTAGGTAAAAATAGCGTCGCAAAATTTTGAAACGTCCCTAGCCATAGTTTCTAGGTCGCTGGCGTCTCCACGGTTGCCACGGTGACCATGCTGTCATCGCCGACGCCACGGTGGTTTGTTGACATGGCTGCGATGGCTGTTTACCGCGCGGCGCATTGACGTGTGCAGTAAGTGCTGCCGTGAAAGTCATCAAAGGTTGGTGCAATGGCGAGTAATATTGACCGCGCTAACGTCCGGACTTGTACCCCTGTGCCCTAGTGTTGTCTTTATTATGCAAGTTTGCAGTGCGACCTGTTCCAGCCGTGGTATGATATCGGAAGCCCCTAGAGACGTTTTGCAAGGCGGTGCTTGACTGAATTTGAGGTCACTTCAATTCTCTTCGGCACCTTTCGGTATTGTATCTCGTGTTTGAACATTGCCTCCTCTAGAAGGAGGCAATGGTTTGAAGCACTGGATGAGTGTCGAAAATTATGTTTCCTTGTGTTGCGCGTAACTGATTCTGACCTGTACGTACTGATAGGATGAGCTCGTATGCATAAAAATGGTGGGTACTGCGAGCCATTTGGCAGTTGCGGTATGTTCCTGGAGTCCTGCATGTGTGCGCACCGGCGACAAGCTATGCTAAAAAAAATTAAAATGCGGAAGGAAGGCGGACTGGACGTACACGCTAGCCTTTGAAAGTACAACACATCTTCCGTCTTAATGTTTAATATGCCTGCAGTGTCTACCCACCAACTAGCCAAGCTGTAATGGATTACTTCGCGTTGACACCCATGTTGCGCAAAGCACACGGTAGGCCACAGCTGCTTTGTACTACGCCGTAGCGTTGCCCACGGAGAGACTTAATTCACGCAACGCGACGCATCGTGCCACATGAACTATGACCCGTACGCCGCTTTCTTCGCTGATAGGCGTTTAGCAAATGTCGTATTATGGTCACACCACCGAACCTTTGAATATCTAGAAAGCTGCTTTTCTTTTATCTATTTGGTGAAGTGTTTTTATACTCATTAAGTAGAACGTGTGGTTCTTGGTGTATTTCTTGTAACGTTCAGCATTGGAATAAAGCCAGACAAGGCCGAAATTTGTTTTGCTTGCTCTGTCATTTCTGTAATGGTTTGTGATGAAGTGGGAGGCTTGACTTAGGCTTTCAGCATCCGCGTAGCCAGTGTGGCCCTTGGGTTTGTTTGGGAACGATGTTGGGTTATTGCAGGGTAAGTAAAACACAACACAGAGAGAAATGTAAACACTCCGGATGATCAGTTTCTTGCACTTTCTGTGTGTTACATTTTCTGAGCTTCAATTTCTAGACGCCATGAATGCATTCCAAATTTCACAGCTGTTTTTTCTGCTGCAGCAGTTAGTAAAAACACAGACTGATAGGCAAGTTGGTATGACATAATAAGGCAAAAACAGCACACCTGCATAAGGAAGATGCTGCGTCTTGTCTCATCTTCCTTCATCCTTGTGCAGGTGCACTGTTTTAGCCTTATTAGTAAAAGTATGTTGTACAGGGACGTTGGATGCCATGCATGCCGTAATGCGCTGCATTAACTTTGTGCTAGCATTTGTAGCTAGAAGGGTTTCTTTTTTATATTAGCATTATATAAGTGAATATAATTTGTGCGCATACGTGAATAGCATGCTGGCTTGGCCTTATGTAGGCCACTGCATCATTACGAAGTGTATGAGGTGTCACATTAATTGCACGCCTGCTTTTACTGCACGTTGCCAGTTTTGAGGGGAAAATCTGTTTTGTGTGGAGTCAGCAGTGACTAGGCAAGCGACCTTTAAATGCAAATAAGCTTGCTCCATAGATGGAAGCTCTGTGGGGCAATGGACACACACAAAAAAAAGAGTAGCCATTACCTCTAAATATAAAGTGAAGAAGCAGCATAAACCAAACATCAACACGCCATGCATGTGACATGCTTCTCTGCATACAGTGAATAGCTTAAAAATGCATGAAATGTAAACATGGCTTGTCTGCTTATATTTGGTTGTTCCTTTTAGAGGGAAGCATTTTGACAAATTTTTCTCTGGTTTATGGCAAACGTCTAAAGGAGTGTGGGATTTCAGTAAGGAAACATTTGCAGTTGGCCACATAAGTTTGAAGTATTCAAATTAGAAGGTCTGAAAAAGCTGTGTGCCTTTTCTTTCTAGTTGCATTCTAATTTTCATTCTTCGTTTGCCATGCTGCTGAATGGGGGGGTCTGCTGGTTCCTGAATTACTGTTTTTGTAATGTGCACAGTCAGAACATATGTATATCACGAGTATGAGGCAACATATTTAAAAGCACAATGTGAAAAGAGCTTGTGGATACATTTTTGAAGGTTGGCAGCTCAGTCCGCTGATATGTTTAGGTGCTTTTTATATTGTCAAGGCCCAGTAGGTATTAAAGGAGTAGAGACAACAAAATTTTAGTTGTTTCTTTCGGTTAGAATGATGCGCAGTACTTTAGAAAGACTAGACAGCTGCATGGATTGCGACAAGAGGCAATATATTTATAATTGCATTTTTTCTCTTGCACTGCTTTAGCTTAAACAACCGAACAACGACTGTGATGTCAGGGATGTGTTCAGGTCATGTGAGGCATACAAAGACAGCAGTATTGTTGCAGCTTTGTTCATTGTTATTTGCATCAGCTCGTACACAAACCTGTCTAAGAGTTGGAGTCACATAAAGTGAACAGGCAGCGATTATATCTCTTTTTGCATGCCTCATGTGACCTGAACATGTATCTGACTTCAGAGCAGTCATTCGGCTGTTAAAAACCGAAACCAGATGACACGAGAAAAAAATTCAATTGTAAATTATTTAGCTGACAAAGTTAAAATACACATGGTGGCTTGTGTACAGCATTGCCTAGTGCATCACTGTAAAGAGAAATGTGCATCCAAAAATTTGGTTTCTCTACTCCGTTAAAGATGTAGCCCATGACATGTTTGTGGCAGACATCATTCAGTTCATCATTCGTTTATGAGAGTTGTGAAACTGGCTCACTTGAGTGTAGCATATCAGGAGTCAGAGTGTTACTGGAGTACTCTGACCTCATGGTGATTAAAATAGAAGAAAACTAGTCGAGTCCACAAAGAATGAGGTGCTCCTTTCAGAAGCAGAGCTGCTGTGAAGAATGTTCTATGAAAAGACAACCATCAGTTCTTTGCTACATTTCAGTTTATTATTTTCTTGAAGACCTAGTAACGGGTATTACAGAAATGATAAGATGTACATTACAGAAATAATTGGTACCTGCATATTAGCACGACAAGGGGTGACTAATAAAATTTTTGTAGGGGTCTATAGAATTTTGCCTCCATCGAAATGCGACCGCCACAGCTGGGATCGAACCCACGTCTTTCGGGTCAGCAGCCAAGCACCATAACCTCTGAGGCACCACGGCGGCCAGTGATTTTCTATTACTGGCCCTCGGTACGGTGGGTTCACGGTTTTGCGGTAGAAATGTTATTGGTGTATGCCTGTTGTGCATATATTGGCTGAATATTTTTGTTCAAAGTAGTGCAAAATTTGTGTGTTCTTTTTTCTCTTAGAATCCACAATTCATACTGTGGCAGCTGTTACACTTGTATGACACCTTGATAAAACTAGCCAAAAATTATAAGCTTAAGTGTGTAGCAAACCAAGAAGGGCATGGGACAATCATAGTAATTTAGATGGAGTGGGGAAGTTGTCTATCGTTAATTTTTAGATTGCAGATATAGTAAAAGTAGACGATACCTAGGTAACATGTAAAACATAAAGCAGAGACCTGGACTTTTGGTTGCTTATAATGTGGTCAGCCGTTGCCCCGCCGCAATAGCTGAGTGGTTAGGGTGCCCGCTGCTGTTCCCAAGGACGGGTTCGATCCCAGTTGCGGCAGCTGCCTATCAGTGGAGGCGAAATGCTAGGCGCCTGTGTACTGAGTAACATCAGTGCTCGATAAAGAGCCCCATGCGGTCAAAATTAATCCGTAGCGCTGCACTATGGCGTTCCTCATAACCCATGTTGCCTTCGGACGTTAAACCCCATATTCTATACCATACCTATAACTTTGACGTGTTCTGTGTGCTTGAACATTTAAGCTGCAGTAATTGCTGAGCACTTGTTGAGTTTTCATGAGTATTTTTATGTGCAAATGCACAATGTGTGATGGGGTGCATATCGACAATTACGTACGCATGGCACTCATGCTAAGACTGGCGTGCATGTGAATATTCGTGTCCATCGTGTAAATAAACGGAAGTTGCATAAATAGTGAACTAAATGTAGTGTCAAATGTCTGTGAAGAAAAAATTCTCATGTTTGCATGTGCTGTTGAGTCATTTTGATTGTAATGGCAAGCGTGGTTACGTTCAAGATTGCAGCAATATCTCGGCACATTATGATTTTGAATTGTAAAATTTTGTCTGTCTTGCATCCATTGCAGTTTCAAGTAAGGTGGACGCACACAGTTTCAACATTGCTGCCAACATGATTTGTGTGAATGGCTCTATTGTACACTGTTGGGAGTAAGGCTTCTAGTCCATCCGAAGTGATCTGATGAAAAATACCTTTTATAATGGTACTTGCGGTTCTTTCATGTCATTAAAACTAAACTCAAATAATAAATAATGTCAGTTTGAGCTGCATAAGTGAAAGTTATGTGACCGCTTTGTTCATGACAGTACATTTGGTTCGGTTCAATCCGCTACAATGATAGAATACCGTTCTGCTTTGAAACAGCAAATTGACATGCATTCAAGCTTGGGATTAGCAACAAGAGAGAAAGCGTGCATATTGTTGACGATGCAATGTTGACCCTTAAGTGCCCCTGTTACGTTTTCAGTTTTGCCTTAATTTTCTTATGGTCGCACTGGGTGACCCGATTTAGAAAACTGCCAAAAAATAGTCGCACGTCCTAGCTTTAGTCAAAACCTAGAAGAAAACATGCATATTTATATTTTTGTTTTATTTTATGAATAAATTTTATTGGCGTTTCCTTTGAATGAGTGTGTTGATTTTCGTCAACTGCATAAATGACTTTCTTATTTATGTTGCAATTTTTAACGTTTAATGCTTTTTTTCTAGTTTATTGCTGGTTTCGGCTATTTGTATTTACTTTTCTTTGAGGGAACGCGCGATGATGATGATGCTAGCGCTCTTACAGCGCCCCCTACAGTCAGTTAGCAAAGAAGAAAAAAACAACATGGCGGTTGTTTACGTACGTTCGAATCGCGGTCGGCGGCTGTTGCGAGTGAAGTATTCGTCGGTGTCTCGTCTTTGTGGCGTGTGTAGTTCTTTAAATTTGCCCCTTTTTTGTTAGTGAACAGTAGACCGCCTATGGAATGCGTGTTTACCTCCCATGCATCCCTAAAGGTGAGTGAGCAGGACGCAAGCCTGCGCCGTCCAGTACTGGCGTCCCTGATCTGGGTGTTTCCAGCTCATTCTGGAAAATATCTGTGCATATAACTCTTGTTATAATCATCACGATGCAGTGCGTGAGCTGTGATATGTCGTCGCATTGACTTTCTCGTGATGCAAGGGTTGGAGAACATTGCAGCATGTCGCCTTCGATCCTTCAAGACACTGATCTGGACACCGAATGGCGACAGTGCCAGTTGACGACTGTTGTGGGTGCGAGGTGGCGTAGATCTGCTAGATCACAGAGAGAAGAAATTGCCGGCAGAATAATCGCAAGACTAACCCACCTGTGGCTCGCAACCACCTCAGTGGACTGAAAGATGCTCGGGACAGAGCGAAGCAATAAAGCTGCACGGTGCGAACGCTATAGATACGTTGCTTACGTCTCATGTAGTACCTATCTGAATTAAATGTTCTGGAATGCACTGGCAGTGTGTACTTCTGCTCTTGAGACCTAGTCGTCCTTCATGACGCAGAAAGAGTGCACTGAACGCATGTGCATACGCTGGGCGGCGCACCTTAAAAATAAAATTGTTTCCATGTTCACTGCATGTTTTCAAAGGAACATGAGTTCTAAGGTAATCCTCTGAGTTCACGTTCTGTTGGTATAGTCATATTTGGTCTGTGCAATCAATGACTCTGTGCCCACATACTGTCAAAAAGCAAGATTTGTCAGATCTTTGTCAGCCAGAGATGATGTGCTGGCATGCATAAATTGATATATAGCATCGTAATAGTGTGACACTGAACACTTTATTAAGATGTAATAGCAAGTAATTTTGATGTTTGTGTAAGCCAGTGTATTTGCCTTCATTGAAAAAGATATTCAAGAAAGTGTTTTGGTGTTCGTATGAGGCGGGACAGAACTTGTGTATAAAGTATGTGATAGCCAAGTGCTCAGGGCGAAATGTCACCTATCACTGCCTCTCGCCGGGGCAGGTGGCTCTCTGGAATTCTTTACTTCAGCATACTGCAAAACTAAAATATGTGAAGAGCTGCGCTCAAATTTCGCTTTACCGACTGTAGTTATTGGCTGTCCATTTTTTTTTGCACATGGTTTACTGCTGATACAATAACACACATGGCTCAGTCTATGCGTTGTACTGCGTGCTACTTACTGCATGCAATTTCCAATGCTTCAAAAGCAAGGGTTCGGGCAAGTTGTTTGTTCTAGTTAAGGTTGGTCGCCGAACAGAAAGGGACGACACGGGAACCAGACACACAGCACCGACTATCGAGATTTCTGTCAGTGCTGTGTGTCCGGTTCTCATGTCCATGCTGTCTTTATTTCTTTGCAATGTGACCAACCTTAGCTTCAAAAGCAGTCTTCGCACTGTCTATAGGGAGGGTGCACAGAGAGGGCCTGGTAATAAGCGTGCTCATTTCGTGCTCGTGTCTGTGTACAGCACCTGGTGCTAACTGCTCGCTATACTGCACATTTCAATTTAGGTGCCAAATGTACTTCCTTGTGATGCAGTGTGCGCACACCAGGGAATGATCTCGCATTTTGCATGGTGCAGCGAGTACTCTTCTGCTTAACATGTAACAAACTGTAGCTGTCTTTCAAAAATATCATTTTAGTGCATCAGCATCAGAACCCCCATGTTGGAATAATCCGTCGGTCTGAAGCCTCAGGTGACAGAGTGGAGGGAGTGAAATGCACCTTCACGAAATTGCAGGGAAGAGGGAAGAAGAGAGGGCGGGAGGAGGCGGTTGGCAAGCGGTTACAAATCCGAGTCGAAGGGTGGAGTGAGTGGATGTGTCACTGATGGATGGGATTTCATCGGGTGAGTGGAGTGGGGGTGTCACGTAGTGATTGATGGTACCCATTCATTCCGGCAGGAACATAATGCTAACTTTGGCTTATGGGGTTTAACGTCCCAAAGCGACTCAGGCTATGAGGGGCGCCACAGTGGAGGGATCCAGTAATTTCGACCAACAGTGGCCCTTAACGTGCTCCGACATCGCACAGCATCTGGGCCTGTAGTGTGTCACCATCGGAATACAACTGCCGCAGCCGGGATCATACCAGCGTCTAATGGAATTTGTTTAATTTTGTCGTTACACTCACAGTAAGATTAGTCTTTCCCAAGTACAAGTTTTATTTAATGTCAGAGTCCAAGGAAGGGCAGCTTTCCAAAGCCACAGCTGGGCTTGTACAGCGTAATTAAGCAGCATTAACATCCTTTAGAATCAATTAACGTGTTTGTACTATGATTACACAATGGACACGGTATTTATCAAGGCAAACAATGGCAGCGTATATATGCCTGCAAATGTTTAAATCAAGAATAGTATCTGCTAGCTTATTAAAAATATATCATTTATAAAATGACCGTCCAACTTCTCAGAAGTACCAAATCTGTGGAGAAATACAAATTGCAGATTGCCAATATGCCTAGGAAAATACATTTTGGCTGTCAAAGAAGGATTAGGAGCACTTTATTATTAATTACGCGAGGATTGTGGAAAGATGGGTCGGGTCACACCCAATAGTGCAAAACATGAACCCTTGGAAAAGATGCGAAGTTGTGGCGCATATGCACTCATATGCTGTGCATAATGGGCTGCCTTGCATTACCATAACCTGTCCAGGTAGACTGCCACAAGTCAATAAAAATCTCCGATATATACAACCGCAGTTTTCAGTTAGGTAGACATTTTATTTGTGACATTCTTAATCTAGCTGGCAGGCTATCACCAGCCCGAGGTGAATGTGACGTGCAGGATGAAACGGGTGCCATATCTGGATACTGGAGTAAATGTGATGTGATGAGCCTTGGGAGCATTCCTCTTCACATGGCGCCAGGCAGTCTTGCGGCCACATAATACGGCTGACAGTGCTTCATTCTGTAACCTGTAATACCGCAGTTACTTGCATCATGGATGCAGTTTCTTGTGGGAAAAAATTAGAATGGTAAGTTTGGTGCATTTATTACATGGTGTGGTCAGTCGAACTTTCCCCAGATTTTGATGATTGATGTAGGGAAAGCATTTATTATGCAAATGCATCCATTATTTAAGTAAATATGGTGTACAAAAACCTGGAATGGAAACAGAAATCAGCATCTGTAGGATTGAAACAAATTCCTAACTTTGCCACAGCACCATACCCATGACTGCCAAGCCACATTTTAGCCCCTAGCGTTTCACTCTACACTGTCCTTAATCTGTTCATTCCCAATGGGCCAGACATGAGGCCGTATGGCACTCAGGTATCCGTATCTGCCTATATGGACATGCCACGTGGTCTACTACACAGCTTTTTAAACACTTGTAGCAACAGTGTCAGTTTTCTCAGAAGCATGAAACTTTGTTACGATTAGTTTTATGACACACCCAGCACATTAACAGGCATTCTAGCCAAATTATAACTTCGTTGCAGTTGGGCTTTGAAGCATTTTTCATTAATGAGTAAAAAGGAAATGACATTAACTGGGCACTATATGTTTCATAAACTAAGCTGCCTTCTCGATAAACAGGGGCATTTTACAATTTCTAGGCAACAAAGTTGGCACAGTGTTCCCATCACACAACAGAAGACTCATTGCTTGGAAGGCTGGTGGAGAGACACTGTGTAAGAGCCAAGCAAGTTCATTTATGAAGTGCTTTATCATGTGAGGGAAGGCTATTCACGGCTGTTTCTACCATGGCAATATAAGTTCATGTCACAAATTGCACCAGCAATGTTCTGAAAAATGAGTAATACTGTTTTTCTGTTGCAGCAGTATTCTGTTTGCAAAATAAGATGAATAGTAGTTTTGCGCTGCAGCTTTCAGTGTGCAAGATGACAGCTACGGCTTAGCCTTTTGTCAAGAATACTTTTTCTCATATGCATTGCAGAACTGTCACATATTGTCAACTGTCCTAAAAGGCAAGGTGTGTTGCTGGGCGAGTTGGTTGGGGTACATCTTGAGAACAAACAGCGCTTGCAGACAAAGGAAACGAGAAGGACACACAACTGCGCTGTTTTTTTTGTGTCCTTCTTGTTCTGGTCCTTTGTCTGCAAGCGCTGTTTTTCTCAAGATGTCCTAAAAGGGCGGTGCACTGTGACAGCACGACGTAACAAAGAGGAATGCAGCATGGAGCGACACTTAATTCTAATTTTATTGAAGAGCGCATGCCCCTATGAGTGCATCACATGCAGACAAAATGAAATCAAGCAGGGAAGACGAAGAAATAAAATTATAGTGAATGCAAGGCAGGTATGAACAAGAAAATGAGTGCACTAATTTTCCAAAGATGAAAAATGTTTGCCAATTGTCAGAAGTTCTCTGTTGAGCAGTGCCAGAGAGGGCGTACTCACAAAAGCAGATTCTGAGTAGGGAATGAGGGGCCTGAAATATCTCAATTTCTTAATTGTGGGGTTTAACATTCGGGAGCGACACATGGGCTATGAAGGACACCATAATGGAGGTCTCTGGATTAATTCACACCACCTGGGGCCCTTTAATGCACGCTGACTTTGCACAGCACATGGCCATCTTTGTATTTTGCCTCCACTGAAATGCGGCCGCCATGGCCGGATCAAACCCACACCCTTCGGGCAAGCAGTCTAAGAACGCCAGAGCCACTGAGGCGCCGTGGCGGGATGAGTTCTCCCTTCCTAGGAGGAAAGTTTCGGGAAAAAGGAATGAGTAGAAAAGAAATACCAGAGGGCTGTAGTGTACCCTCAATGGTGCTGCTTGATATGGGATATGATGGCGCACCTTTCTCATGACGATGTGGGCTTCAAGAAAATTAGCAAATGGCACTCCTCTTCCCTAAAGCACTTTGTCAGAATAGCCCGCCAACTAGCTCATAACATAATTCTAATCACTCACCTGAAATCTGCCATCTTCAGCTGGCAGGGCCTACAAACGCCAGCACAGTCAGATGCTACTTTCTGGCTGCTCTGCATCTGGCACGAGTGTAGCTCCATTATAGCAACAGCATGCATGTGCTTGCACATGTGCACATACGTTGCATGGTCAACACGTACATGTGTACATGTTGTGGCAAGCCTCGCACTGCTCACAATGAAGCTCGCAGCCACTGCACGATTTGCTAGTTCTTTCCACTGTGTGCTTGAAGTCCACCAAACTTTGTGACTTTACATGCCACTGGCCATCTCCCACTCTCTCAGTACTGGACTTAGAAAGCTCAATCCCCACTTTATGCTTCCTAAATAGGGCAGATTTGTGGTGGTCTGCTCCTCCTTTGACACCTGTTGTAAAGTTTTACGGATGTGAAATTGAAGAGTACTTTGATTAATGTATCCAATCACCCATTTACCTAGCATCCAAAGTGAGAGTACTTCAGTGCCTTGTGCATTGACTCAAAGTGATTATTTGTTGTTAATCCAACGTACTGCCGATAGCAGTAAGCCCACTGACATGCCCTCTTTGCGTAAGTTTTCTCAAAATTTCTGACAAAGCCAAAGGCAATTAAGCTGATGCTCTTTGGAGTGGATACCAAGAAGTGCAGGGAGCAACTGTGGAGACTCAGTCTCATCTGTCCACTTCATCAGTGTGCAGCATGTCCCTTGTTGTACTCCTGCAGTCCTTGTTTGTGACTGTATTCAGGTGCGTGCTCCAGTTGCGTAGCACCTGCCAGCTGCAAAGCAGTCGACTCCTCAAGGGACCCATCACCTGCTCCCATGCACTGCCATAAACAGGGGCATCATCAGACATAAATGCCTGACATGGTATTGTGTTTTTTCTTTGATGGCCTCGAAAAACCTCATCACAGTGCCCGTGTTCACCCTTTTTGAAATCAAGTAGGCACACGGGATACCAAAGGCATCTTGAGAAATTGTGAGCAGGATTGTCAGTTGGAGTTAGTACTTATTTATGCCATGGGTGGAGTCAATGCACAGTTTCGCTGCCCCCAATTCATAAAGGAGCTCTCGTTGTGGGAACGTCATTAATGCTAGCTCAAAGTCACCATCACGACTGTTGGGGTCACCCTTCTTCCTGTAATACAACAGTGGCGACTCATTTTTTGCCCTCATTTCTTCGACCCATAATTCAACACTCTTAAAATCGTCTGGATCTGTCTGCTCTGTTTTGCCAATCCTAAACTTATCTGCAATGTTACGGAGGTCCTTAGTGGTCACAAGTTGCATCCGTGGGCTTGATCCACTTGTACCTGCTCGGATGTTGTGCACAATGGTTTTTTCTGGCACTCCTTCGGCTAACCGGCCTGAAAATGGTACAAAAAAAAAACTGTTAACATCTCTGGTTCATCTGCCTACAGCCATGTAATAAAGTGACAAATACTTCTGGTCGGATTCCTTCGTCTTCCACTTTGTTCCTTTTCCCAGGTGACACACAGTTCATCTTACTTTCATTTCACTTTTGTGGCACTGCAAAGCACACGACAAAATGGTTGTTTCAAAGCCAGATGGGCTTTATTTTTATGAGCTTGAGTGCTTGTGGGAATCCTGGCTTTCCGCCGTCGCCTTTGCGCGGCTGTGCCGGCCTCCCGCGTTGTTTCTCCTCTTTCCCTTGCTCCCGCCTCAGGCGGTGGAGAGGCGGCTGGGTGACTAATCACTGTCATTTAGCCACAGCTCCGCCCCGGCTCCCCAAGGGCCTTTGCCATTGGCGCCTTTTGGCGGAAATTTGGGACCCGCTTTGGCGGCCGCGCACCCCGCGACCGTCCGAGCGGGGCCCAGAGAGAGATCCCTCCGAGACAGCGTAAGGTGCGTACGTTACTGTTTGTCCCTGCCGGCCTTTGCCGCTCGGACCAGTGCATATACTCGAGCTCGCCCGCACGTGTCCTCTGACCTGCAGCGGCTCGAGCCTGTCCAGCGGGGTCCAGCGACCTCCGACAGGCGTACCTTGCGTTGACTGCCCACTCTCTCTCGCAACCGGCCCAACGGTCGACACGAGAGGGAGATCACAGCACTGCCGCGGGGACATTCTCCTGCAGTGGCGTGCTAGCGGCGCGCATTGCTCGAGTCGCTTCGTGCGCGCAGCGGAGCCTTGCTCCTCGCGCGCCCCCGGGACGGGGTGACGATTGAGTGTGTGTGTACTGCTGAAGGACGACGTGAATAAACGTCTCCTTGGTGAACTTGGAGGCCTATTTCTTTGCGGCGAATCGCACTCCTCCCAGCGGAGGTTGAGTGCGCCGCATCGGTGTCCCAGTGGTGTGTGGTGACGGCTGATCAGGGCCCTTGGCTCGCGCGAAGCTCAAACCCGCGGTGGTTGGTGGCCTATGTCCACGTAGAAACCCACAACTGGCGCCCAACGTGCTAAGTCATTGGCGCTTACGCCTTTGATGGCACATCAGCCGAGCAGGTCGCCTTGACGATCACGCTTGCGCACCATGTCTAACCCCCCCAGCGGGGCACTCGGCAGCTACATGTCGGCTCCCTACGGAGTTGTAGCGTCGTTTGATCCGCTGGCTGCTGTTCCTTCGAATAGCTAGACACCGTGGTTGGCCGCGGCCCCCAGTGGGGTTCACGGCGAGACAACCCAAAATGTCGACCACGCGGCTCCCATTGGAGCGGTATCGGAAGCACCCTGCGGTGCATCCGCTGGTCGCATGCCTCAGCTGTGCAAGCTTTCCGCCCAGTGCGAAAGCAGTTCGTGTCACGCTGCCGCAACCGGCAGTTTCGAACAGCAGCAGCCGTGCCCCGCGAGCAGTCAATTCTGCTATGGGAACGGCGAGGCGCTGGCCCGGTTCCCTGTGGAAACCGCGCCGCTCATCGAACTAGGAGCCTTGCCTCCCCGTTCGTGCAGCTCGCCCAAGCCTCCACTGAGGCAGGGGCGCAGTCGCTGAGGCCGGGGCTCCATTGAGCCAGATGCGGAGAAACTTTGAGCCATACTCGAATTTCCCGCGCCCAAGGACGTACGCGGCCTGCGCCGTGGTGTGGGAATGGCCAACTATTATCGTCCTCTGCCCGCGTGCAGGCACCCTTGACCGAGCTCTTGGGAAGACTGCCGCGTGGCGATGGGAGCCCGAGCAAGAGCGATCCTTTCGCCTCCTGTCTAGTGCCATTGCCGAGACAGCGCAGCTCAGGCTACCCGACCTGACCAGACAGTTCGTCCAGATTGACGCGAGCGATCTGGGTTTAGGAGCAGTTCTCCTACAGGAATTCGATGGCGTGCTGCAACCGCTGGCCTTTGCCAGCCGCTCCTTGCTGCCCTCAGAGAGGAATTATTCCGTGACCGACAAGGAGTGCCTCGCCATCGTGTTTGCACTGCGCAAATTTGACGTCTACCTTGATAGAACGCAATTCGTGGTGCAGACAGACCACAGTGC
Source organism: Amblyomma mixtum (assembly GCF_055824585.1). NCBI lineage: Eukaryota > Metazoa > Arthropoda > Arachnida > Ixodida > Ixodidae > Amblyomma > Amblyomma mixtum. The sequence goes on along the minus strand of NC_143014.1, from coordinate 378,108,023 downwards.
GCTCAGTTGGCTGATGCGGCTCCGCGAGCCTGCGGGTCGGCTGGCGCGCTGGGCTCTCCTGATACAGCATTACGACTTTTCCGTGCAGTATCGAAAGGGGAGCACGAACGTGGTAGCTGACGCGCTATCCCGTGCCCCACTCGCCAGCGGCGCCTTGACGCCTGTAGGCGGAGGGGGCGAAACAGCGGACGAGCCGCCGGGCGGCAAGGAGGGGGAGCGGCAAACGGGTTAACCCATTCCGCTAACCAGACAAGCAGCGCTTCGCAAAGCGGACGAGAGGCAAAGCTCTTCGTGAGCGCCTCGGAGGTGCCGACGCGAACGGAAATTTTGGCTGCAAACCTGAGTGGGGACGAGACCAGGCTCCCCTCTGGGATGACTGGAATCGTTTTCAGCTCTAAAGAGCTACTGAAAGCCCAGCAAAATGACCCGTTTTGTCGCGAGGTGAGCGACGGTCTCAGGGAGACGGAGCGCCGTGACGCTACTTGTATTGTAGCGGGCGCAGGGGGGCAGAAGCCAGCGTGTGTCGCGGCGAACCCCGGGGATTCATATTTGCTGGACAATGACGGGCTCGTGCTGAAGTACATAGCCACCGATGACGAGTCCATCGACCCGTTCTAGGTGGTTATCCCCAAAAGTCTAAGAGGCGCACTTTTGCGATTCTCTAATGACGAGCCACTGGCCGGTCATCTGAGTGGCTCCAGAGTTTTTGCAAAACTGAGTCATTCGGTGACGTGGCCCGGCATGAAGCGTGACATTTTCCGCTATTGCCGTTCCTGCCATGTCTGTCAAGCGGTGAAGTCACGGGGCGGCAAGCCGCCTGGAATGATGAAACCGATTGACAGTGTGCGTCCGTGGCAGATGGCCACCTGCGATTTGATGGGGCCTTTCCCCAGGAGCAAGCACGGGTTCATAGACCTGAAGGCCTACGCGTCACGGTCTGACGAGCTTGCGCCGGTACCCATTGGTATCAAAGGCAAGCGCAAAGGCACAACTGGTGCTGCGGAACGCAAGCGTACGGAGCACCGGTACAATCTGAGGCGACGGTCACCGGTGTGATTGATGCCGGACGGCGGACTTTTCCGCAACCGAAGGCACGCAGCCTCAGCTAGCTGGCGAGCTTTCTCGTCAGGCCCTACACAGGCGAAGCACGGTGTGTTATTTTAAGCATGAAATGCTTTTAGCTCCCGTTGTCGGCAGTGTGGTGACGTCACGCCGAGACCGAGAGCCGTCATCCGGGGACTGAAATCCACTCATCCGGGCACTGAAATCCACTCATCCGGGCACTGAATTCCAGTCATCCGGGCTCTGAAACGAGAACATCCGGGCACCGTACGAGACTTAACGAGATTTAACGAGACTCTCTAAGCCCTCCTACGCGACCGGCATGCAAGCGCCGGTTGGTCTCCAAACGAGACAAAAAATAACTGCTGCCAGTGCCTTCTCAATGTTTATCAAGATATCAGTGGAGCTGTGGGTTTGATAATGCACGGAATTATAATTTCCGATTTCTAATAACGCGTGCAAAAAGCACATAAATGCCACGTTACACTTCGTTGTCATACGTGATCCGGGGGAGAAGCGCTGCGTTCAAAGGGCAAGGCATCGCGCCGAACGGGTGGTGGCGTTCCTCCCTTCCTTTACGGTGCGGTTCGGGTGTCCACCGAGATGGCAGAGAATTACTGCGCCATTTCCTTTCCTCAAAAAACCTTGCGTTCAAATGGCAAGGCATCGCGCTGAACGGGTGGTGGCGTTCCTCCCTTCCTGTACGGTGCGGTTCGGGTGTCCACCGAGATGACATTAGGCCCGTAAACATTTCATGCTTACTCTACTCTCGTTTGCGGGAGAGGCAGAGATTTTTTTTTGTTTTTGCAGTATGCTCAGTTCCAGTCTTGTGTGTTTATCAGTTTATTTATTTGTTTTTGTTTGAGTCAGTTTCTAGCCCCTTTCGTTTCCCCGCTCGCTCGTCTGTTTTCGTTCTAACGTACCGAGATGTACATAGGCAAACTTCAGCCCGCTCGTGCTTGCTCTTATCTTCTAGAAGGAAGAGATTGGATTAGGTGTCGTTTGTACAGCGCGCCATTTCTAATTTCCGGCCCTACTGTCGGTGGTTGGCTCGTTAAGGAGCCGTGTGTCGCGGTGCGAGTTTTGTTGCGGCCCGTATGGAGGGGAAGTTGGCGGGGCGTTTGGGGCGATGGGGGGGCCGAAAGTGCACCCTTTGACCCTCGCCGCGGCGCCTCTGGACGCTTCTGATGAGGGGATCGTTGTCGCCGACGTCCGCGCACGTGCTTGTGTACGTGTGTTTGTGTTTGTGGCTGTGTGTGCGCGTAACCATGAGCCGAGGCGACGCCTGTGAGTTGTGCCGTTGAGTGCTTCTGCGTGAGCGCGAGGATGAGAAGGACCCTCGCTGTGGCCAAGGTTACACATCGGGACGCCGCCCAACGTCTGCGCCCGTTTCAGCCGGCATGAAGGGGGTGCACTAACTGTTTTGTGCCTGATGTCGTGTCCAAGGGCGCGAGGTCAGTGCTCTGCCGCGGCCCCGTCGTCATCAACGCACCCTACATCAACGGAAAGAAGACCGCCATCAGTCGTCGCCCCTCCCAACCCGTTCAACTTGAAGTCTGCGAGCGGTGAGTCGCCGACCGGCCCACTGGGCCGCGCCATCGAACTTTGAGGCTGACATCCACCTGTCACATAGTTGTACAGTTGAATTCACATCGCCTTGTGTACCGTGTATATTATCTGCAAGCTGTTTTGATTTACTGAAGCGTACGCAAGTGTTTGTTTGTTTGCCTTGTTTCTCCTTCGTTTTTTTTACGTTGTTCTGGCTAGAACTGAAGTGTAGCTAGTTTTTTTGTGTATTCATTTCTTTATTTTGGAACTGAAGTGTAGCTAGTTTTTTTGGGGTATTCATTTCTTTATATTGGAACTGAAGTGTAGCTAATTTTTTTGTGTATTGATTTTTTTTATTTTGGCCGCGTGCTTTGCCGATGGGTAGGAGGGCATTTAAGGAGAGGGGGATGTGGGAATCCTGGCTTTCCGCCGTCGCCTTTGCGCGGCTGTGCCGGCCTCCCGCGTTGTTTCTCCTCTTTTCCTTGCTCCCGCCTCAGGCGGTGGAGAGGCGGCTGGGTGACTAATCACTGTCATTTAGCCACAGCTCCGCCCCGGCTCCCCAAGGGCCTTTGCCATTGGCGCCTTTTGGCGGGAATTTGGGACCCGTTTTGGCGGCCGCGCACCCCGCGACCGTCCGAGCGGGGCCCAGAGAGAGATCCCTCCGAGACAGCGTAAGGTGCGTACGTTACTGTTTGTCCCTGCCGGCCTTTGCCGCTCGGACCAGTGCATACTCGAGCTCGCCCGCACGTGTCCTCTGACCTGCAGCGGCTCGAGCCTGTCCAGCGGGGTCCAGCGACCTCCGACAGGCGTACCTTGCGTTGATTGCCCACTCTCTCTCGCAACCGGCCCAACGGTCGACACGAGAGGGAGATCACAGCACTGCCGCGGGGACATTCTCCTGCAGCGGCATGCTAGCGGCGCGCATTGCTCGAGTCGCTTCGTGCGCGCAGCGGAGCCTTGCTCCTCGCGCGCCCCCGGGACGGGGTGACGATTGAGTGTGTGTGTGTACTGCTGAAGGACGACGTGAATAAACGTCTCAGTTGGATTCCCTCTCTTGATCTCGTAGAGGGAAATTTAGTTAATGATGATTGTTGTAGGATGCTTGACGTCTTGCAGATTCGTTTTGCTCAATCACATTGCAAGAGGACACTTTAGGAGAGGTTAACTTTTTATAACAATTAAAAGCACAAAGGAGGATACAAGCAAGGAGAAAACATATTTACACTTGACTGGCTCGCAGTTCTAGGTGACGAAACCAGCCCTCGGTCCTGCCGAAGCAGCTGGTTTTAAAACCAATGTCCCCGCCCTCGGTGGGAGAATAACCAATCAAGTACTATACAAACATCCACCCAATAACTTATTGGGGAAAGGAAAATACCACAAATCAGCAGTTGGGGAAAGAATAACACAACCAATGAATGATTGGGGAAAGAAGCTAACTCATCGCGACACTGTACACATATGCACACTTTCCACCATCACGATTTCGGATAATTATGCTTTCCCGCTGCGAGCTTCGCGAACACTCGCTTTCCCAAGGTCCGGTTGCCGCCAAGTTCGAGGAACGCCATTTCAACTCATCTGTTTCTCGTCGTCGCTCCTCATGCCTGCAGCTAGCGTGACAATAGGTCAAAGCATGCCGCTGCAGACATGGTACAAAGAGCCACGCACTGTGACGCGGGTCAGCCTCGCCGTACACACGTGCACACAGGATGCCGCCTAACGACTCCGTCCATAAGGGGAGTTTGAAGTCTCCTGTAATCCCCCGCCATTCGGCGCCCCCTCTTTTCCCGCCGGGTTGACTGACCCCTTCCTGTGTGGTTGTGCGGAGGGCCCAAGAAAAAGAACGTAATGGGCATTCCCATAAAGCGACCGGATGCAGCAAACAACATACGGCACCGCGAACTTCACTCCTCCCAACCAAGAATGTCACACGGACACTTGTTGTCAGTGGGGCATTGAAGTTCAGCCATGGTGTCCAACAACAAAGGTACATACGCACGCACGCACACATACGTCGGCTGTCCGGTGAGTCCACACACACGCACACGTGCGCCGGCTGTCCAGTCAGTACACCAGCACGCACACATGCGCGCACACAGCGGTCATTTCAACCCGCACACACAAGGCCGGAAACCAATCTGCACATTCCAGAATCCACCATGTCAGATCTGGGCCCCAAAATTGGCCAGTTGGCTCCCAACCTCCTGCACCCCGAAATGGCTGTCGCAGGGTTTAGTGATCAGAGTATCACCTCCAAACAAGTGCATACAAATAATCAAGGAATTATCTTCTGCATACACTAACCAATATCGGGTACTCTGTGCTGCGGTCGCTAGGAGAGCAACAAAACGATTGCTCATGTCTGGCAATTAGAGCTCTTCCTCGCACTCTAGGCGAGAGAGTGCATCGGCACATTTGTTTAGGGAACCCTTGATGTGCACAATCTTCAAGTCGTACTTTTGCAAAGCTAGTGACCAGCGCATCAACCGCGCACTAGTGGACGCTGAGCGGATGAGATAGGTGAGTGGGTTGTGGTCTGTTGCGATCATTACTTTCACCCCGAATAGCCACGTATCTAGTTTTCCCAGTGCCCACACGACTGCAAAAGCTTCTCTTTCAATTGCGGACCATTTGGCTTGAGCGACCGTCAACTTCTTGCTCAGAAATGCAATTGGCCTCTGCTCACCGCTAACTGATTGTGACAGGCACGCACCTATCGCAATTTCTGATGCGTCCGTTGTGAGAAGGAATTCTCGGTTGTGATTAGGTGCAACCAGTTCGGGCAATGACGCCAGCACCGTCTTCACCTTACAGAACGCCTCCTCCGCCTGCTCTTTCCAGGGTATTATGTTAGGGACTCGTTTATTGGTAAGATCAGTTAGTGGGCGGACCACCTTCGAGTACTCCGGCACATACTCTCGGTAATAATTGAAGAGGCCGAGTACGCTGCGCAGTTCTTTCTTTGTCTTCGGTGCATTGAGTCTCGTGATTGCACTTACTCTGTCTGGATCAGGGGAATGAGACTTGGACCCAACAATATGACCTAAGTATTTGACTTTCGCCTGCGCAAATTTGCATTTGGCTGCATTTGCTGTTAATCCTACCCCTTTCAGCGTCTGGAGCACAGCCCTAAGATGCCTCATGTGGTCCTCCCACGTTGCCGAGAAAATTGCGACGTCATCAATATACGCCATTGCATATGAAGTGTGTTGCTTCAAAACCTCATTCATAGTCCTCTGAAAGGTTGCTGCCGAGTTTCGCAGCCCGTACGGCATCACCTTCCAGGCGTATAGGCCCTGAGGGGTGGCAAACGCGGTAAGCCTCTGGGATTGCTCGTCCAGTGCAATCTGCCAGTACCCACGAGTCATATCTAATACCGATATGTACCTGGCACCTGCGACTTCATAAAGCATCTCCGTCATGTTAGCCATTGGGAAGCTGTCGGGTTCTGTGATCGCATTCAGTTTTCGAAAATCTATGCACATTCTCACAGAACCATCCTTTTTGGCTACGCACACGACTGGGTGTGCATATGCGCTGTCCACTGGGCGCACAAAATCCCATTCTAAAAGCTGCTCCACCTGACGCTGTATCTCTTTTCTAAACGCAAAAGGCACCTTATAAAGGTGTGCCTTTTCCTGTTTGGCATTAGGAACCAGAGTTATCTTGTGAGAGCCGATGGTACATCGACCTGGACGGTCGGAAAAAACCTCAGAGGCTGCATGCAAAACCTGGTAGAGCTCCCCTCGTTGTTTATCTGTCAAAACTTCCCTGGGTAACTCAAATTCTAGGAGCCGTTGCCCCGCTCGGACAGATGGCGTCTCATGTACCTCACCGAACTCACTGTCTGACTCGAAAACTACGCCCACGTTCTGGGTTCTTGCAACATACGGCCGCAGTCTATTCGCGTGTACCCATTTGTTCCCTTCATCAGCCTCAACTATGTAACTGTCGTCTCTCTTCCTCTCTTTTATCACGGCCGGTCCCCTCCACTTCGGTTTTAGTTTTCCGATTTGCCCACTCTCGAGGATGATAACTTTATCTCCCGGTTTGAACTCCTTTGGTCTCGCTCTCAGGTTATATTTGGCTGCATAAGTTCTCTGAATGGCTTCGGCTCGTTCATTGACTCTCTTTGCTGCCTCATCCATTCTTTCCCTAAGTTCGCTCAAATACCGAGCCGCCGATTTGTTCAAACCCGTTGGGGGTGTCCATTCGCTCGTCCACGTCTTGTGGAGAATGTGAAGTGGTCCATGCGGGGTACGGCCGAACATCAATTCAAAAGGCGACCTCCCAGTTATGTCGTGAGGAACTTCTCTATACGCCCAAAGCATGCACGGAACATGACGATCCCACTCACGCTGGTAGTCATTCACGACATGCCGAAGCATGGCTTTAAATGTGCCATTCCACCTTTCTACGATCCCATTGCTCTGGGGGTGCTCTGGTGTGGAAAAGCGCATCTTAACCCCAAGGCGTTCCATTAGTTCCTGGGTTAATTTCGAGACGAAGTTAGTCCCCTGATCGCAGCATATTAACTCAGGTATTCCATATCGAGTGAGGATCTCTATTAGCGCCTGACACGTAGCCTTGGCTGTGAGATTCCTTAGCGGCACCACTTCCGCCCACCTCGTGCACAAGTCGACAACGCTTAACGCATAGCGGTGCCCGCGTGCCGATACTGGCTCAAGTGGTCCTATACAATCCAAGTACACTACCTGAAAAGGCATCTCCGGCCTGGTCAACGGTGTGATTGGTACTCGATCTCTGACTGTTGTATGCGAGAACAGCTGACAAGTGTGGCAGCTACGACAGTATCTCTTAACATCGGCTACCATCCTCGGCCAAAAGAAAGCGCTTCTAAGTCTCTGCTTAGTCTTTTTCTCCGAGAAATGACCAGCGCTTGGTTTATCATGAGCCAACTCTAACACTTCTCGTCTCCGAGATTCGGGTAGCACTAACTGCTTGTACAGTTGTCTATCAACCTTCTCTTCATGAAAAAGCAGGCCCTCATGTACCTTCATCCCGTGAGTATTTTCTTCTGCCTGCCTCCATGCGTCTCGCAAAGAAACATCGTCTCGCTGCTCCGCTTTGAAATCCGGAGAAGAGGATGCATCTTGCGACATTGCTGGTTCCTGAGCTATGACAAAGGCTGCGGCTACTGCCGGCTCCACATTCTCCTCTTCCTCAAACTCTACCGCGGCCTTAGATTCGCTTCCATCTAACCCGTTTACGGTGCTCAATTCTAGCTCGAGTGCAGTCCTCTCGTGTGCCTCTTTCGCCTGCTCCTTTTCAGCCTGTTTTAGCAGTATATGCGTGTCCGGCGTCAGCAACGCTCCTACTCCTTCAGCTAGCGCTGTTGTGACTGCGCACAGCGTCGGCACCTGTTGATTAACCGTTTCCCCTTTTCCGTCTAGGGACATCGGTACGTACATCAGGTCAGCATCTACTGTCTGGCCGAAAGCGCCTCTCAGTTTTATTTTGCCGGAGCATTCACCCCAACAGGCTGCAGGAACGGTCTCTGCTTTTAGCACAGTTATTTCAGCCCCTGAATCCACACATGCTCTCACCCGGCTATCGCCGATTTGTAGGCCTACCCAAGTCATAGAATCAGACCCAACAGCTTGATTGGGCTTCCTGCTTCCGTCAGGCTGCACTTCCAGCCTATCTGGGCTTATCATTTCGGCTCGGGCTACTAGCCTACTCCCATCATTCTTAACGGATGTCGCGCCTTGGCCTTGCTGCGCATTTGGGCAGTGACTGGAGATGTGCCCGAACTTCTTACAGCTGAAACACTTAACTCCTGCGAGTCTATTTCTCTTGCTATCGCTAGGGGCCTGGATTGATTGCTGCCTTTCCCGTTTCTCACCCCCTTGCGGCATCTGTTTGGGACCTTCGTGACGCTCCCGTGCTTTCCCTACTCGACGGCTTTCCTCAAAAGTTTCAGCTAATGCGGCAATTTCATCTGCTGTAAGCCAGTTTTGACTCTCGTTCTGCATGACGTAGGTACGGACCTCGTCCGACAGAATTTGTTTCAAACGATCTGCAATTATCAGATCCCTCAGATCCTCCAAGCTTTCCACTTCTCGACTTTTCATGTAGTACATAAACATTGTCTCTAGCTTGGTCGCCACCTGATGCCACGAGTCCCCTTGCTCCTTATGAACTGCCAGGAACAACCGCTTATATTCGTTAGGAGTCATTTTGAGTTCTTTCAAAACTCTCTCCTTCAACTCCGGGTATGACATCACCGTTCCCTCGGACTCACTAGCCACAAATGCCCTCATTCTTTCGTTTAGAAATGGCAATAAAATAGCTCCACGAATTTCGTCCGGAACCTTCAGGGTCTCCATCAGTGTGTCTACGCTTTTGAACCATGCGGGCACCATAGGATCCTTTTCTGGCATAGGGGCCAGCACTGCTTTCAGCTCTTTTGCATACTCGCCCATCCTCACGCCCGACCTCTGTCCATGCTGCTGGTCCACTAGTGGTCGCAGTTGCATCTGCATGAGTTTTATCCTCTCCAGTTCGACTGTGAGCTTCAACTTTTCCAGTTCAATAGTTTCTACCCTGTGCTCCTTCGCCGCCAGTGCGGCTTGCATGCCTTCAGACATCTGCTCTGTCGACAGCAATTGCGATGCACTTCCTAGATCACCCCCCGCGGCATCCATTTCTGTGTCATTCATCATAGCTACTCCAGACATGTAAGGTTACAACTACACAGCCATGGTGGATTCGGAGGAAGCAGAAAGGTTTCCTACCTTGTCACCAGTTGCCCTCCTCCGCCGCGGTGATCTCGTCGCCCTGAGTGACGACAGCGGGCTCCTCGATGCGATGAGTTGAGCCCCGGCTCTCGCAGCAGCTTGCTGACTTGAACCTCCTGCCTCGTTTGACTCGCTGGTCGCCTGGTTCTTCTCTTGAACCTCAACGGGGACGCCTGGTTCCTTCCGCAGCTCACGGACTAGGCACCTCCACGACACGTCGGTCGCCTGGCTCCTTCAGCTCCTCGCCGACTTGAGCCTCCTACGTCCCGTTGACAATGACCAGCAGTCTCCGAAGCTTTCAGCGCCGCTCTGTGACGCTGACGTTCCTCCTTTAGGACGTACCGCTCTGCAGCTTGTCCACCGACTTGATCCTCCGCCCCTCCGTCAGATACCTCGAGCAGGAAGACGTAGCAAATCCTGTCGAGACTGCGCCAGTTGGATTCCCTCTCTTGATCTCGTAGAGGGAAATTTAGTTAATGATGATTGTTGTAGGATGCTTGACGTCTTGCAGATTCGTTTTGCTCAATCACATTGCAAGAGGACACTTTAGGAGAGGTTAACTTTTTATAACAATTAAAAGCACAAAGGAGGATACAAGCAAGGAGAAAACATATTTACACTTGACTGGCTCGCAGTTCTAGGTGACGAAACCAGCCCCTCGGTCCTGCCGAAGCAGCTGGTTTTAAAACCAATGTCCCCGCCCTCGGTGGGAGAATAACCAATCAAGTACTATACAAACATCCACCCAATAACTTATTGGGGAAAGGAAAATACCACAAATCAGCAGTTGGGGAAAGAATAACACAACCAATGAATGATTGGGGAAAGAAGCTAACTCATCGCGACACTGTACACATATGCACACTTTCCACCATCACGATTTCGGATAATTATGCTTTCCCGCTGCGAGCTTCGCGAACACTCGCTTTCCCAAGGTCCGGTTGCCGCCAAGTTCGAGGAACGCCATTTCAACTCATCTGTTTCTCGTCGTCGCTCCTCATGCCTGCAGCTAGCGTGACAATAGGTCAAAGCATGCCGCTGCAGACATGGTACAAAGAGCCACGCACTGTGACGCGGGTCAGCCTCGCCGTACACACGTGCACACAGGATGCCGCCTAACGACTCCGTCCATAAGGGGAGTTTGAAGTCTCCTGTAATCCCCCGCCATTCGGCGCCCCCTCTTTTCCCGCCGGGTTGACTGACCCCTTCCTGTGTGGTTGTGCGGAGGGCCCAAGAAAAAGAACGTAATGGGCATTCCCATAAAGCGACCGGATGCAGCAAACAACATACGGCACCGCGAACTTCACTGTCTCCTTGGTGAACTTGGAGACCTATTTCTTTGCGGCGAATCGCTCTCCTCCCAGCGGAGGTTGAGTGCGCCGCATCGGTGTCCCAGTGGTGTGTGGTGACGGCTGATCGGGGCCCTTGGCTCGCGCGAAGCTCGAACCCGCGGTGGTTGGTGGCCTATGTCCACGTAGAAACCCACATGCTTAAACTTGCATACTGCAATGCAAAGCAGGGAAGTTATATACAGCGTGTTATAAATGCAGAATATAACAGCACTGAAAATGTGGACAAGAAAAGAATAAGGACATGTGCTTCTCATCCTGTCCCATTTCATTCTGCATATTTAAAAAATGCACCGATTCGCCTGACAGCAACCTTTAAAGGAGTAGCGACACCAAATTTTTGAACGCGATCTTTGTTTCTTTGGACTTGTGCACAAGACAATAGTGTGCACTAGTCACAATGTAGAATTCACTTACGCCAGGTGAATAATTTCTAAGTGAATATTTTTCTCATGCTGTTTCAGTTTCAACACCTGAATGACTGCTGCTAAGTCAGACAATTGGAGGGCATGCCAGTCATACATAAACTCAAATATAAATGCTGCTTGTTCGTTTTTTTTGCGATTTCAACTCTTGTGCAGGCTTGTGTTTTATATTATAGTGGTTTTTGAGGAAAGGAAATGGTGCAGTAACTGCCTCAAACATGCCATGAAGGAAATAAGGAGTGAAAGAAACAAGAGAGAAAGGTGCTGTAGTGGAGGGCTCCGTGATAATTTTGACCGCCTGGGGATCTTTGGGCACTGACACTGCGCAGCACGTGGGCACCTCTTGCCTCCATCGAAACTCAGCTGCCGCAGCCGGGTTCTAACCCGGGTACTCCAGCTTAGTAGCTGAACACTCAAACCACAGCCGTTCCTGCGAGCGTTACTGATGAAGTGCCAAGACAGCCAAATAATTATAATTAATGAAAGTTCACTGCAGACGATCTGTCTTATGAGAAAAAACATGGCCCTTATACAACCATTAGACTGGTGGCGTTGCTTTGATCAGCAACAAAATGCCTACGCTTTTCACAGGCAGCGAAAAAAAGAGGCTAGCATCGACTGCAACTGTCAGTCATTCAAGACACGTTTCATGGAGCTCAAGCCGACTTCTTACGGATGAAGTTCAACATCAGGTGATTGAGCGACAGACCTAGGATAGTCAATGAAACCAGCAGAAAAACAAAAGAACAGACATTGGAGTAGTTCAGTGCTAGATGGCATTCCTAATTATGTTCAATTCGAAAGACTGGACCCCTTCCACAAAGCATCTCTAAACTAAACGGCATGAAGTTCGTACAGACTGTGCTGTGCATGCAATGTGCCGTGGATCAATTGTTTTTCACCCTTCGATACGACCAAGTAGGCTCAAGTGAATTGCACTACAGTCAGATACAACTTGAGAACGAAGTGGCAGATGGCCCTTAAAGAAGAACCCCCCAGTCAATGGCGTCAGCTGATTTTCATCAGTTAATCCAATTAAAGCCATAACTAATCCGCTTTCACCTGCCACCCTGCTGCAGTGCTACCCCCTAGGATTAACCATGACATCATGAGAATCGGTCGACGCCATTGGATGGCAGGCTTCCTTTGAGGGGCATTGGCCGCTGGGTTCTTAAGCTGTGCCCTACTATAACTTTTTCCGCCCCCTCGTTTTGTGGGACATGCCTTCCCCCACTTTACAATAGGTATTTTCGTGTTGTCCCACCTCTTTTGTGCCATAGATGCATCGCAGAAGAATAAAAATCATTGAAATGATCACTCGAGTTAATAAGCAATATCTTAAAATACATTTCTATTGCACTTTCGTCTCCCATTTATGAAAGGTTGGTGGAGTGTAGCTTCTAAACGTTTTCACATTCCGGTACAGTCAACACAGCATGCACAAATGCTTTGTACAAGAGGAGTGGCTAACCAGCAAGCACTCTGGCATCATCTTGGGACAGCGTTTGGTGGCAGGCCTCATTGAAGTGTCCGTAGTGTTTCTTTTGAAACACTACATATACCTTGCCCTCTTTCTCCATGACCTCTAGAGTAGCAAAGCAGTGTTTGCCGATTTTGCAGCTTCCTTGCCCCTTTTCCTGCCTTTGGCGCTGTTCTATAGGAAGCTCTTCGTACGAGCCGGAACGGTAGCAGTGCAGGTAGCATTTAAAAACCCTTGGTGCACATTCCTTCTTTCCTGTAGAAGCTATAAAATGGCAGCAAGTTTTGCTTTCTTCTCCGTCTTTCCAGGCGCAAAATCCTGAAACGGAAAGATTGTAAACATAACTAAGCACTCCACATAGTATTAGTTAATTATTAGTGTGAAAGCACAATTCCGAACGGTAAACCCAGAGCAAGATCCTGCGATGTATGTGGGTTTGTGCCATGAGCATAGCAACGGCGACATAGCAACCACAGCCTCACAGCAGCATTGTAACATAGTTATGACACGATGCCAACATATGATGTTAAGTCCATGACCACTCATGACTAAAAAGAAATTTAAAAAAATTGAGGCGTGAACAAAGGTGGGCTCCATTTTGATAAAAACGTGTACACAATGATAGCACATGAATAACGGCATAAGGCATCCTTAGAAAGCCAATAGTAAAGTAACAAGACAAGGCAATGTTCATGAAATTCTGCTTTTGCACGTTTATAAAATTTCGGTAAAACTTCTCTGTCAACTTTTTGTGTATCAAGAAGTACTTTGATTTGGGCTAGTTGGTTCATATCTTGAAAGTAGTTCGGACGGCGCGAAAACAACAAAGACAAAGGAGACACGAACACAACAGGACGGGCGCCAACTTGCAACTGAAGTTTATTGCACCAGACCCCTACATTTTATGCATCACCCCAGCCATATCTCGCAAGCCTATCACACATCAAAACGAAATTGTCATCAAAAGTCCTAACACCGGAAGTAGGCGCAACTATTACAGACAGATATGCATTCTGCACTATACACATGATAACATTTTCCTTATTTTATAAGTCTCAAGATTAGAAGAGCGCGCAACCCACATGAAAGCAATTCATTCTGAAAAGAAATACAAACGCTTGAACAAGGCAACCAGAGCGGTAAAGACAGATTTGAGCGGGAAGTAGTAGCGGCATTTTTTATTAAAAAAGCGGGAAGCGCATGCGTGAGTAGGCCTTCAATTTCAATTAGTGACGCTGAGGTGGCTTTTCTCGAAGGCTGTCTTTAGGTTTTACGTTTTATCTTTGACGCTGGGAGGTTTTCTCAATGATTTTGACGCTAGAAAGAGTTCATTGACGCTGGGAGGTTTCCCCGAAGGTTTACGTTTTCATGTCCACCAAAAATTTTCCGCGTTTGTTGTTGGTCATTCTTTCATTATCACAATTTGTGTTAAATCAGGATTGTTGAGTTTGCGCTCTGGTTGCCTTGTTCAAGCGTTTGTATTTCTTTTCAGAATGAATTGCTTTCATGTGGGTTGCGCGCTCTTCTAATCTTGAGACTTATAAAATAAGGAAAATGTTATCATGTGTATAGTGCAGAATGCATATCTGTCTGTAATAGTTGCGCCTACTTCCGGTGTTAGGACTTTTGATGACAATTTCGTTTTGATGTGTGATAGGCTTGCGAGATATGGCTGGGGTGATGCATAAAATGTAGGGGTCTGGTGCAATAAACTTCAGTTGCAAGTTGGCGCCCGTCCTGTTGTGTTCGTGTCTCCTTTGTCTTTGTTGTTTTCGCGCCGTCCGAACTACTTTAAAGATTTTTGTGTATCACACTACTTTCATTTTTTGAAAAGCAAGGCCAAATTAAAGTTTGTACTTTTTACATACACTAATGAAAAATGCATGTGCTAGGGAGTGGGCACATATGCAGTACTCTCGCACTACTACTGGCGCTCTGCCTCTGCCAAGTGCGCATGACAATCACAGATTTAGCTTCAAATTTTTAGCCGTTCGCCTGCAGTGCAGAACTGCATTTCCCAGCTTTTTTATTGTTAAAAATTTATCAGTCATTCGCTTACTGTTTTTTCCTGCTATAGCGCATGGAAACAAGTTTTGGAGAAAATTATTAAGTTTAGGTTAAGTTATTACACGGACTGTTACATGGAAGTATTTCAATTTTACTACACCCTGCGGAAACTGATTCCTGCACAGCAACCTTTTACATGGCCCTGTCCTTTGACCACAAATTCAGGTCAGCGCTGTTGACTTCTAAAGGCAGAACAATGCTGGGCATTCTTCCTACACACTTCTGCGTGTTGCGATTGCCATGGCTTCAGCGCTGCTAAGCCAGTGCATGCCGCGACAATGTTGTGTGTCCTGTCGAGACATTGCAGGTGCCTGAAACAAAGCATAAGCAAGGCCTGTAGCAGCGAGTCTGCTGCAAGGACCAGTTTTTTTCCTGCAGTGGCCACTTTAAATATGGAAGAGAGTGCACTGCTTGTCACTTTGCTTATGGAGGACCTCGGACACCAAGAAAAAATTCTGCAGACACACATAAGACTGCTTACCAGCGAGAATGCCAAAGCATTAAAGTGCACAGTCATGCTATGTTGCAGAATGACGAGTCATGAGGGCAAGGCATGACTACGCAACTTTGTACAAACTCTGCACACCTTATGTTACTAGTAAAGTGCTGAGTCATGCTACACTTCAGAATGATTAGGAGTCAAAACTATGACTACCTAAACTTTGTACAAACTATACACCTTACATTACAAATAAGTGCAAAATGACTATGACAAGTCATGGCTTTCAAAGGTTATAGTACGTTACGTTTCACACTTCACTCGAATGCCCGCAAAGGCTACCTCTGCAGATTTGTTGCACTAGACTAAGCCCATTGAAATCTTCATGGTTCCTTTAAAAAACGTGCATGTCATCGCTAAGTTTTTGTGCACAAAACCACGTGCAAGTTTCCCCAGGTGAGTGTAAGCCCGTAAATAAAAAAAAAGAACGCGCTTTGTGTTTACAAACTTAAAATGCGCGCACTCGAAAAGTCAATGAACTGCAACTTTCCAATCGGTAATCTAAGCGCGACTGCATCCCGCTTTGGCCCTTTATTGCTTTGATCACCGCGTGCGTGCATGAAATAGCATAGACTTCGTTTCTTACCTTTATTAGAGTCGAAGACTAGATTCTCCACCTCTTCCTCGAAGTTGTGGTGCCGTCGCAGGTCACGAAGGGCGACAAAATGCTTCGGACGTAAGTCGCGCAAGAACGACCGTGCCTTACTACATGTTGTTGTTGTTGTGACTGGGAGAAGGATGAAAAGGAAATTGCATGGGCCTGCCTACTGGCTGGAGCCGAGCCACCACCGCTGCCGCGTGCAGATAGAGGAGAGATCAGAGGAAAGAGAAAAAGAAAAGACGCGTCGCAGCAACAACCGCGTCCTTCCCCATGAATATCCTTGATGGGTGTTTTTAAATGACTAGTATTGAAGAACGCCTTGTCGCAAACCGCTGAAGCAACGCCATCGCACGTGTCAGTCTCCATGCTCAAGGCAAAAAAATAAAAAACAAGCGAACAAGAAATGCACCTTGGGATACCTTGGGATATTGAGCAAGGATTTTCACGAAGAGTTGAGATTTTCCCTGTTGGTTGAAGCGCAGTGTTCCCCAAAAGTCCCCACAGAGTGACGTAGAGTAGAGCAGTGACGTCTGTTCTCGGTTGGTCAATCGCAACGAGGATCACCTTCCTCTGATTACGCCCTCCGGGGGGAGAGTAAGGTCGGCGACTTTTGAAACCCCCGAAGCAGTGGACTTACTGGCGCCTCTAGAGTCGGGCTCTGGCGAGCACTGCACTCCACCTACTTGTACCTACAGTGCCATTGCGGCGGTATTGGTTAGGATTGGGCGAGAGTAGGTTTAATAAAGCTCCGCCCAATTATCCAGGGGATAAAAACCCGCTGCGAACAAAGAGCAGTGATGAGCGCGCCGAGTCCCAGTCTCGGCCGCTTTTCTACAGCCCTTTTTTCAAACCGCCTTTTTTCAAGCCGCCTTTTTCTAACCGCCTTTTTCTCCTGTTCCCTTTAGTTTTGGTCTCTTCTTCAATAAATAAGTTTTGTGTATCAAGAAGTTTGGAGTGGCTGCCCCAACCGGCAACGTGTCGCCGGACGAGTGGAGAAGACGTGAAGTGCCCAGCATACGATCGGACTAACCGGCCATATTCGGACCTTTTTTTTAACTGGTGCCGTGACCAGGATCGTCCGAGCGGCTTTCTGCGAAGCGGTTGGAGGCAGTACTTTCCGGAAGATTGACGGGGCAACATCTTGGTGAGAAGCCCCGGGGACCAAGGTCCGTTTGAGGCGAGATCTTTGTGAGAGGCCTCGGAGCCACGAATCCACGACAGCGCCAAGGAGCGAGCGAAGCGAGACCGACGGGACGAGGCGCCGCGACTTCGGCGCGGCACCTGAGGTTGCTGACTTCGTCTGCCGGGAGGACGTAATGGGCGTGCTGCGAGCTCTGGATGCCGGCCACTCATCTGCGCCCAAGGACGAAACCTGCCGCTGCCCGACAACAGAGTGAGTTTCTCCATTCTCACTTCACTTGCCTCCGGAGTGTTTGAGCCGCAGGGTTAGAGTAAAACAAGGCACAATGGCTACATTCAGTTGGCGGAGTGGATATGGCTATGAGTATTGTTATGCCCAGGAGCGAGCGCCAATGTCAGAGGCCGAGCGAGCCAGAGAAAAGCAGAGAAGCGACGCTTATATCCGAGACCTCAAGCGCCAGTTAGCGATAGCCGAAGAGAAGCTACGGCAGGAGAAGGAAAGGATCGAAGAGGAGGAATGCTCAAGGAGAGCAGTGTGTATACTGCTGGAGACGGCACAATCGCAGTCGTACTCTGATCGAACGCCGATCGAGGTAGCGAGCCCGAGGTAGCGAGCCCGAGGTAGTGAGCCCGAGGTAGCGAGCCCGAGGTAGCGATCGAGGTAGCGATCGAGGTAGCAAGCCCGAGGTAGCGAGCCCATGATAGCAGCAGCGGAATTCAGTCCGTGCATATTGAGAACAGACAAGAGCAATCACAGGTTCCTGAAAACAGTGAAGCTATCATTAGCGTCGAGGAGCCGCACGTTGCGGAGTCAACCATGATTGTTGACCCAGACCAGCAGTTTTTGATTCCCAAGGCCGGCCGGGTTGCCCAGTGCGACCTTTTGTTGTCATCTCAAGCGCCCACATGCCAGGCAGGGTGCGGCGAGAGCGGCATGGCTGAAAGAGCATCCGCGGCACAGGCTGTAGCGTCTGAGAAGCCAGCGGTACAGCTGGGTGAGCGAAGCTATTTCGAACTGGAAAGCTCAGACTCATGTAACGCCGCGATTTGCTTGGTGGTAAACGAGCGTAATGTTGTGATGGCTCATTTTCTTAAAATGGCTCCGAGTCCACACTGGGCATGAGGAGATTGATGCACAGACTCCAAGAATGATTTTAGAATATGATTTAATTAATTGATCTGGCTTGATGCCGCTTACGGGAATTGCAGTAGGGCTCGTCCACGTCGGGGCTCGGTCAGCTTGTTGTGGCACGGGCTCGACGAGTGGCTGGATGTCTTCTGCGGCCGGGCTGGGGATTCTTCGCGGCTGTGCAGTTCTCGTTCTCGGCCAGGCGTCGGAGGAGCTGCTGGAGTGGAAGCGTGCTGTCGGAGGTCGAACGTGGGCGAAGGCTAGACCCCGGGCTCCCTGGTCAATGCGCAACCCTGGTCTTCTGCCTACATCCGGCTCGTCCGCTCGCTCGAATCGTCCCTCTCTGCCCGTTCCAGCCATCGGCTCCCCCTTTTAAGCTTTTTGCTTCTTTCTTTCTGCAGCCTCCCCCTTCGCCGTAGCCGCTGACTGCTTCTCGCCGCCCCCGCGGCGCCGCCCGCTCGCCGCTTCCTTTTGTTCCCTCCGCGCAGATCTCCCTCCTCGTGACAGCGTCGAGCCCCCCTCCGTGGCGACGCGACGCCAGTCTGCCGCTTCCCGGGAAGGTCGCTGACCGGGTCCACTCCGCGCAGCTCTTCTCTGGAATCTTCGTGACTGGCTTAATCCCCACCGTAGGAGTCGTCCCGGCCATCCTATGCGCTATGTGGCCTTGTCCCTCCGTGGGGACGCGCCGCCAGGATGGCGCGGTCTGCCGCTTCCCGGGAGTCACTGACCGGGTTTGTGCGGCCACTGGTGTACGCGCACGAATCGTCACACCCGCTCCTTCTTAAAAAGAATGTTCATCGAACATTAGGAGTTCACTGCACACACACACACACACACACACACACGGGCGCGCACGCTGTTCAGGACTGCACGAAAATCACGCCCTCCTTCCCAACGAGCATCGAGACATACCGAAGTTTAAGAACAATTCTTTCACGTAGATACCACTCGAGTGCACACAATGAAATAGTAATTAACAGTATTTACAAGATTTCAAACAAGAAAACAAACAAAACGAAACAAAAAGAATCGCACTTGTACTGTACCCAACAAAACAAAAGGGGATACAGACTTAGTGAGGTACCCCCTGTCCACTACTCTGCTACGTAGCTGCTGGAATGAGAGAGGGAGCAGGAACTGGTTCAGCTGGTTCAGCTGACCTAGCTTGTTCGGCTGCTGTCCGTGGAATCAGGCTGCCAGATTGGGCTGCCTCCTCCTCAAGGAGGGCGCTTCCGAGCTGCGACTTCATGAAGTGTTCCAGTTCATCACAGGGACTGACCTTTTTGTGCTGGCTGCTCTGACCGCTTTTCTGCAATGCAGGGTGGTTTACAATGGCGGGCTCCGTGCGAAGATCGTCCTCCCCCTCCTGTCCCCTTGAGGTAGCCGTTTCAGAAAGAGGCGAGCATGCTGGTGCTTGCTTTAACCTGTTAGCGTGAACCACAGCTGTCGATGTCCCTGCGATATGCCGAATCCGAAAATTAACCGGCGATAGCTGCTCTACTACGCGGTAAGGTCCTTTCCATTTGGGCGTCAACTTACGGGCGAGTCCTGCCTTGACCTGCACGCACTCAAGATATACGCGGTCTCCCACCTTGAAAGGAACCGCCCTAGCCCTAGAGTCGAACCGCGTTTTCCTTTTGTCGGCTGCATCCCGTAATGTTTCGACTGTTACGTCATGCGCCACTTGCAATCGAGACGTCAGCGGAGTTTTTGTTTCCAGGCAAGAACGGCAGTTAGCGCAGTACTCTTTAACGTCGGAACGCATGCCCTGCCAGTAATAGTAACGCTCCAACCTCCGTTGCGTCTTCATTGCTCCAAGATGGCCCGCGTACGGGGCATCGTGAAAAACTCTCAAGATGTGCGTCACCATTACATACTGCCACCTTTTCCGCTTCATTTTTCTTTCGAGCAGCAACGGACTGGAACGGCCTACCCCCTGACATCGTCAACATCGCTTCATCCACTACTTTTCAAGAACATGTAACCGATCACCTTCAGTGCTGAATAATATTCGCTGTTTTGTTTGCTCATTTCATTAAAATCCCACCCCTTATGTAATACCCCCGATACAAGGGGGCCTTTAAGGTAAATAAACTGAACTGAACTGAACCATTGACCGTGGTACCACCACTCTTTCCCATACCTGGCCAGCCTGCCTTCCTGATCGCGTGGCCCGGGTGCGCTTCCGTAGTGTCCCCTCGTTGTCAACAAAGTAACAGTTGTCGGGGTCTCGGGCGATCCCCCCCCCCCCCCCCCCCCGAAACAGCATGAAATATTTTCTCTAGCGCCTTGTCCTTCCGCTGCTCGGTGCGGAGGTCGTCTGTATCTATAGCTGGAAGAAGCTCATTCACGGTGCGCACCAAATTAGCTCCACTTAATGCGTCCGCGTTTGTGTGCGCCCTGCCTGGCTTGTGTTCTAGCTCAGACCGAGGCGACCCTACCGTTTCTCTCCTTGCCCTAACACTAACACTTGCATGTGTTGGCGAGCATTGTTCCGCGCTCTGTTGCCCACAGTCCACTCGTTAAACGCACTCAGCTTCTTGGTTTGCTAATGGGACCAAAGTTCCGCGACAGGAAAGGAAGTTTTGGCTGAGTATGACATCGATGCCATGTTGCCGCAGCAGGTCCTGACCTACGAGGCCCGATATGTCATCCGGCAGCGACACCGCGTCTGAACAAATGTAGCTTGGATGGTCAAAGCTACTGTTCCCAATTGTGAAGCGCAAAAGGTAAAGTCCTCCTGTGCCGAGATCAGGTCCTGTAATCCACACGAAGCGCACTATCGGAGATTCTCGGGCCTCTTGCACCTGCCTGTCTCCCCTCCTTGTCACCAAATCGAAAAACTTTTCCTTGAGGAGCGTTATCCGGGAGCCAGTGTCAACCAAAAGATTGAAAGTGACCCCGTTTACCACGAATTTGGCAATTGGACAGGACTCTCCAAAAACGCTTACAATAGCACAACTACCGTCACCCCCCTCAACCGGCTCGGCTGCGGGGGACCCTAAGAGTTTCTTTGGAGCGGTGGCTCTTTGTTCCCTCTCCGGGTCGGTCTGTGCACGCTGCTGCCCATTTGACACACCCGATTCGCGGTTTAGCTCGGGACAAAATCTAGTAATGTGACCGTACCCTTTGCAAGCATAACAGAGAAGCTGCCTCCGTTCACGGTCCCTAAGATTGCTCCTGCTATTCGGCTGTACGCTTTCAGCAAGGAGCGCCTCCAGCCGATCTAGCCTATCAGTCAACTGAATAACGCCCGCGTCGGCGCTTGCGCTTTTTGGCTCCGTTACGAGCCGCACCCTTTCCTCACTAGAGACCAGCAGCTCATTACGCTACTCTTCTACGGCTGCCTCTATCGCTCCCTCAAGAGTCGACGGTGCTCTAGACAAGACAAACCTGCGCACTGGATCCCTCAGGCCAATGAGGAACTGTGACTTCATTTGCTCCAGCAGCAGCTCTTTAGCGTACTTTTGCCTCGCACTATCAGGTCCCGGTTCTCGCGCTAGGGTTTCATTCCTCAGGAAGCGAAGACGGGAGGCAAACGCGCGTGCGTCATCCTTTGGCCCCTGTCGAGCGTCGAGGAACCGCCTGAGTTTTACACTGGAAGGTTCCCTGTCGAAATATTTGAACGCCAGGGTTTTGAATTCAGCCACCGTGCCAGCCTTCCTGACTTCCTCATCTCTCCAGGCAAAGTTATGTGCTGCTCCAGACATGCGACATTTCGCTATTCCCAGCTGCTGTGCATCATTTAAACCGCCAATTTTGCACACCTGCTCCAACATGTCAAAATATTCCACAATAGACGGCCCCTGACCGTCGCCACTGAATTTGTCCACCATGTTTGCCAAAGAAAATACGCTTGCCCCAAAGGGCTGTGCACTCGAGTGGGCCTCATCCATTTTAGACCGAATAGTCAGTGCCTCAAGCTCCTCTCGCTGGGGGTGCAATCCAGCTTTCGCCCAATGATTTAAGTGTGGACCCCACTTCTGACACCAATGTGATGGCTCATTTTCTTAAAATGGCTCCGAGTCCACAATGGGCATGAGGAGATTGATGCACAGACTCCAAGAATGATTTTAAAATATGATTTAATTAATGGATCTGGCTTGATGCCGCTTACGGGAAATGCAGTAGGGCTCGTCCACGTCGGGGCTCGGTCAGCTTGTTGTGGCACGGGCTCGACGAGTGGCTGGATGTCTTCTGCGGCCGGGCTGGGGATTCTTCGCGGCTGTGCAGTTCTCGTTCTCGGCCAGGCGTCGGAGGAGCTGCTGGTGTGGAAGCGTGCTGTCGGAGGTCGAACGTGGGCGAAGGCTAGACCCCGGGCTCCCTGGTCAATGCGCGGCCCCGGTCTTCTGCCTACCTCCGTCTCGTCCGCTCGCTCGAATCGTCCCTCTCTGCCCGTTCCAGCCATCGGCTCCCCCTTTTAAGCCTTTTGCTTCTTTCTTTCTGCAGCCTCCCCCTTCGCCGTAGCCGCTGACTGCTTCTCGCCGCCCCCGCGGCGCCGCCCGCTCGCCGCTTCCTTTTGTTCCCTCCGCGCAGATTTCCCTCCTCGTGACAGCGTCGAGCCCCCCTCCATGGCGACGCGACGCCAGTCTGCCGCTTCCCGGGAAGGTCGCTGACCGGGTCCACTCCGGCAGCTCTTCTCTGGAATCTTCGTGAAAGGCTTAATCCCCACTGTAGGAGTCGTCCCGGCCATCCTATGCGCTATGTGGCCTTGTCCCTCCGTGGGGACGCGCCGCCAGGATGGCGCGGTCTGCCGCATCCCGGGAGTCACTGACCGGGTTTGTGCGGCCACTGGTGTACACGCACGAATCGCCACAATGTGAGCCGTGGGGCCGGCGAATTCTCCCCATTACCTGAGAGGAGCAAGGTTACACTGCCTCTGACAGGGGCCAAACGCGACCCATCCTGCGATCTCCTGGCGGGTCTCCGCAGCAGGTGGATCGCAAACCTAGAGGGCAGTTACGATGAATTGGTTGAGCTGGCCATGCCACATTCTAAGAGCCCGTCTAGGGACGAGCACCGTAAGCCTTGTGCGGAGGCTTGCGCACCGTATGCGCACACGGTCGGCGGCTCCGCTGCGGTAGGAGCTGAGCGATACAACCGGGGAGCAGCACGAATGCAAGAATTGTGCACGCTGCAGCCCGTAATGTTCCCTTTCATGCGAACAGGCGACGTGTTCGATCCGGGTGGATGGCGACAATGCCTATGTCCACAGCCTTAGCCCACTCTGCCACTGTCAGGTTGCAATAAGAGTAAACTATGACTCGGGCACACAATGGGGCAGTGGGTGAGAGTGGGGGAACGTGGTGGACTGTGAACTCAAGTGCATTGGTGTTGGACTCCTATGTTACGAGTGTTTCGACTGTTGTGGTTGCTTGTGAAAGGAAGTTAAGGAGTGTGAGTATTGATGCATGCATGATGTGGTCTTGAACATGCTCTTTGTGCATTTGTTAGCAGGACGCAGAAGCGCTCCTTTTTTATGTTCGTACAGCGCTCAGTTGAGATCCGGTTCTTTTGTGCTGTTGGTTTTTTTTTGTTGTTCACGGCCGGGTCTTTTGTACTTTTGCGCGCTTTGGTATGTTGTGTGTACGGCGAGCGGCCACCCAACATTCTTGGTGGGGAGGTATTAAGGCAGAAGCCTACGGCGCCCGTAGGCTAATCCCCCCCCCCCCTACCGTGTCCGTCTGAAGTCGGGAGGGGTTAGGAATGGCGACAGCGGGTCGCGCACTTCGGACGCTGTCCAAGGCTGCAGGAAAGACAGCGACCGCCTTGTCGGGGACCAAGGGGTCGGCGACCGTCTCCCATTGAAGAGAGATGACCTGTCAAGTGGGGGTGGGGGACAGTAAGGTCGGCGACTTTTGAAACCCTCGAAGCAGTGGACTTACTGGCGCCTCTAGAGTCGGACTCTGGCGAGCACTGGGCTCCACCTACTTGTACCTACTGTGCCATTGCGGCGGTATTGGTTAGGATTGGGCGAGAGCAGGTCTAAAACACTTCTGGTACAGTCAGTTCACCGTTCCATATGTCCCTGCTCGGGATTTAAGACCAAAATACCGCTACTGCATTCCTCGCTCCTCAACCCGGTACGGTAAGCGCACACGTCATTACTATGTACCTGCCTGTTTCAATAGCTTGCCTCCTACTGTACTCCGCATGAAAACTAAATACACCCTGAAAAAAACTTTGCGGTATGTCTCCGTGTTGCTTCCTGCCCCGTAGTTATTTCAGCTATTTACTGTATTAATTTCAAATCACTGTAATCTTTCTTGATGTTGTAATAGTTATATATTTGTTTCATTCTGTTTGGTGACCATTTTCTTTTTTTGCAAAGTTCATTGCAACGTCTCTATTTTCCTTTGTTTTGCCAATGTTAGCTGTCTGCCAGGCGCTGCCACTCAAGCCCTTTGAGGCTTTGGTAGGCCTGATTTATGTTGTCTGGCAATTGACGTGAATAAAAGTTCTATCTATCTATCTATCTATCTAATAAAGCTCGGCCCAATTATCGAGGGGATAAAAACCCGCTGCGAACAAAGAGCAGTGACGAGCGCGCCGTGTACCAGTCTCGGCCGCTTTTCTACAGCCCTTTTTTCAAACCGCCTTTTTCTAACCGCCTTTTTCTCCTGTTGCCTTTAGGTTTGGTCTCTTCTTCAATAAATAAGTTTTGTCTATCAAGAAGTTTGGAGTGGCCGCCCCAGCCGGCAACGTCTCGCCGGACGAGTGGAGAAGACGTGCAGTGCCCAGCATACGATCGGACTAACCGGCCATATTCGGACCTTTTTTTAACTCCGAGTGCGGATCAATGGGAGACTCTGCTGTCCAGAGACCGCTGTGAAGACCAACAAGGTCTATTACAGCGAAATCAACGGGCGGCAGTGGCCAGCGGAGCCCTGGACTGAGGGCAACCGACCATTGTTTAGAGGCAGACGGCTTCGACAGAGAAGGCTCCTGGGGATAGAACCAAGACATCTCTGAAGATGCCCCCAAACCGCAGGAAAAAGCATTTGTGAAAATAAAGTTTTCCCTTCCATCCTTCCTTCCTTCACCGGCTTCACCTACATCTAGGAACTCCAAGAATGTAAGAAAACGCGGATAGTTAAGAAGACCGGTATAAAACGCCATGTCATCTCTACTATCTTTAAATATTTGAACATCAAATGCAAGAGGTCCTTCTGCTTTCTCTACATTTTTTTGTGCCTGGATATTAGCTCACTACAGAAGTTCATTCTCTTTGGATCTTAGCTGCAGTTTTATATACTCTAATTCTTTCTTGCTTTGCAGCTCTTTTGCCTTGCTGACAGCTAGTTGACAGCTAGTTGTTCTAACTGTGGAGTAGCTTCTCTGCAACAGGAAACAGTGTGTGTGTGTGCATTCAAACGGAATTTTTGCTGGAAGCCTTCATTTTCAATACTGGAGACCTCTCTGCCTTCTGTAGTTCTTGGGTCATTGAGATTTTTGGCACAGTTTTCATCTCCTCGGTTGTCAGCATTGGCTGCCTGCTTGCTGTGCTTGGAAGCTGGGTTACCTTCATCAGTTAGGTTCCCGTGATCAACATTCAGAACCATATGCTGCACTGTCCGAAGTGGCGTGTCCATCGCATATCATTTCCTCGTTAACGGTGCCACACTCTGAAAAGGGACCCTTGGAGCTGGTGGCTTCCTTGGAGGCTTGGTATTTGTGAACGGAAAGACTGATGGCACAGCAAAGTGGTGCAAGTGCCGTTGTCCGTTTGCAACATTTGCAACATAGTCGCTCTCGAGAAAATGAAGAGAGCAGACCCTTGTTGCTTTCGACACTTTAAAAAGTTCATGTTCGTCACGTCTAATGGCCACAATCCATTTTTGATATAGGTCTGGTTTCTTCGGAAATCTGTGGTATGAGACCTGAAAATAAAATTCCACAATTACATTGTGCCCTGTTGTGACTTGCAGCTGCAGGCTGCCCCGTCCATGTCATTTTAGACAATGCTATTTTAAGTAAGCCTTCATGCCATGTTGCATATACTCGCCAACGACTTGGCTGCGAGCCAGCTAATGCGCTGGATTTTTCAGCATGCTGACATTAGGTGTCATATATCAAGCTTTCACTACTGTCCAAACCTCTCTTAACCTCTGCCTTAGCAGACTAGTAAGTCTTGCCAAATCATATGAACTGTGCCTTGAAATGCAGTCCTTATAGACATCTGGTTACGATGGTTGACGCTGTTATTTATAAAAAAAGTTACGATAAATATGAATGAGATTCAGCAACTTTCCTCGAACACCTGCCTACAGTCCTGCTATTTCGGGTAACTTGCAATCGCCCCGTCGCCGTCGTCGAGCTATCCACGCTGGTACCAACGAAAAATACGGCGAGGCGCCTGTGGGAGCGGGATAACACCTAATTTACGCGCACTACCCCAGCCGCGGCAGCTCCGTTTCGATAGGGCCCGCCGCGGTGGCTCAGTGGCTGGGGCGCTCGGCTACTGAAGCACAGTACGCGCCCGTATGCTCTGCGATGCCGGCGGACTTTAAAAGGACCGAAAGTGGGCTGCATCACTAATCTGGAGCTCTCGGCCTTTCAAAGGTTTACTTCATAGCCTGAGTTGTTTTGGGACGTTAAATTCGAAAAGTCGCGCCTTGCACACGCGCGCGTACTGAAGGCATGCACACTACGGAAGCGCAACGCAGGAAGCACTTACTTTTTGTCCCAGTTTGTCGGAACCGCCATACTGCGTGCACAGTGCTACGCAGCAGTTAGCTGGCATGACGTAAGGTAGTTCATTGCAGCCAGGTAGTCAAAAATAACCACAGAAGTCAGGCAGCAAGAAGCGGAGAAGCGTCGCGCGGGCGCATGGACGTACAGAACCATGGAGTACCTTTCCTGCACAATGGCGGCTGCAACGAAGTTCGTGTGCATGCATACAGATGGCGCTGCTCCAAACCGTGTTTTGCAACTCGTCTATTGTATCTGCTTCCGATATCACGAATACTTGATTTTAAATCGCCTGACCTGAAAATACGTTTGTACACCACTTGCATGAATGAAAACAGCCAAATTTGTTGTCCACAGTCGAGGCCGACAACTGCTGCTGACTGCCGACCTTCAACACACATGCTCTGCACACCGGGTCACATCCGCACTTCTCCCTTACTGTACGGGTGTCCTGTGATGTAGGCAGTCGTCGCTTTTAAGTCAATTTAGCCAAAACTACGCTCGATGGCTATTTGCGTGCGCTAAAACTTGCGAATTCACTCTCTGCAATCGCCGAAATCGAACTCACGAATCCTGCGGACTCGCTAGGTCTCGTCAAAAAAGGGGCAAGGGGCTGGCGGTCTGCCGTCCACCGAAATTTAAGAATCTGTCAAAAGTTCACCGAAGGTCACTCTTTACACTACTGCGATACGCAGTCGTTGGTCGTGCTGGCGCCTTTGTCGGTCCCAGCGTGACATACCAGTGCGCAAGCGACAGCCTCTGCATACCGACCAGACCACCGATCCACGTCGCATCGACCTAGTGTGACCGGACCCCACCGGAAAACTACGTTACTGTTATCGCTTTTGCGGCACTAGTCACTCATATATGAGGGGCGGCTCTGCGGTCGCCCACGAAAGTACAGGGGACAAGAGACCTCGCTGCAAGCATTGCATCAACGATAGCAGACGACGTTGCTCCGTGTATGCCCTAGTGACATCACGGGAGCATTCAATATGGCGGTCGCTGCCGGTGGGAGGAGCTTCGCGCTCTCAATTTCGATCGCATTTTAGAGCGCAGCTATCAGGCGCCCATTTCCGCGTTTCGCTGCGTCGCCGTTGTCCGTTGTAACAAGCAGTGGACAACCTTTAAGCTGGAAAAGCAATGGAGCAGGAGGTTGGAAAGGAGAAAGTAAAAGTGCAACCTCCTCCCCGCCCTAGCAACCGGCGCGCCGGTACGGGGCGCAGCTGTGCCCCCACACACTGAGGTCACACACTAGCGGTAGAACGATCGCGCGCGCATCGGAGGTGGCAGCTACACCGCCTCTCATTCGCCAGACGTCTCGTTGCAGTCGAGTGAGGGAGACGCATGGCTCCGGAGTGGCCCAGACATTCCACGCCAAGCAGTTCGGGGAAGAGGCAGTGGGTTGACCGCAAGACTTTCGCCAAGCACACTTTAGAATTTCCAAAGTGTCTTCCGTATTTTTTTTTTTTGAGGAAAGAAATGCGCAGTATCTGTCTCACACATCTCGGTGGACACCTGAACCATAGGGAAGGCGCATAACTGCCCTCTTAGAACAGTGGACACCTCAATCGTACTTTCAGCTACGTGGCGGTAGTGACAAATGTGCGCGGTATGCTTTGGCATTGACAACGTTCTGCCAGAAGCGCTGCCAGCTGCCAGGGTGGCAGGGTGGGTGGGGACTTTAATGTAGTCATAAAGACAAGCGGGAATTTCTTACCACTTATGCGGGAGAACATCCCGTTCCTCTCGTTCGTAACGGCTCACACAGCTGTGAGAACCTCGCAAAATACTTGCGCAGGCCTCGTCTTTGAGAACAAGTCATTGGTGCAGCAAGTAGAGCATATATCCATCTATTTGTACGTCCACAAAGCTTCTTTCACGACAATCAAGAACTCTTAGTGGAGTGTTTCTTGAAGAAGGAATATGTGGGAAAAATAACAAGTTGTCTGTAATTGAACATGCATGTCTTGCTCGAATTCTTTGCCTCAATCTATCGAAAAGCTGGAACAGCTAATGAGCTGCGCTCGAATTTCGAATTGGGAAGTAACGTAATCGTCTGCCATTTTTATCGAATATACAGTGCGCCCTGGTCACCCAAATTTTGCAAATTGAATCAGAGTGTTTTGTAATAATTGCTGAAGTACAAAATTGCAATATGAAGATCGACCCTGTCGGGGCCCCTTTAAGTCCCAACTCCAAACACACTTGCGCCGCACATCACTGCGCGCCAGGCGTCCCGCGCGTCATTCAGAACCAGTCTACGCATGCGCGCGGCGCCAGACGTCAGCAGCGCGAGCCCCGACGCTCCTGGCTGTCCCAGTCGGAAATTTGGCGCGCGCTGCACACGAGCACAGAGTGAACGAGGATCACAGTGAAGAGGCATGCTTAATTATTAGTGCACCAAATGCATTCCACGCGTTTTAGAATCACTTTATCACGCTCACTACTACCTCTGACCACACTTGGCACTCAAACTGCTTTTAGCAACATCACCGCAGAGTGTGAATCTACGCGTGCAGAGACGCGAGGGGCGCGAGACAGCTCCTGGAGAATGGAGATATCTAAGCTCACTGTAATGGAGACGAGCACCTCTCTCGACGCCGAACGCAGCGCGGCGCCTCGGAAGTGTGATTGGAGTCGTGCCTTTATTGCAAAGGTCTCAAAAAGCACCGATTGAAGAAGTATCGTCATCTGAGCTAGTTGGTAATGCATCACGAAAAAGTTTAGCGCAATCACGACGAACGACAAGGGAGACAAGACAACAGAGGCGCTTACTCACTACTGGGCGTTTATTGCAAAAACGCAGAACATAAAGAGAAAGAAAACACCAAAAGCAAAACAAGCATTCACGTGGGTGCATAGAAGATAATCAAGTAGGTGCGTCTAGATATAAAAACCTTCGCTCATGCAAAACTACACCCACACACGATTGCTCATTCTTGCGGATATGATATCTCTCAGCAATTACTCTAGTAAATGCCGATTGTTGGATGTAGTGGATCAGTGTGTGACAAAGGTGAGAAAGGTTGCAGACATGTACACATTGAATTCTTTCTCCGCACTATGAAGTATGAACGCGTCCGCACTAATATCCACGAGGTGTTTAAAAAAAAAATCTGCGAAAGTATTGCGGCAACATTATAATGACGCAAAATATATTACTGCTACGAAAAGATCACCAGTTTGGCCTGGCATTTCCCAAGCTACTGCCAACGCAGAAATAAACTGGCGCGTGGGGTTTTTGATATGTTTTTTTTTCGTAGAACCACACATTAACGTTCTGTTCTCCCTGAAAGCAAACATGAGCTCGCAAGACAGCTCCTCAAAAAACGGCGGCTTATTTCGCGAAGTGCCCCGCAGATGTGCGCGTATAATTTCCCAACATTAGACCACAGGGATATTAGCTCCAAATTTTAATTCAAAAATACTCACGTCATCCCTAGCACAGCAGGGTTGACATTCGTACGCAAACTGCGCAGCAGCGTTTCGCACTGCGCGCAGATGCTGCTGACGACAGTTCCAAAGGCCAGGGGTGGCGGACGTCCCAGTGACGCCACCCGTCGTGGACATAGCGCACTGCTCTCTGTTAACTAAATATCCCTGTTAAAAGAGGCAGCGCATGCGCAGCCCGTTCCGCGTACCCTTGCCCTCTTAGGCCGGCGCGCGAATGATGCGTGCACGGATTCTCCATGCACCGACCCCTCCTGCCCACGTGGCTCTCCTCGTGCGGCAATCTATGTGCGTGCATCTCTTCCGCACTCCCGAATACCCGCGAACGACTTACTCGTCGATAGTGTAGAGTGTGTTGCTCTCACAGTGCGTATGCGCGGTTGTGACGCCTCAGTCGCTTCTGTGTATGTGCGGCCGAACAACCCTCACTGGGACGTTCGCTCTGTTGCCCACCTGTCGCCACGCCTGACTCCCGATCATGTCACCTGCGGGGAGCGCTGGATTAAGCGGGGGTTTAAGGGGGCTGCAGCCCAGGGTCTCACCTCCGACAGAAGGAGGAGGGGCCCCTTTATTCTAACTTGCTCAGTATATAGAACCGCAGGCAACGGAACTTTGAGCGGCACGCATGAAGCGAGAAAACCAGAACAAAGAGATGGGCCCCCACCTATGTAACTTCGTTTAGCCTAATCAGTTGGTGGGAGCTTGTTGAGCTGCAAAAACAGGATTCCCTCGCCACCCGGAGGGGGCCGCCTTTCTTACGGATTGCGGAAAGGTTTTCGTGGTTTTCTGTCAATCCCGCCGTCCAGTGGCGTCTGAAGGTGTAGTGTTGAAGGTGTAGTTTGTTTGAGAATCCTGGCGTCGGCATAACAGGCGGGACTCCCGCCTCGCCGCCAGGCATTCTGCGGGAACTGCTTTCATAATCCGCTAAAAATCCACTAATTAATTTTGAAAACCAGACATATTCGCTAATAAGCAATGCGATGCTAGATGTAAAAAATACTTGCATTACGCCTTCTGCATGGCCTACAAATATAAGGAAATGCAACACTTTAGTGTCACACTTATGATTAGAGCAGGATAGCCGAAAACGAAACCAGAATGAGCAGCGGCATTTGAAGCTGCCTCTACTTGTGCTAGTATCATATACAGACTGTTGAGAAAATAAAGCACACAGTAGAATGCTTCTCTCAGCTACACAGGTGGATTTTTCGAGTTCGAATTTCCTAGAGATATGAAAAATGGTCGTCAGAATTATTTTACACAACGGGTTTTCTTCTTTACCTTTATTAAATTGAAAAACAAATCAGGCTACGCTAGTTTCTTCGAAGTCCCACGGTTTCACTTTGTGGTCCGACGGCCACTATGAAAGCGAACCACTCGTTTATGTTGTTTAACGTCCCAAATCAAGTCCGGCTATGCGGGACGCCGTAGTGGGACGCTCCAGATAATTTCGACCACATCGAGTGCACTGATATCGCATAGTGCACGGGCCTCTAGGAAATGCGACCGCCGCGGCAATTTATTTTGTTCGTTATTTTCCTTGGGACTGGTTTTGTAGAGCCAGGGCAAATATAATTTTCGAGGAAATAAAAGACGCAGTAACTGCCTCACTTCTAGCTGGACACCTCAACCATGTCTTGAGAGGAGGGAGGAAGATGTGAATGAAAGGAGAGAAAGAGGTGCCGTTGGTTTATTGGTTTACTGGGGTTTGACGTCCCAAAGCAACTCAGGCTATGAGAGACGCCTTAGTGAAGGGCTCCAGAAATTTCGACCACCTGGCGTTCTTTATGGAAATTCGACCGCCGTGGCCTGGATGGAACCCGCATCTTTCGGGTCAGCAGCCGAGCACCATAACCACTGATCCACCGCGGCAGCAAAAACAAGTGGTGCCGTCGTGGAGCGCTCAGGAATAATTTAGACCACCTGGGGATCTTTGACGTGCTCTGAAATCGCACAGCACACGGGCGCCTTTTTGCAGTTCGCCTCCATCAAAACGCGGCCGCTGTGTGGCTGGGTTTTAACCCCGGTGCTCGGCTCAGCAGCTGAGCACGCTCCCCACTGATCCAGGACTTAAATTCTGCTATTCAAATGTGCCCCATGAGGGCAGTAGTAACCGTTTATCGTATAATCACACTAATATTAATAGCTTTTATTAATACCCTCTTGGGGGCCTAATTAACGAGTGTTTCTATTTCCTAGTCGCTGCCGGAGCACCCAGCTCAACTGTAGGAAGCTAGCCCTGCTAGCTTTTTTTAATGCGTTAGCATTAAAACAGTGCTGCGAACGAAAACCCCTTCTGTCTGCTTGTGTACGGTGTCACTGAAAGCGGAGAGTAGGCAGCGCGCGCACAGAAGAGCCACGTGAGCCGACCGTCAACCGGATGCACCGGCCGACCGGCTGCATTGCAGCGCGCTGCAATGCAGCCCCGCAAGTTGTAGGTCGGCTCACGTGGCTCTTCCGTGACGTTCGGCGCTCGGCCGCAGACGGACATGTGTCGCGCGTTCCACGAGTCGCGTTGTGTTTTGTGCGCTGTAAAACTAATGCTGCCCCCTTACTATTGCATGAATCCCATTGATCGCACTTCGTTAATTAGGTGGAATTACAATGAAACATGGGTATATTCCAGTAGTGTAGCAGGGGCAGGGGGGTGAGTGAAGCGAAAGGGGGCCCATATGCGCATTAGCCCAGGGCCCCCATTTTTCTTTATCCGCCCCTGCGGGGACTTCAACACGCATCATGCTGCTTGGGGCTGCCGCATCACCATACGACACCACCTCAGCGATGCCGTCTGTGCCACTGGTCTACTGGTTCTCAGTGACGGTAGCTCCGAGTAAACACCCATCGTCCTCACTCTTGTCTCTTCACAGAGCAACTACGATTGGTGCACTACTCCTGACACTGAGGGTTCTGACCACCTCGTTATCGCGATCACCCCTCCCACCATCGCTCTCCATGCCAGAAAGGCTTATTCCGTCATGAACTGGTCCCAATTCCGGCAGCTCTGCGCAGAGGAATCCAACAATGACAACTTCTTTGCACACATTTCCTACTGTGCGACGTCATCCACTACTCAGTGCAGTGCGGTGCTCCAGTGCCAGACATCAAACTGCTCAACCTGTGCGCTGCCCCTCGCAGAGCCCGTCGCAGAGCTCGACGCACAAACAGACCCGAACTCTGGACTGTGTACAGCCGTCTTGACGCTGTGTCGCCGCCACTCCAAGCGCCTACGCCGCAAAAGTTGGGCCCGACTCTGCCGCTCCCTCGACCGGCCTGGCTCCCCTGCTCGCGGCTGGCGCATCCTTGCTGCCATCCTCGAAAGCCACACCAGCCATTTCTGGCTATCGCTGTATCCCGTGGGATTTACAACTTTGTGTTAGCCAACCTCCTGGCAGACAACTTCGCCGCAGCCGTGAGTCACTCCACATCTGCTGTCGCTTCAATTCGTTTTGCCATTGTCTCAGCAGATACAGCTGATGACGTCTTAGCTTTGTGCATGCAGGACTTCACTATCCATGAGTTAGAAAGGTCCCTCACCTTTCGTAAGCGTATAGGAGCGCCCCAGGCCCAGACGGAATCAGTTATTAAATGATAAGGAATTTAGATTCCAAACAACGGGGTCGTCTCTTCTAACCTTTAAACCTCGTTTTCGGCAGCGGAGATACATGTATACCTGTTGCCTGGCGCACTGCCACAGTCGTTCGTGTGCTAAAATAGAGCAAACCGCTTAACAACATTAACTCTTACCAGCCAGTATCCCTAACTTGTGTGCGTGGAAAGCTTATGGAATCCCTCGCACTCAATCGCCTCGAGTGGATTGCTGAGGCGACCCAATCTCTTGCATTAGTGCAGAGCGGCTTCCGTGCCTCTCGCTCTACTTCTGGTTCTATCTGCGAAGTTATTTCATTCCTGGAACAAGCTCGACACAACAGTGAGGGCGCTTATCGTCCACTTTTGGATGTCAAGAGTGCCTTCGACTCCCTCTCTCATGCCTCTATACTCGATGCTGTCCGCTCTCTTGGTGTGGCGGGAAGACGTTTGCGCTATATATACAAGCCTTCCTAACCGACCGCCCCTTCCAAGTCAAGGTGTGAAGGACTGTGTACGGGAGGCCTGGGCATGGCCCAAAAGAACTCACCCCAGCGACTAGCACCAGAGACACTGTGTCTGGCTTCAAAATTATTGCCCTGCCCCGTCTGCGAAGCCGGTTGTGTGGAATGCGGCGGGCGCAACAGAAAGACGTGCAAAGTAGCCAGAGGGCTAAAGAGGAGAGGCCGCGCGGGGAGCCCAGCACAACCACACACATCCCTGCGGCCCGTTTTGCGGTGCGTCCCCAACTCACCCCCCCCCCCCTTTGGCGCAGAGACAGGCACGTTTGTGCGTTTGTGTGTGCGCGCATGCACGCCTGTAGACGGCCTTGTTGCGAGGTACGGGCTGTGGACTCGGTGAAGGCTAGGAGTTGGGTCTTTATTAAGGGAATTTAACCCAAAAAAAAAAGAGGGTCCCAGGCCCTTGGAAAATACAGACTGGCTCCCCGAGCAGCTGCTCTCTTCCGCTGTTGGAGCAGGACTCTCTTTGTCCGTTGACGGCCGAGTTTTCGAATGCCGTGGTCGCGTGACCAAGCCGCGGTTCTTGAAAGAGGGCGTCCTTGGGGATCGAATCCAGACCACCCCGAGTTCCGATGCGAGAAGAGAGAGGACAGCCGTGACCCTCATAAACATGTGAAGTTCGAGAGGGGTGCGTCTTCGGCTGAACATGAGCCCCGCGTTCGCGAAGAGGCCGGCACCCTGCGGCGCCGAGGGTAGGCCGGAGCGCTCGCGGCGCAGGCGGTTTCCCGGAGCTCGCGGGCCCACTGGCCAGCAGTGTCTTGCAGCGCAACGGCCTTACTAACGGCTCGAGGTGGCAGGGGAGGCCGGCAAGCTAGCACCAGGAGGGCTCCCAGCAGAGGAGGCGAGACGCTGGTTTAGGGGAACCGTTGCCCTCCGAGGGACACCTGATCCCCTTCGACACATCCCCAACGGGGCCGCGGCTTCGTGGAAAAATCGGCGGCCGCCCTTGGTCGGCTCCATGAGCAGCGACGGCGAAAAACCGTTGGGCGAGGAGGACACCGAAGGAAAGAAAGAGAGTCCTCAGAGAGACGCTTTGGGGACAGAAGAGACAAAGGACAGAACGAGCAGAGACGGGCGAGGTGATCGAAAGCAGATCGCGCTGGTCTGTAGTCGGCGAAGCCGGACATCAGGGGTCCGTTGCAAACTGACCGCCAGCCGAGACGCCCAAGAAGCTTGACACCTCAACCCATCATAGTACCGCTAGCCGAGACGCCTGGGAAGATCCGACAGTGTCAAGATGGAAGCCCCCGTTAGTGGTCGCCGGGCCAGTTCGCCGAAACGTGGGACCGTTAACAGGCTGAGCGCCACCCCGCCAGAGCAGCCGAAAGCGAGGCACCTGCCTGTCGGCCGGACTGCACCGACGCCTAAGACAAGACAGCGGTGAGCGGAACTCCCAGTTTCACCTTCAGGCAGAGAGTGAATAAATAAGGTTGACTCGGAGGCGTTGTGTTTTGGCTCAATTCTCCTCGCTTCAGGAGAACCCGTAGATAGCAACAATTATTGTGTTGCATTGTGACTGACCCCCGACAGGCGGGAACGTCACAAAGGCACCCTCAGCACCCCTCGCTCCCTCACTTCTGGTGTTCCACAAGGCAGCGTTCTCAGCCCAATTCTCTTTAATCTTGTCCTCGCTAAACTTCGGCAATGCATTCCGTCTCTCGCTCACTTCCGCTTTTGTGTATACGCTGACGACATCGCCCTTTAATGCCGCAGTCCAACTCTACAGGGGCTAGCCGTACGTGCCCATCTCCAACTGGCTCTTTATGCCGTCCGAGATTTTCTCTCCTCTGTCGGCTTAACCCGTTCTCCTACCAAAACCAAAGCTCTTGTCTTCCACCTTCGTCCTTCTGCGCGAAGGCTGATCCCTCCCCCTCAAACTCGATGGCACTAGCATACGATGGAAGGCTACAGCTCGGGCTTAATCGTCGATTCCAAACTCTCTTGGCGCCCAGCTGTGACTCGCTTGCGAAAGCAAGCTAAACAAGTTGCTTCGGCAGCTAAAAGAGTGTCTGCTAAAGGTGACGGTTGTGCACCCTGCCTCGCATTGCGTTTCTACAATGGCATTTCTGTTGCCCGCTTTCTTTATGCCCTTCCTCTTTTGGATTTGCAACCTCGTCTCTGGCGCTCCATCGCCGTTGACCAGCGCAATGCAATCCGCTGCTTCTTACGTCTCCCATGTTGCTGCCACATATGCAGAATCTGGAACTTGCCCAGTTTCACTCCGCGCCCAGCGCGCTGCTCTGCATGGCGTTGCACGCGTCAGGAACACACCGAGCAAAGACTTGCTCATATCCCGCCTCCTAGCAGCGCCGCATTCAAAAATGGGACGCACCCTTAGATTCTTCGACGCGGATATCGCGGATCCACCTCCCAGGGCAGCTCTACCATGCCCCCCCCCCCCCCCCCCCGCACCGCTTTGTGCCTCTGAGAATCCGTGTCGACAATCCGGGCACCAGGGGTAAGCGAAACACACCCCTCTGTGCTCTCCGACTAGAGGCCGCTGCTCTAATTGAGGAAGAACTCCGTGAGAGCACACGTCTACACAGACATGTCCTTCCTTAAAGATGTCTACACAGACGGGTCAGTCCTTAACAGCGGCTCCTCCGTCACCGCAGCTAGTGTTGTCCCTAGTCTCCGCCTAACGAAGCTGTGCCTAATCCCGCTTCGTGCCTCTTCTACCACCCCAAGCCTTCGATAAGTCGCTATTGCATGCGATTCTGAGGCAGCTCTTATGCTCCTACAACAGCGGGTACATCATCTACCTGTCGTCCGGGCACCAGACCGCAAACTGCGCTCTCTCTGCCCAAGACCGCGGGTTCTCTATTTCGCGCCACTGGCTTCCATCACATGTTGGCAATGAGTGGGCAGACCAGCCAAGTCTGCGCATGATCAGGACTATCTCGTCCGACGTCGCACGTTTAGCTACACATGGGCGTATTCTCTCTGAGCGTCCCGACAGCCGCGTCGCTTCAGGCAACCCTGCCTCAGCTTATGCACTTTGGGGATTTTGGCATTTACGAACGCGCTGCCCTCCTTAGGATGGGCACAGGCTGCGTTCGGACAGCCGAACGCCTCTTCCGCCTCCGTGGCATTGACACTCCTCCAGGATTGCGGCTCCGTAGAAACACTTTCACATCTTTGTGATTGTCAGCCCTTCGACGCTCCTCGACAAGCTCTTCGCGATGGCTTTCGTGGACTCGCTCTCCCTTGTGCATGTCTCGATGATACGCTCTTTCGTAGAGGCCCACGCGAAAATACGTCGCGCATTTAACCTTGTTCTCTCATTTCTTGAGCAGTCGTGCTTACGAGCACGCTTCTAACCAAATTTCACCCAGCTTGCCAGGCTTTCGGCTCGGCGCCGCCGTTTTCCGCGGATGCGTGCGACTCCGCTGGCTTGGGATTCGCCCAACCTCTTGTCCAGTGAGGGGCCGCGCCTTCCCGGAGGCATCGCCCCCCTCTCCCGGCAGTTCTCCTGCGGCGCGCGCAGTGGGGCTCGTGCGCGCCGCTGACGGGTGCACACAGCGGCGTCTCTCGACAGTCCCTTTGTTTCCGCTAACGGCGACGACGAAGGCCCTACTTTTTACGATGAGCGATCCAACGGTGGCCCGCCACCCTGGATTACTCAACTGTCATCCACGGATGTCTCGGCTGCGCCTCCTTCTCGGTGGTCTTTCAGCTGCAACTACTCTCTCCCCCTGCTCGGCAGTGGTTTTCCTAGCAGTGTTCTTCACCACCCTCGAACGGATTACTTGTGCGCGTTGTTCGCGTGTGTCTGCTGCTCGGACGACATGCTCTGGACTCTGGACGAACGGTGAGCTCTCCCGCACGCACCTCGTGTGCTTGCTATTCTCTTTAGCCCAACGGCTTTTGTTCGACGCTGCCTTTTCCCCCGCTTTTCTCTCCGCGCGCCATCTTGGCCCGCTTCTTCCTCATGCCTTCCCGGCATTTCTCCGGCCTAGTCGGCTCTTCTCGCGCTGGCGGCGCGCGTTCCGGCGCATTCTCCGGGTCTTTCTTCGGCTGCGCGCATGTCGCGGGGTTGGCCGCAGTCGTTGGCCCCCACGTGGCGGGTAGGGCGTGCACATCGCTATCTAA
Source organism: Amblyomma mixtum (assembly GCF_055824585.1). Lineage (NCBI taxonomy): Eukaryota > Metazoa > Arthropoda > Arachnida > Ixodida > Ixodidae > Amblyomma > Amblyomma mixtum. The sequence goes on along the minus strand of NC_143014.1, from coordinate 378,069,617 downwards.
GAGCGGTAGTCTGCGCTGTCGTGTCCGCGTGGGGGCCGCCCCGGACCCTTCCTCTTCTGCCGCCACCACTTGCTCCGTTGTCGCCGCGCTGCCGCCCGTGTTTTCTTCTCGCTCAGGGCGTCTTTCGCTTCTCTGTGCTCTCTCTTCCTTGCCTCGCCTCTCTGGCGGCCTAATCCCACCGCGCGCAATTTAATTGCCCGCTAACCGCACATGCGGTAAACCACATGCGAGGTCTGTACCTGCATGACCGCCTCGCTCGCGCGCCTCTGTGCTCGCTAACGCAGCGCGCTCCTATAGCCCGCTTATCTCTTTGGCCGCTCTATATACAGTATTGTGCGTTTTTATCGTAAAGACTTTCAAAATTTTTGTTACCTCAACTGCTGGCTCGTTTGCGGTGAAACTGCACACAGAGCTTGCGTATTATGGTAACTTTTGTATCGTAGCAAGTTTTAAGGCGAAAGCCTTTAATGCCTCATACTGTCGTTAGCAGACGCGTCGGCAGGAGTGTCGACAGACGCGTCGGCAGCCGTGTCGACAGACGCGTCGGCAGATTCGTCCGCCTTTCGGCGTCACTGCTTAAAAGGCTCAAGGTTCCAGCATGATTAAAGGCGCATTTTGTGAATGCATGGGCTTCATAAATAAAATAAAAGGAGTAAAGTGAAGAAAAGGAAAATAAAAATAAGGAAATAAACAAAGTAAAAATAAGATGTGAAAATAAATATAAAAACAATAAAGTTAAGAAAAGGAGCAAATAAATAAATAAAAACAAAATATGAAAAATAGAAAAGTAATAAAAGCAAACAGTGGCCAGGAAACGCTTTCGCCTTACAGCACTTTAGAGAGCCAAAGTGCCCCCTGAATTTTTACAACGGTACTTACTTAGTTGAGCCGTGCATGGTGCAAAAGCGTAATCGTCTGCGTCGAGTTCGGCGAACCGAAGCCCAAAACACCGAGTTTTTGCTGAAGGGCGGCAGTAGTGCCATCTGTCTTCTGCAGTGGAAAGCGTCACAAGACGGCAAGGACAGCGTTGCAAAGAGCGCGGGGGCCTTTTCGTCTGCTTCAACTGAAGCGCTTCGACCATTTTCGGCCAACTGAGCGGAAAAAATGCCAGAAAGAACTATTTTAACGAGGCTGTGCCATTAAAAAAATACTGTTTGACGTCTGCTTTTTTTCGTCCAATGACTTTATTCAATTCAGCTTATATCGTCTGCTTTCGTGGCTCTCCAAAAGCGTCGGAGGACGACGTCGCGAAGTCCCGAGCTGTGTTTTTCTTGTTTAATTTCGTTGTGGAAGACAGATGGCGCTACTGCCGCCCTTCAGCAAAAACTCGGTGTTTTGGGTTTCGGTTCGCCGCATAGAGTTTCTTACTATTACCATAGTACGTAGAGGGAAACCTGGCGGCTCTGCACTTCAGCCACCATGGACGCTCAAAGCATCATGGGGCGGTGAGCTACTTGTTGCGGCACAGTCGTAATTTTTCGGGAACAGGAGTGGCACTACTAAGACGTTTCGTTTCGAAAACGCTGTTCGTGTGTGCGCAGACGGCTTTCGCGCGAATGCACTGTGCAAAAGCCATAGTAGTGAAAACGCGACGACACACGACGCCAACAAAAGGTTTCACTTTTTCGAAATGCCATTAAAAAACCTCTTATAGTATCTAAGCAACATTTTTTTAAAAACATATTTATTTTTAAAAAGACGCCAGTTATTACGAAATATTAGTTTTTGTAGTGTTCATTACTTGGCCAATAGAACAGCTAGCCAGCTCTTATTTTGGACAAACTTTGCATTTACATGTTTTTTGCTCGTTTGTTGCAATTTACAGGCAGGGTATTGAATATTAGGACATTCGTAGTTATCGAACAGATTTATTTCTTGATTATTTTTTGGCCAAAAGTTGTAGTTCTGCAGTCGGTAGCTCATCGCCCCATGATGCTTTGAGCGCCCACGGTGGCTGAAGTGATCTCGAGGGGCCTCCATGCAAACTCCCATAGACGGGTTGTCAGCTTTCCCTCTAGGTAATAGTAAGAAACTCTATGGTTCGCCGATCTCGACGCAGACGATTACGCTTTTGCATCATGCACGGCTCAACTAAGTAAGTACCGTTGTAAAACTTGCTACGATACAAAAGTTACCATAATACGCAAGCTCTGTGTGCAGTTTCACCGCAAACGAGCCAGAGGTTGAAGAAAGAAAAATTTTGAAACTCTTTACGATAAAAACGCACAATACTGTATTTGAACGAGCCACCTTTTCCCTTTCTGACTCTTTTCGTCTCTGGGCGCTGCGCGTTTTGGCCATTCTGTGGGTATTCTCGTGGTGGTGGGTTCACTCTGGGGTTGGCCGCAGTTGCCTGCAAACACGGGGCGGGTTGGACACGTGCTTCGCTATCTAAGGGCGGTAGTCTGCGTTGTGTTCACAGAGGGGCCGCCCCGGACTACTCTGCTTCTGCCGCCACCGCCACACTCCGGCCCGTGTCTCGCTGCCCCTGATATCCCGCTCTTTCGCCGTGCCGTGCTAGCGCTAGCCTCCTCTCTTTGCGGGCATTTCATGCCCGCTGCCGCTTCGCGGTCGCCCTTTTTCGCCTTTCTCCTACCCATTCTACTGCGCGCAACTACTCTGCCCGCAACCGCTGAAGTGGTAATCTTTGCGCAAGGGGTCCCTGGCACGCGTGCTCGACTAGTGCACTTCTGCGCCGCATGGTTCCACTCCCTTTCCGCCTTCGCTGCGTCACGACCCGTGCCCTACTGTATCTCTTTCATTCCCTTTCCCCTTCCCAGTGCAGTGCAGCGAGCGTGACCCTCAGCAAGCACTGCACGAACAATTCTTCACCCAACAAGAACCACTATTCGGCGCGCGATGTGGTCGGTCGCATCGCTCGCTCTCTTCGTTGTTCACGCACCCCCGTTCCCATCGCGGCGTGTACCGGCTCTGGCCGATCTCGTTCACCGAAGACTCGCTCTCCTTACTTCAGACCCGCCGGTTTCACCTGGTCTTGGGTCTTGCCCATGGCCCTGCCTCATTTGAGTACCTTCAACCGGACCCTTTCCATCCCTATCCTTTTAGAGCGCAGCTCTTTGGCGTCCGTTCCTGGGTTTCGCGTCGTCGTCGGCGTTGTCGTCGGCGTCGGCCTCGTAACCAGCTCCGCCCCCCTTTCATCCGCAGCTGGGGTTGACTCACTATCGGCGTCAGCGGTATCAGTCAGTCGCTGCTATCTCTTCCCTCCTCCCTTTATCGTGTTGTCCGCTTGCTGCGCGCGCTTCTGCCCCCATCGTTTGCCGCTGGGTGTACACGCCGCCCCCCTCCCCCCTCTTCCTGCGAGTCTCCGGTTGTCAAAGCGCCGGCTCGAACTTAATTCCTTTCTTCGCTCCTCCTCCAATGCAACCCCTGTGCGGTGGCAATCAGAGAGCCAGATCGGTGGCGGCGGATCTGTATATGTGCACCGCCCGAGCCGAAATTGCCGCTGCCGTTCGCCCTGTGCGGTGGCAATCAGAGAGCCAGATCGGTGGCGGCGGATCTGTATATGTGCACCGCCCGAGCCGAAATTGCCGCTGCCGTTCGCCACTGCGAAATTATCTGCCAGTTCTTTCTGAGCCATGAGCGAGACGACCGATGGAAGTCCTCCGTCTGCTAAAAAAAAAATTCTGTGATAGCGCATACATGTGTTGCTCGATTTCTTTGCCTCAATCTTTCGAAAAGGTGAAACAGCTTATTTGCTGCGCTCAAATTTCGCATTAGGAAGTAACGTAATCGTCGGTAATTTTTTAATCCCGTCCCCCCCCCCCCCCCGCAACGGCGGTGATTCCCTCAACGAGAGGAGGCAGTTGAACGTGCCTCGTCCCCCCTTCCTTCATCGTCACCAATAACCTCACCTCCTCCGATGGGCGGCCAGAGTAAGTAAGTAAAGTAAGTGCTTTATTTTTCCGTTTGCAAAATACATTTGAGAACGGACAGGTTCGAGGAAAAAAGCTGCGGAAGCAGCTTGACAAGTCCTAAAACCCGTTTGTTGGCAGCAGCAGCAGTGCGAGGTGGCAATGTTTTCAAAACAATAAAGCACAATGCATGAAAAAAGAAACAAAGAAACAAAATAACAAATAAAAAAGGTGAATCTGCAAAGCTATATAGGTTAGTATTTAAAAATACAGCAGCATGAATATAATCACTCACTCAGTCACAAAAGAAGTACAATAGGCAAGGAACATACATAGTACTGGTTTACGATGACTAACCCAATGGTTGATAAACACACGCTCAATATTAGTGGCAAAAATAATTGTGTAGAGTAGACAATGAAACATGTAAAACATCAATATTCTCTGAGATTAGTGCATTGAGCAAGGCAGGTAGAGTGTAAGCAATAATTTGCTTACCGTAATTAGTTCGCGTGTGTGTTACATACCAGTATTTAGGACATCGCGTTTGGTAGCGAAATAGTGCATGTTCTTTCCTTTTTCCATGCCGGTGTGGCGTGGTGTGGCGATGACTGGCGTGCGTTGTGGAGCCGTGTGATGGTGGACTTGATAAGGACGGCGAAAGCCGAGCGGAGGGGAATGCCTGGAGAAGCGTTCTACTGGCTGCCGTCTGGCTGTCTGCGATGGTGACCAGCAACCGACACTATGTTCATGGCCGAGGAAGCAGTGCCTTCTCCGGCGGTGCCACGACAGCGGAGCCGCAGCGAATTGTGGATCGCAGCGGTATTTCATGTGAGTAGCTGCACGGTCTGCCGGCCATTTTCTCCTACCGCGTCGTTCACTTCATGTTACAGGGTGCTCTGTTATTTTGTGGCGCTCAGGCGCTTCCTCTCATTTACTGTTGAATAAAACAAATGAAGGTACACGTTGATTTGCCGGCCTTGTTACATGAAAGTGCTGCTTGAAACTGCGTTTACACGGAGGGCGCAGAAAATGCGGTCTTTCGATGGCAAGGTTCAAACCACATTGTCCCGCTCCAAGCGGGTGTAGAGGAATTGGCCTGGGCTCACCGCACGACGACTTTTAGATGAGCCTGGTCGTTTCCCGAACCCACTGGCTGCTCTTGGGAGCCGGAGGTTGTTCGACGCGCACAGTCATGTGCCTCGGGGCTCAAAGGCCAGCTCAGCTTGCGCACGTGCTCGGGAGGTGCGAACCGCTTCTCTCAGTCGGCCATCCTTTTTTTTCAGCCGTGCTTGGTTGGACAGCGTTTTGTCTACATAAGAATTTTTTTCTCCCGTACGTTTCCTCGTTCTTGTGGCTGATGGTGTCCGGCAATGGATCCGTGCTGTCCGTGGTTCCTACCGCAAAGTTCTTTATCCTGTACGCCGCCACCATGTATTCTCGGAATCGCTGAATCCGTGGTCCTTGGGGAAAGCTGGCACTTTGTGTATTTGGTTCGGAACCTTAAAATCTTTCTGACCACTAAAATTAATTATATACTGGAATTTATTCATTGCACAAGACTTTATATCCAGAATTTTCACTGAATTTTCGCAACTTTTTGTGTGGGATTCGTATTTTGAATCAATGAGGTCTGAAAACCTTTTCCACCCTGTAAACGCTTGTGGCCTCGGTTTATTCCGCCTGTATGTCCGGCAGATGTTGCACATTTGATGTTTCTGCGGGACACTAACACCCAGTAGTTTGCGCATCCTGCAAGTAAATTTAGTTCATGTTTTATCGAGCATTATTGTGTCTTCTGATGTTTCTGATCGTCCGTGTTTGTGGGGATTCATGCATGAGGCATATTTGTCTGTTCATTTCCTATATGTTCGTGTTCCCCCCCCCCCCCCCCCCCGAGTTTCTTTTCTCGGTGTCGAGGAAACGGTTGTAGGACTTCATCTGTAGGCTATGCTCTTTCCTCCGCCAACGTATCGCTCCGTGTATTTTTGGCTTACCGGGACACGACGGACTCAGCGGAGTATGTAAAATGCCCCTCTCGCTATGTACAAAAGAATTTTTCTTTAAAGGGTCCCAGAAAGCGGTGTCTAAGGTTGGCAAAAAAATACTTTCATTTTGTAGAGCATAGGCCACTGAACGTTCATGCCGCGTACAATACATCAAAAGCGAGCCGATAATTTACAATATATTTTCAAAAACTACCACCCCGAGCCTCGCGGCGACCAGCGGCGGTGAACTTCCAACCCGAATCCGCACTCATTTACGTCATTTTAGCACTCGTTATGTCACTAGCGCAGGGCCATCATTGGTTCGCCGTGCCAAAGTGAAATCACGCAAGGGAGCAGCTGCAAGATGCAGACGCATCTAAACTGGCTCATCTTTTTTGTGCAGGCTTTTGCTACATGCGGCGGTCCCTTCTACGAAGATGTTGCTCCACCGGAATCACCGTGTACCTGCCCCCCCAGTTCGCGTGCACCTGTCTTGACCATCATCACACGTCACAGTTCAGCGTTGAATTCGAGCGATGCGAACTTATCGGAACTTTTCCGTGCGCCTCATGGACAAGGCAGAGTGACATCGACATCGTTGGATGCGTCCGGAAACGCCCCTCAGGCGTTCTTCGTCAGTGAGCAAGGGAGCAGCTGCAAGATGCAGACGCATCTAAACTGGCTCATCTTTTTTGTGCAGGCTTTTGCTACATGCGGCGGTCCCTTCTACGAAGATGTTGCTCCACCGGAATCACCGTGTACCTGCCCCCCCAGTTCGCGTGCACCTGTCTTGACCATCATCACACGTCACAGTTCAGCGTTGAATTCGAGCGATGCGAACTTATCGGAACTTTTCCGTGCGCCTCATGGACAAGGCAGAGTGACATCGACATCGTTGGATGCGTCCGGAAACGCCCCTCAGGCGTTCTTCGTCAGTGAGCAAGGGAGCAGCTGCAAGATGCAGACGCATCTAAACTGGCTCATCTTTTTTGTGCAGGTCAGTAACAAGCAACACCCTGAATTTAAAAGTGATTCTTTATGTTTGGTCGTGCTCCCTTGCTCAGAAGTGCTATGTGAGTGTGTTGCGGGTTGCTTTGACTCATTTTGCCTACTGGTGCTCTTGTTGAGTGGCGATGTTGAAACCAATCCAGGCCCCACCTTGTCAATGTCTGATCAGTTGGAAACCATCATTGAAAATCAGAAAGTGTCTGCAACTGAGCTGAAATCTATCAGGGAGAAGTTGGATGGTCATATATCAGAATGAAACCGAAGGCTGGCTTCAATTGAAGGGAAAATAGAATCTATCACGCAGACATTAAAGAAGGTAGAGGAATGCGAGAGTTCAGTTCTGGAGCTACGAGAACAGATTGCTTCACTGAGTAGCAAGGTTGATGACCTAGAGTACCGCTCTCGGCGTAATAACTTGATTATCTTTGGGGTCAAAGAAGATAGCACGGAAACTCCGAGGAGCCTGAGGGATGCTGTGTTAACAGAAGTGTTTGAAAAAAAACTAGGTATTACGGTGGGGAGCGTTGAACGCATACACCGCTTTGGCAGGCAAGTAGAAGAAAAGAATCGACCAGTGATAATGCGGTTCTTCGATTTTAATGAAAAAATGAACCTTCTTAGGAATGCGAAGAAGCTGAAAGGTTCAGGAATGTCATTATCTGAGGACTACCCGCTTAGAATTCAAAGAGTGCGGAAACTGCTGTGGTCCACTGTTAAAGATAATTGCAAACCTGAGGATAAGGTATACCTAAAGTTTGATAAGCTAGTTTTCAACGGTGAAACATACATCTGGGACGAAGAAAGGAATGAAAGACGGAAACTTGTCGTTTTAAATGAGCGCAAAGATGATTCCGAAGGCGAAGATTCTGCCAGTGCGAATGCTGCCACATCACCGACTCGTGTTGTCACACGGAATCAGAAGCGAAAGACTTATAAATGACCAGCTGATAATGTCAGACCGTTGCGACTCGTTTGCTTCAACGCTCAAAGCATCGGAAATAAGACAGCCGAATTCGAAGGACTTCTTTACGACCTGGACCCGCACATTACGTTTCTGACAGAAACATGGCTTCATTCTGAAATCCCTGATAGCTTAATTGTTCCCCCCGCCTACAGAATATTGCGATGCGACAGACCGACACGTGGCGGAGGAGTCGCGATAGTACTTAAGGAAAGTATATCTGCTGTGATGCTACCGGGTATTCCAAGCCATGAAAGTCTTTTCTGTAAGATCGATTTCTGTGGCCACACTATTGTACTAGGTGTAGTATATCGACCTCCTAACGCGGATGTCGCCTTTCTTGAAGAGCTGTGTGACTATGTTCAACGCTTCCGGGGCGACCGAGTGAAGTTGATTTTAGGTGGCGATTTCAACTTGCCTGATATAGATTGGATCCACATGTGTACTATGGGTTCCAATTCTGGTCATTCTGAGCTCCTTTTGGACACTGCCTTCACGTGTAATCTGACCCAGATTGTTGACAGACCAACCAGGATCTGTGCCTCTGCATCCCACATTCTTGACTTAGTGTTCATTAGTTCTGCCGTTAAGTGTATTTCTGTTGATGTTTTGAAGGGTGTATCTGATCATAATCTTGTTTCCTGTGTTTTTTCCTTATCAGTTTACGTTGACAGCAAAAAGCGTCCCATTGTTGTGAAAAATTTTAACAGAGCTGATGATGTAGGAATTTTGGATTTTCTAGAGACCCACCTTGACAGCTTTAGAGCTGAAGAGAATGTGAATGTGTTATGGTGTATGTTTAGAAAGATATGCCTCGACTGCTTGACAATGTATGTCCCTAGTGTTATTAAGAAAAAAAAACATAACCCATGGATTACGCGGGATATTATTCACACTAAACGTCGGCTAAAGCGAATGCGGCGTTCACGTAATCGAAATGAGTCTAATGAGAGCATGCTAGGCAGTCTATTAAGAAACAAGATCAAGCAAGCTAGGGATTCCTTTTTTAATATTACGCTTGGGCGCTTTCTGAGTGAAGCACCGGAGAAGTTCTGGCGATACATTAATGGCGACAAACAACGCAATGTGTCACTAATAGTTGATGGTTCACCTGTCACAGGGTCAAAAGATACTGCTGGTGTGTTTAATGAGTACTTCCAATCAGTGTATACCGATAAAACCTCGAGTTTTCCTTCTAAGCCAGACGACTACATTTCTTTAATGCCAGATGTTACTATCTCCCGCGAAGGTATTTTGAATCTTCTTCTGAAACTTGACGTAAAAAAGTCTAGTGGGCCTGACAACATCCCTCCAGCTTTTCTCCGCCGTTACGCAGAATGGTTATCACATTACTTACATATTATTTTCAACGCTTGTCTGTCTCAGTGCGCAGTCCCATCGGAATGGAAAACAGCACGTGTCGTACCTGTTTTTAAAGGCAGTGACCCATCTCGCGTATCTAATTATCGCCCAATATCTTTGATCTCGACCAGCTGCAAAATGTTCGAGCATGTGATCTGCCGAGCTCTGACGGAATTTTTGGAATCGACCCATTTTTTATGTGATGAGCAGCATGGATTTAGGCGTGGTTTATCTACGGTCTCACAACTGATAACCACTTGCCATGATTTTTTTATTGCAGTTAATAACAAACAACAAATAGACGCTGTTTTTCTTGACTTCGCCAAAGCCTTTGATAAGGTTCCGCACACTAAACTCATTCAAAAGCTTTACACTGCCGGAATCAATCCTAATATTATTGACCTTATTAGAGCCTACTTAGAAGATAGATTTCAATATGTTCGTGTTAACGATGAGTACTCTGATGAACTTCCGGTTTCATCTGGTGTTCCGCAAGGATCAGTTCTGGGGCCTATCCTATTTTTAGTTTACGTAAATGACATAATTAACGTGGTTGATTCCGAAGTTAAAGTTAAACTATTTGCAGATGACTGCGTTTTATATTCCTTAGTTAACTCCACACCGGACCAAATTAAGCTTAACAGTAACCTGCAGAAGATCTCAAACTGGTGTAACCAATGGGGTATGTTTCTTAACGTTAATAAATGTTCCGTACTGAGAATTTGTAAAAAGAAAACTGTTCTGATACATCCATATTGTATAGCTGGCGTACCACTTCCAGAAACCTCGTCTGTGAAATACCTTGGAGTTCAGATAACTAATTGCCTAAACTGGGATGCTCACATCAATATTACATGCGGGAAAGCTCTGAAGACTCTGTGGTGTTTGAGGCGTAAACTGTCAAAGGCCCCAAAACATGTCAAACTGGCAGCGTATAAGGCTTTGGTGCGGCCTCGTCTGGAATATGCTTGTTGCTTATGGGACCCATTTACGGCCAAGAATATCTCCAAATTAGAAAGAGTGCAGAGGACAGCGGCCCGTTTCATTTGCAATCGATACAAACGAACAGATAGTGTATCAGCTATGATCAATTCTATTGGCCTAGAATCTCTTCACACAAGGCGCACTGAAGCAAGATTGAAATTTTTGTTCCTAATATATAATAATCTGATTAGAATAAACACCCATGATTATATTACTCCTGTTTCACGAGCAAGTACGCGTTATAACCATGGAAAAATGCTGCAAGAATTTCGTGCATACTCTAACACAGTAAAACACTCATTTTTTTTCAAATCAATAGCAGAGTGGAATGAATTGCCGAAGTGTGTAGTGAACAGCCCAAATGTGGAAACCTTTGTCGATAATTTCAGAGCCTTTTCTATGTGAAACCCATGTCTTTTTGGTTTCTTTTTTTTTCGCATTATCGTTTGCTCTTGCATGAAGTTTGTGCATATCTTGTGTTTTTTTATTTGTATCTCTGCCCATGCCCGTGCTCATGCCTGCTTGGAGTCGAGCGACTCTGCAGTATGAAATAAATAAATAAATGCTGTAGATACTTCACATTCTTACTATTTTCGGAAACATTGCGCATTTCAGCAAGGAGAGTTGTCGTATATATGCATATTTACGCGGTTATTGTATGTTGACTGTCAGAAATTAGTACTGCACTTCCGTTTTACAATGTTGTCGTCTGCTCGTACCACTTGTGTCACTCAGCCGGCGCCGCCGTCGAATCGAATAGAGGTGCGATTTGGAGTCACCGCACTACTGATTTCTGTTGTGACCTCCGTCGCGTGCGCAATCAAAATTGATCGGCCGTGCTGTGTCGTTGGTTGCAAAGCAAGGGTTCGGCAAGATGTTGCCCTTCGGCACTGTCTGCTGAAAGATGGAAGCGAGCGAGCTGTCGTCGTCAGGATTCAGCGCCGGATTTCTGAACGGCATGTCCTTATAAACTTGGCTGACGCGCCGCACGGATCGTCGCTTGCGAACTGCCGCCCCACTGCAAGCAGGGACAGACGGAGCATGCACGGAGCGGTGAGCATCGCTGCGCTGCTCTACCCAAGCTCCGCCCACAACCGGTGTTGCACTTTGCCGCCGTGCAGCAGTGCCTGAGCGCTGCTTGGGTGCTTGGGATGGTTCCTCATGTCAGAAACGAGATTTTAAGGAGTGTAATGTCGCAGTGAACTCTAAAGTGTTGGAAAATGCCTCGGAGCTGCCTTTTAAACGGCCACTAACCACACATGTTCGAAAATATTTTCTACCCTTGTTTGTGGCTGTGAAGCATCGTCTCCGGAATGCGAGGCCGCTGACATTTTTTTGAAAAGGCTCATTAACTGCGCAGTTACACATCGCAGTCAAGTTACTTAGCCGTGTTCATCTCGTTCCATTCCCTCTCCGAGATTTTTATCTCCTCGTCGACTGGTCTGTGCAAGCGAAATTCGTCCTCCTACTTCGATTTTAGCTGGAGGCGTGGAGTGTGGTGGGTACTTCGTCACATATCTACATATGCAGCAGATAAGAGCTGTGTGCGTATCCGTGAGCAATGCGGTACGAAGCTGGAGGGACTGCGTGGCCATTCTCCCGATTTCAAGTGGAGTACATTGACAGAGTAAATGGGTAAGGTCAGTCCGCGCGGCAGTGGAGCCTGCAGTGCGAGCACGTTACCGTGGTTTCCACGGTAACGTAGTTAACGTCGCCGTTTCGCCAGAGTATTGGGGTGTATGCCGAGTCAAAATAAACCTTATTGATGAAAAGGCAGGTCTTGTACGAGAAGAGGACCGGAGGGTAACCTCTTTCATTTGGGAACGACTAGAAGCACGGCGAGACGCACGGGCGTAGTGCATGGTAGATACTGAGGAAGTTGTGTAGCCTAGGTCATTCTGGTTTGCCCCGAGGGGTGGGGGTGACAACTCTGCGAATAGACCAACTAGCCCCGCAACGCATCTGTTACGGTAATGAAAAAATGATCGTTCTACCTGCGGTAGCAGGGACCGAATGTGCCGCTGTATTGCCCTCAAGCACAGCCGTGTGCCCCTATGTGCAAATGATTTCGCCCTGATTACCTGCCTGTACAGGTCTGCGTAGGATGCGTTGGATGGTCGTGGCATCTTTCGAGGCAGGACGAAGAATTGCTGAGTAACCCGCCTGTGAATCGGTTAAGACTGGCTGGTTTGATACCTGTGTGTTTGAGGGGGCACTGGAAGGAAGTTTGAGTGTGGTATGCCTGCGATCTGCGCGTGAACTGGAGCATGTGGAGGGCACTGGCGTGAGAAAGTGTGCGACGGTATGACCTCGGTCTGGTAAACAAACCTCGACGCCTAACAGTGTCAATAAATTATTGAGCAGCAGGCCTTGCATCCCCCATCAGGCCATATGCTAGTGACTGTGTTGTGTACTGCCCGATCAAATTCCTTGACGATGTCTATTTTGCAGTCTAACCTCAAGAAAGTCCCTCTCTGGTGCAGCCTATGGCAGATGACTTTCAGTACTGAAAAATGTTATGATGTGCAGTTTACAAAAAAAAGATGAAAAAGCCCCCCCTGCCCAGCTCAGGTAAAATAAATAATGTAATTTGAACTAGAGAAGCTGTTAAATACATTGAGGTTATGTTTACTGTATACTTTACTGCCCTAATCATACTGACTTAATTAGAGCAAAAGCTTATTGCCTCCTCCACATTTACCGTAGGTATTTTTGAGTACACTCAGTTATCTCCAAAAGTAAGCATACCTGCTAGCATTATGTGCGTTTCAGAATATGCGTGGATCCACACAAAAGAAACCTCACAAATAAACTACAAGTGTGAAAAAAAAAGAACGGCACGCTTTGTAACAGGAAGTTATAATTTTGCTGGCAGAAGCTCTGTAAAGCCCTTCGTTTGAGGTAAAACACGATTCATTGTACAGAAATCTCATTCGGGAACGATTTTACCTGGTTTTGTACGCGAACATATTCCATAAAACTCTGGTCAAATCGAATATCTCCCCGAAAGTGAGCCTTCTAGACTATGTTGGTTTTCCAGTCCACAATTCTGAAGGCATCGCAAGAAAATATGTGGATATCTAAAGCTTATTCAAGAGGGGTGACTTCGGTCACTTAAGGATCTTGAACCTCTTTTAATGCTTGTTTTTATGAAGCGGACAAATCGACTAGTTATGTGCACTAGAGAAATTGCTTTGCTTGCATGTTTTTCAAAAGCGCATATATATTTCGGTACGATGTAATCACAATTGGTTGTGCCGCAGCAGCGAGATAATCGCGCTTTCGAAATTATAAAAATTGACATCGCTATGACTAACGACCGGCTAGAAATTTCTATTTGAAATCAGATGCCTATAGGTAATAGTTAAAAAGTTAACTAGTAGAAATTGGTGAACCCCTTCACTAGTTAACGTGATACCCATTTTTTGACATCTGCAAACACTGGTATTACCATGCCGCAGCAAGCTTCTCTTTACCTCAAAAATCCTATCTTTAAAAATTAGTGATCAGCTTCTCGAAACACCTGGAATAATGGTTAGTGGTTGGCATGTTGGGTTTATGTCGCATGGACAGTTGAAGCTATTGTGCGCCAAACACAGGGTTAGAAGGATCTCACTGTTGGGCTGGTGGACCACCAGTTTTTAAAGTGTTATGGTTCGTTAACATTTCCTTCTTTTAGAAACATAACAACTCAGGATAAGTCTAATATTGCATTCTCTCTTGAGAGCAAGTTGCGGTGAAGAGGAAGTATTTTTTCTGTCGTAAAATGCTGTGAAATATTTTTTCTTAGTTTCTGGGTGAAAATAGAACATGATTTACTCTGGTGCTCACATAGGCCAGGAACAGGTCACAAAAGGCTTTCCTTGTTTATTCAGTATGAAGCTAAGAGTACGACTGCACATGCAATGTGAAGTTAATGTAACCTCATTAAACCGTTCATGCTGACATGAATTCCATTGGCCTGTATTGGCTTATTTCTTGTAAAAGGTCTACCATTGGACGACCTGTTGCAACTAAACTCCTATTAAAATAATGCCTCCCTGCAGTGGTGATGTAAGTATAACTAATAAGTTGAGATAGTGAGTGAGAGAGAAAGCAATGAAAGCGAATAAATGTTTAAATAAAAAGCTAGGTAAGACTGCACTTCTTCAAAGACAACAAACAAAGCAATACTACCACCCGTGTAAAACCAATTTTCTTTACATTCCTAACCAGTGATTAAAACAAAAAAATGTGTTCAAGAAACAAACATTGAGAACGTACCTGTGCTCTGTCTTTTATATATCAAAACACCTCTAGTTTGTCATTGAAGCCTGTGCATTTCGCTCCAACTCCAACACTCCACTAAAAATGCACTCTTTGGCTGCATTGTCTCAACCACTGCCAAGTAAAAGTGGCAGACCAGTCTTTTGGCAGCACTGGCCAAACCAGGACACTGTCCTCGCCCTTGCTTACAATTACATGCCCGCACAGCCAAGAGCATTTCGATGCACGAAGCAAATCATGCTTCCGATTGCTGAACTTACTCAATGGCAAAACTGAAAGAGAAAACAGTGAGGCAGGAATACTTTAGGCAGGCACATTAGGAGGGCAGCCCCGGATGTTTTTCAAGGATCACATATCACAATGAAACTTCTCCCTGCCCTATATCATTTTCGTCAAGTTTGGCGTGATTCAATTTCAAAGTTAGAAATTTTTATCATTCCAGTGTAGGCAATTCTTATACAAGAAAATGCATTTGCGATGTCACAAACATTTCCTGCTACCTGCTTGCTGAACAAAAAATTAAAGCTTCTATCTGCCCATTTAAATCATGTTATTAATGGAGCTAGTCATCGGCAGTCACTTTCTATGCCACGCCGTGCTCGGTGCTGTCCAGAAGGAATCAATAGAAGCAGCAATTAAACTGGACATGCTGTTTCACACAGCCGAGATTAATGCACACTGTTACTAGAAACGCGCTTCGCAAAATGGTACTCAACAGAGACTTTCCGGAGGTGTGGGCTACACTTCTCTTGTCCTATATGCTTTGAAACGAGGTTGCGGCCGGTGGCATCAGCACCCCTTGCGCTGTCTCACAGGTGCTCCGTAAAACTACTACTGAACAGGCAACGACTCTACAAAAGCTGAAGCTATCCCTAGTAGCACAGTATGTTACTGCAACGTTGCAACAACATTGCCAATGTTGTACTATGTTGCGCTAACATTCTTCAACATTAGATAATGTTGCTGCAATGTTACCAAGCAACATGCTGATAACGTTGCCCTAAAGTGGTCTTTTTACATTGCAGCAATATTGTCAAATGATGAATAAATGTTGAATCACATACGATGACATTGATATAACATTCATGCTATAGGTTAATTGTCTGCCCTCTCGGGCTATTTCTGAAGCTTAAATAGAAAAGCCGGTACCAGATCACTTCTCACCATGACAGTATTAATTTATTTATTTATTAATTTTTACTTCGAGGGCAAGTTTGCAAGTTTGCATATGCAAATGGTGAGCAGTCCAAGTGTACTTGCACTCTGTGACACTAATGTAGAAAGATATATTTCTATCTAAAATATTTTTAATGAGCTGGAAGTACTTTGTTTTAGAGCGCAGCTCTTTGGCGTCCGTTCTTGGGTTTCGCGTCGTCGTCGGCGTAGTCGTCGGCCTCGTAACCAGCTCCGCCCCCCTTTCATCCCCCCAGCGCTAGCAGCGACCGACTGATACCACTGGATGCCGCTGACGCCGCTAGAGAGTCAAGATAACGTGACTGCATAGAACACCGTCGCCACCATGCAGAAAGAGGAGGAAAGGGTCCCCCCCCCTGTTCTTGTGTGGCGGATAGGGTGCTCTTCAGTTGCCGACGCGCCGGTTATTTCACGTAGGCCCCGGCACGTCGACGAATACGTGACCACCTTCCCACGGCTAGACCTGGTTCTTAGCGCTGCAGAAGCGAGGGTATCATATTGTTTGTGTCGGCATCGGCGGCGTTGTCCCTGAAACCAACTCTGCAGCTGGGGTTGACTCACTATCGAAAAGGTGCAACAGCTTATTTGCTGCGCTCAAATTTCGCACTAGGAAGTAACGTAATCGTCGGTAATTTTTTTCAATTAAACATGCAGACAAAATTAAAAGTGCCGAAGAAATTTAGTTCTGGTTTCACTGACGCCCCGCAGTCTAATGGCCATGGAGATCACTATCACAAATCCAAATCCAAACCGCGGCCGCGCCGAGAGCCAATCCTGCGATGCGCGCTCACCGGAGAACCTGCGTTGCGTGTCAGCGGCAGTCGTGGCAAGATATTCACGTTTTTTTGTTCTTCTAGTACAGTTTTTCTTGCGGTCGCCGTGCCCGCGCTGCTGTGTTTCGTTGTGGTTTCACTGGAATTCAGCTGAAACAACAAAGGCTTGCTCAGAGGATGACCTCAATGGTGAGTGATTTCTAGACTTCCATTGTTGTGCTGTGAGTTGTGTTGGTTCTTCGTGATAGTTTGATAAAGTGTTACATTCGTTGTATCATGAAGAGAATGAAGTGTTCGCTAAGCGAAGTGTCCATTCAGCAACGACACCGAAGAACAGCAGAGGTTGTTCACGACGAACTAGAAAACTGTTTTTCTGTAGTTAGGCTTGATAATGGTCATGGCAGCAGATTGTACGCAACATGAGCAGAACCGTATCAAGATGCCTTTTGATCGCATAATATTATTTTATCCTCTTTATCAGCGCCTGGCGAGGACGCAGTTGAAAGCCGCAGTTCACTTGTCGGATTTTAGCACCGCTAGCAGCATCTCTGACATAGAAAGGGCAACATAGGAGTTGTCGCGGATTTCTGACAATAAGGAGTTGGTGGTTTATGAAGATAGGATGACACTTGCGTCTGGTGCCGCTACTCAATGTCTAGAGCACGACTTGCGCGAGTGGGCAATTAATAGCCTGCTTCTCACCTGCATTCCCTGCTTAAAGTGCTGAAGCCATACCATCCAGAGTTACCCACGGATGCTAGAAAATTACTAAAGACGCAGAGGCATACTGATCCAGCAGTGATGACCGATGGTCATTACCACTACTTTGGAATGTTTCGTTCTCTGGAAGAACATGTGCATGTTCCTTAACGTCTGCACTTTGTGCAAGGGCATTACACCAGTTCTCATGCATTCTACTGGAAGATAGCATAAATCCAGCGGCATTTTAAGCAAGGAACCAGAATTTATTCTTTCACTCGAAACTGACGCTGCTGCATTATACTAGTCTTTGCCCTCTCATTCCCAATCAGATGTATACCCTTATAACCAACATTTATGGGACTGTGCAGCGATTTGCGCCAAGGATAAGAAAAGTGAAATATTCATTGGTGTTCAATCATCCTTCATCATCGTCAGCCAGACTATACCCACTGCAGGGCGACAGCCTCTCCCATATTCCCCAAATTAGTTCTTTCCTGTGCTAGCTGCATCCACTTGACCCCTGCACCCATCATCAGTTTGTGATCTAGCTTATGTAGCCCAGGAAGAATCGGCCGTTAGCAACTTTGCCTTTCAAATTGTGCACAGCAGTGAGGCTGAAAAAGACTATAGGCTGGGCCTGCCCTCTTCTCTCGGTTTACTTTGTCGGCCACCCGCCATGGCACAATTGAGGGAAGACAAAGGGAGTGATGTACAACCACCTCCAGCCGGCTACGCCTTCATCTACAAACGCCCTTGTGGTTTTAAGCAATTGAATGGTCGTCCCCATGGATGACATCAGTATGTCCGCTTGTAAGGCAGGATTCAAGCGAGACAGCAGCACTGGCGATCGCTGTGAGGTGCGGGAATGGGAATTTTTGTTTGTAAATTATTTGCTTGCTTTGGAGGGATTTTAGGTGGCATGAATAGTCAGTCTTTTATGTAATGAATGCATTTTTAGCCACTTTCAGAACAATTTGTTGCTCAGGCTGTTAAAATATGCTCGCGGTGCCAGGGAAGGGCATTTTTTTTCACTATTTTGGTTTGAGCCAAGTGACTGGACATAAGTTCTTTAAACAGAGCTGTCCAATGTCTGTGTTCCTTGAGGAGTGTAGAAGATTTGTTATTAGACGTGTATGCTTATATTAGGAAATTTTTTGTTCTTTTTTTTTTGCAGGGATGCAGCTTCGCTTGTGACATCATGAATTAGAAGAGACCATCATCGTGAGCAGCTGGAGGCTACCAGAAGACAAGCATATTTTAGACGTGCTAAATTGTTCAGGCAAATGTTGACAGTACTTTAAATTTGTAGTTTTCCAGGGCAACGGTGCATGACCAAAGAAGGGAAGAAGGATACTTGAAGAAAACAGCGCAGCAACAGGGACAAGAGAGAAGATGAGACAGGTGCTGACTAGCAAGTGAAGGTTTATTGAAAAGGAACGCATAAAACATACTCTCTTCACAACCAAGAGTGCGCATAAACTGCGCGAATAACACTGATAACCTGTCAACTTCAGTCATGGTGGTCAGGATACAATAGTTCTCAATCATGAACAAGGACGGACAGTCGTTCATGACTGTGAACTGTTGAATCTTGACCACCATGACTGAAGTTGATAGCTTATCGGTGTTGTTTGCGCAGCTCATGTGCGCTCTTGGTTGTAAAGTGAGTATGTTTTAAGTGTTCCTTTTCAATAAACCTTCAGTTGCTGGTCAGCACCTGTCCCATCTTCTCTCTTGTGCTTGTTGCTGCGCTTTTTTCTTCAAGTATGTACCAACTTGCCGTTTTACTGAAGTTGGGAAGAAGGATAAAACACAGCGCTCACTGACAACTGGTTATTTAACGGCACAGACACTGCTTAAATGCCCTCAGACCAGCCTTTATCATAAAAACTATGAAAGAAACATCATATCTGCATTATATGATACAATTGAAGTATTGCTCGCACATTGTGAACCAGCTTTTTTAATATGATGCGTCTCTGTCGCTTCACATGTGGTTTGTGGTCTGCTTCTGCTAAGGATCTTCGCACTCGAAAATCTCTGTACAATCACTGCAGTGCTTGACAAGTTTGGAACCTGTCCTCATTCTTTAGATCTCTTGCATGCAGTTTGCATTTACGGGCCTCTAGCATTTTGCCTCCATCGAAATGCAACCACCGCGGCCAGGATAGAACCCGTGTCTTAACAGGCCAGCAGCCGAGCACCATAACCACTGAACTGCCGTGGCGGCTCATGTATGTGTGTGTGTTCCGTAGGGCTGGAAAACTATGAACTTAAATCAGTGATGCTAACCAGGCCAACAACTAACTCTGCTGTTCATAATACCTCTGCTCCTCGTTTCTAAATGGCCAATTAGGTGGCACTGCTACTTTGTTTATTTGTTGCAATTTTGGGCACAAAATGAATGTGTTATATTTGGGAAATACAAAGTCCAGGTGGTGCATGTTTTCAAGGTGTGCTATTGTTGTGTAAATAGTTTACTCAAGTGTTTTGTATTTATAACATGCCAGTTGAGAGGTGTGTGCACGTTTTCATGCTATGGTAATCAAATCAAATCAAATCAAATCAAATCAAAATTTTATTTGTCTGTATACGTACACATTCATAAATTCTGATCTGCCTAAGCACATTTTGCTTGTTGGCTGATCAGGCAGCAGGTGGAGAAATACTTTCATATGTATACTTTACTTGTCTAAACACTCATACTAACATAGAAAAAAAATCAATAAACCAAACAAAACACAAACAAAAAAATTTTGAACACAAAATTGCACATACGAAAGAACTCAAGCTATACACAGGGAAATATATTTGCACACCAATTTCTCATGTCAGTCATCATCCTACGTTTGTTACTTGCAATACGTAGGTCATCTGGAATTTCATTAAATACAGCCGGTACATAATAACTGCGCATCTTTTTACCATAGTTTGTGTAAACCCGTGGCTTAAAAAAACGTTCTGTTTTTCTCAAGGTGACATCTTTTTTTACGGGAGTCTTATATTCATTTGAATAATAATATCGTGTTAACACAACAAAGTGAAATAGTTCACGAATTTGAAGGATGCCTAACTCATCGTATCTCTCTTTCATGTCAACCGAGTGTAGTTTTGTGCCGTACGATATAGTGTTGACGATTCTTTTTAGGATAACATTTAATGCTTCTTTCTTGTATTCGGAGCAGTTACCGTATAGAGTAATGCCGTACTTTAAAACAGGTTCTACTAATGCTGTATAGATCAGTCGCCTAAGATGGAGCGGAGCTTTACCACGAAGGTGATACATCATAGCCGCAATGGCCCTTATCTTTCGAGAGAGGTAGACGATGTGGTCGCTCCATGTAAGGTGTTGGTCAAAGTGGATGCCCAGATACAGAACTGTTCGCTCTATTTGCATAGCTTTACAATTACACTGGTAACAATGGGATGTATGAAGATACAGTGGTTGGTTGAAAGCAACAATTTTATGAGGGTTTTTAAAGCATGTCAGTTTTGTTTTGTTCACGTTTAAAAAAATAAAATTTTGCGAGAACCAGTCAACAACTTCACTTATATCTGTTTGAAATGACTCCACGCCTGTGCGATAATCAGTAGCTTCAAGCGCTAGCGCTGTGTCGTCAGCGTATTGAAAAACGTTTGCCTTAAGCTGTAACAAACCCAAATCGGATACATATATGTTAAAAAGTAGTGGGCCAAGTGTACTTCCCTGAGGTACACCGAATTTAACATTTTTTAAATCTCCATGCGTATTATCAAGCATCACACACTGCAATCTACCTTTAAATTAATTGACAAAAAACTTGTTAAAATGACCGCGGAACCCAAGTGAGCTTAATTTTTCGAGTAGTAGTGTATGGTCTATTGTGTCAAATGCCTTAGTTAAGTCCAGAAATAAGGCTAACACGATGTGATTATTTTCTAGTGGATTGTAAACATAGTCAGAAAATTCTTCAAGAAGTGTAGTCGTACTTCTATTCCTTGTGAAGCCAAACTGCGCATCATTGTTCAAAGAATATTTTTCACAGAATGATTCCATAACATATGCAACATGCTTTTCCATAATATGTGCTATTGATGACAGTATTGCGATCGGCCTATAATTTGTAAAATCACCTTTCTTCCCGTGTTTGTAGATTGGCCTGACAACAGATATCTTAAGTTCTTCGGGGATATCACCAGTTTCGAATATACCATTCAATATGTTCATAAGCACTTCTTTCAAAGCGTCAAAGTTTCTGCAAAGATCTCTCAGACGAATGCCATCATACCCAGGTGGCTTGAACTGCTTCATTCTGCACATAATGCTCCATAGCTCGTCCACTGATATCAGTGGCAGATATGCAGTATGCACACATGTCCGCTTCGGTCGATGTGGTACAGGCCTACTGACAACTATATTCCGCAACTTTTCGGTTGTGTGTATAAACACGTCATTAAATTTTTCACACAGCACTTTCACGTTCTCTTTTGGAAAATTCTTTTTTACTGCTTCATCAACGGAAGCCTTTCTCTGTCTACCCATCAGTTCATTGGCAATTTGCCACGTTTTCTTTCCGTCATGTTTGTTCAGTGAAAACTGTCGTGCGTAAAAGGATCTTTTCGCCAGACGCATTTTCGCCGTTACCTATTTTCGCCTAGTAACTGTTTAAAACATTAGCTCTGGTTCTTGTTCCCGAGTAGCTCACATGTGTACTGTTTTTTTTAGATTTGTTGCAAAATTCTTTATGAAGTAAATAAATAAATCATATCCGTGAAAATGTAAGCCCTCGTGTTGCATTTTTCAAGCTGTATTGTTGAGTGTATTATAAGTCTGCTTCCTTTTTCGAAATTATATTTCTGTCTATTTAAATAAATCAGTCTAATTGTCAGAATAACCATGTCATGGAATCTTGTTGCATCTAAACGATAGGAGCACTGGTAGAGAGCTAATGAATGTAACATTTAAGGATTTATTTAGAGTAAGCGGTCTGGAAAGTATGGAAATACAATGTGTTGTGCAGTACAGTCATGTATTTGTATTCTATAGCAAGCACCGCATTACTGTGTAGCAAGGAGTAATGCTCAATTGCTCATTCTTGTGACCTTAAGCTGCTGTAACCATTCTGGTATGATGATGCCATTGTACATAGTTTAGTCTTTCAAGAGATCACTTTATTGAGCAGCAGCCATTATTGGATGCTGAAATATTCCAGTAATTTAGAATGCTGTCTAAATGTTTCTGAAACATTATGACAGCATTGCAGCAATATTGCAGTAACATTGTTTGGGGAATGTTGCATGTGTGCGAATAAAAAGTTGTATCAACATTAAGAAAATGTTGTAGCAATGTTGCATTAATATTGTCTCCAGAAGTTGCTTTAACATTGACTGAAAGTTGATGTAACATTGGAGCAATATTGTCTCAACGTTGTCTTATGTATGTTGTGTTAACGTGGCAAAAAGAGGACGCTAGCCGCGTTAAGGCAATGTTAGAAGGTAACGTTGTGGCCACACTGAGGCAACAAAGCATGCTACTAGGGTATAGTTATCCCTGGAAGCATCCCGCAAGCTTGCACACTTTGCGTACACCCACCCTTGCACAAGTCCCACTTTTTTCTTTTTCTGCTCTACGTCCCATCACAAGTATAAAGAAAAGAGAGGGAACTGCTGCCAGTCGGCAATCGCCCCCCCCCCCCCCCCTCCGCAAAGGTGTCCCCTCACAGGTGCCAGGTGCTCCTCCTCGAAAGGCCTGCACAATGAAGAGAGGATTGCCAGTTGAACTCGCTCCCTTCATGAGTTTAGAGTAATGGCAACCATTTTACCGCAGCGACCACTGGGTATCCCACTGCATGGATCATTTTATTTTTACTCTTTCATTGGCGCATTAAATCAATGTTTGCTCTCTTAAGGATGGCAAAAGAAGGGTGCCGCAGAATTGCCCTGTTCTTTTTGCCACCGACTACAGTTGCATACTTCATACACAGTGATACAAAAACAACACGGAGTATAGTTTTTTACAATGCATATGAAAAAAAAATGTGCCTGTGAAATTTTTTCATCAACTATATTCAAAACACAAAGAAAAAACATAAGAAGAATCTAGGACACCATGCTTCCAATAGCATAAGCTGCAAATGGCATTAGTTAGATATAAAATGTGAAGTTTACATACAGTAAAATATACACAACAAAAACAACCGTGATGATGCATCAATGTAATAGGATGTGCGGCCACAACAATAGATGTTGCAGAAGTGGTGGCGTCCGCACAAGAAGAGGTGGCGGAGACAAGCGCTCTGGGCACCGACGTGATGCATGGAAGTGAGAGCCCATCGTCGGCAGCGAGCACTTCAGATGGGCCTGCGGCAGCAGTGAATGGGAGACACAGTCACCACAAAGAAAAGCGCAAGAGAGGCTCTGCATTGGACAGGCTCATGAACGCATATGAAACTGAATCAAAAAGAGCAGCTCTGCTGTCTCAAGAAGAACTGAAAATAGCGAGAAAAGCAAACCGCTTGCAGCCAGAGGCGAACAACGTACAAACAGAGTTGCTGAAAGTTGTTTTTCCAAGCAGATGGCCCTTCTCATATTCGTGTCGACTCTGTAGCCGCCTGCAGCAACTCATAATATAGGCGAACTTCTGTCTTTAGACACAAAAGTTAGCCTTGAAATCTTGCTCCAACAGCGTTGGCACGGTGGTGTAGTGCCATGACTGAGGCCTATGCAGGGACGACACTCGTGGCTCCTTCGCCCACAAGTGCATAGCGCATGTCATGAGGAAGCGGCACCGCTTCTCCGCTGCTTGTCTCTTTTTTTTGATGGTGCATTTTCTTTTCAGTACAGCATGAATCTCGCATCTTTTGGCCGCAACCAAAGCCGGCTGCTGAACCAGAAGCAGCAGCAGCTCATTGCGGCGATCAGGATCGCGCTGGTATGCCGTCTCAAATACATAGCACGTGCGTCAAGCAGTCTAAGTGAGAACACACAAAAAACGACGACGACCAGCGAACAAACCTACATCGGATAGTCTTGGCTATGAACCGACATCGCCACGCAAATTTTTACTCAAAAGCAAAAAAAATACACAAAATGTGTCGCTATAGGAAAGAATATGTACACGACGATCATTTACTACAAAATAATGTATACACTGTTTTTCTGTATTTTCACTTCGCTCCAGATGCGACGTCATATGGTTATAGTATGCTAACTGAAATTAAAGCGAAGTGCTCGTGTAAGAGTAAGCGAATCCAGTTGAGTTCAACGACAGTTGAAATACTCAACTGAGGGTTAACTGAGCTGCCGTTGAAAACGCCCGTGTAACACGGGTATTATTAGACAATGAAGTGTACCATTCGCCATGACACTGTGCCGACTTGATGCTCCAGCCTCGGCCCGACAGACAGCATATGCTTCCACTAAAGACATTGAGACAGCATTCTAGTATTTGCTGGATGTGAAATGCTTACAGCCAAATATTTTTCACTCAAAAGACTGCTGCAGCGATGCAACCTGTGCAAGCAGACGATCTTTTTGCTGTT
Organism: Amblyomma mixtum; assembly: GCF_055824585.1. Lineage (NCBI taxonomy): Eukaryota > Metazoa > Arthropoda > Arachnida > Ixodida > Ixodidae > Amblyomma > Amblyomma mixtum. The sequence goes on along the minus strand of NC_143014.1, from coordinate 378,044,987 downwards.
GCAAATGAAGTGCTTTGCCCGTCCACATTTTCATTCCTCTCAGAGCCTTTACACGCTCACTTCTACAACACAGTGTGTCATCATCACTCGATGTGTCAGATCGCGTCCGTGATCGCCTGGCACCCCGCAGATATATTATACTATGTCAGTCGGTCAGTCCACAGCCCATAATATGGAATTTATGATAGCCACCTTGTTTTCCCTTGGAGTTCCCAACATTATTCCATCATTACTCAGCCGGGATCGAAACTGGGTCTCGCGGCTAGTCGGGCCACTGAGCTACTGCGGTGAAGCACGGACTCTGAAAGTGACACATTCTTGAACAATATGAACGGGCAGGCCGCCAAAGACAGACTCTTTTGGCACGATCCATGCAAACAATAAATGCCTGAATAAGTAGAAGTGCCGAAAATGACTACAACAGATAGAACAGACCCAGTCGCTTGTTGCACATCCCAGCAGGAAGTTAAAGAGAAAATGGCTTTTGAAGCCGCTCCCTGGAAAAACCTACTCAACATATTAATTTACGCTGTACCGATTCACCCGAGTCTGAGTGCTGGCCTGGCGTATGCAAGGAACTGCCATCGCTTACCTTTTACTTCTTTCCTCTTGTTTTGATCGCCCACACTTCTTTTTTCTAACTGTTCTGCGTAAGTTCGGGCATACCCACCCTATTTGTGGCATGGCAGTTTTCGAGACCTTCCTGGGTGCCTTGACACATACGAAAAACGATTGTTAATACACCTGATTTACGTCGAGACTGCATGCACATACTGTCCAACTTAAGAACTGTTTTTTTCGTCAACGAAGTCCCACCACATCGCAGAATATAAAGTCTCATCAAAGTCCTTCTCAGGCTTGGGACTGAAGTCCTCGATATCACTTACTGGCACTATGTAAAGGTGACTGCCCTTTTCGTGCACAAAGCACAGAAGCACAAACATACTGTGTGTACACGCCACAGCTAGAAATGCAAAAACAAAAAAGGCATAAGTACTATAAAACGCAACAGCTTGAACACGCATATTACGAGAAACTCGCAAAAACTTACGTTATACTATAGCGAGGCCACAATTAAAAGCAAGGACTGCAATCAAGCAAACATGACACACATGGGCACTGTTGTTCCAAGGTTGGCAAGATTGCTGCTTTCAGTGATTTCTTCAGAGGTACTGCTCCGTTTCACTGGTATATTGGTTATATATTGGTACAAATGGGTAATTTCGCAAATTTAATGTTTCTATATATATATATATATATATATATATATATATATATATATATATATATATATATATATATATATATATATATCGTTACGGGAATAAAGGCCCCGGGCATGGCGTATGGCGACCAAGTACCCTGCGCAGAAGAAGATGAGGCGCGGGGACCTTGCGAGGAATGAGCATTATGGAGAGAGTACAGAGATTACGGAAGGATGAAGCGGCGGCCGTGGAACCTAGAGATGTGACAGCCACCACCAAGTGTTCGACGCGCGGATACATCCCCGCAGCAAGAGTAACGTCACGTGCGCCCGACAAGCTTCCTAATCCACTGCAGGTATTCAGCAAAGTGAGCAGCCTAATATGGGTGATGGCAGTCGTTCTTGCGCACACCATCAGCGTCTCTAATTCGTGCTCCCCCATGAAAGGCTCCCAGACGAAGCGCGCGTCGATGCGTTGCAACAGGGGAGAAGTCTGCAAGATGGCGCAGACCGTCTCCCTCGTTATCAGCAGGCAGCCATCGCTCTGACCCTTGTTAAAGATCAAGGTAGCGTGGTCGGGCTGGAGGGGGATGAGGGAGGTCGGAGACGAGGCTGCTAGAAAAACTAGGAGAGAAAAATTTATACAAGTAAATTTACATTATTTACATGGGAGCTCGGTGACGAGACGCTCAATGCTGGAACGCTGCATGAGGAGAGCACACGATGAGACCATCTGAAAAGCCCCTCGGCCGTACCGCTGCCGAGGTTTTAAATGTTCCCTTTCACTAGGTTCCCTAGATGGGGGCCGGGCCTGCCGAGGAAGGAAGTTCTCTGTGGCACCAATCACACACACACACTCCCGAGGGATCACACCGCCGTCACGTGTTGGGAGAAAGATGCCATCCACGTAGCGCAGACGCTGGACTGTCCACCAGCGGCGTTCCCGCGAATTTCATGCGTTCGCACGCGGTGTATGGGAGACGCTCGCTCAAAACATCATCCGGGCAGACGGGCGCTGCTTCCGTGGGTAATCCAGGGGTTCACCCAACGTGCGTTTCGGGGCTAGGCGGCGTTCTGCAGCAGCCACGCCGTTTTCTTCCACACGACGAAGGCGAAACGTAACACCCTCCACGTTTCCCATTAGTTCTTTAAGCTGGGAGTACTATACCAGGGGTGGGGAGCGGCTCCTGAATGGCTCCTCCACATCCAGAGCGTGTGAGCCGAGATCGTGTGGCAGGCCGAGCACCTTGGCATTGGGGAACATGCGCATGAGCTTGCAGACCGTGTCCTTGTTGTGCACGATGCACATCTCTTCGTACTTCTGAAGTAACCGGCGCACAAAACACAACGGACAAGAAAAAGGTGGAACACGACGGACAGTAGCGCTCCTGTCCGTCGTGTTCCGCCTTTTTCTTGTCCGTTGTGTTTTGTGCGCTGGTTCCTTCAGAAGTATGTATTACCAACTAGCCCAACAAGAAGTGTTGCTCAAATTTACATCTCTTCGGTCGTCGCCAGCACTTGCCTCGCAGCGAGTTCGAAGAAGTCCAAAGAGTCGAAAGCCGAGCACCCGGCGAACACAGCCGTCGAAGTCCTATTCTTGATTAGTGCGCCCTTGCCCGCAACCAGCGCCTCTTTTTAGGTGATCAGTAAATGGCCATCGTCACTAGCAAGCGAGCATCCTTCCGGAAGAAGTCTCCTGGGGCCAGGGCGGTGATGCCAATTTGAGGACGATGTGGTTCTCAACGCATAGCAGGGCGTCCGGACCACCTCATTTTTTATTATTTCCATCTTAACGCAGCGGTTGCAACGGTGAATTGTTGACCTTGCAGTAGCATACTGCCAATAGCATAAGCTGCAAATGGAATTAGTTAGACATAAAATATGAAGTTAACATACAGTAAAATATACACAACAACCCTGACGATGCATAAATGCCACACAGTGACACAACACACCACTGAAATAGACTGAGTGAAAAAAAATATTCCATAGGCTCAGCGGTTACGGTGCACGGCTGCTGACCCGAAAGACGCGGGTTCGATCCCGGCCGCGGCGGTTGAATTTCTTTGGAGGAGAAATTCTGGAGGCCCGTGTACTGTGCGATGTCAGTGCACGTAAAAGAACCCCAGGTGGTCGAAATTTCCGGAGCCCTTCACTACGGCGTCTCTCATAGCCTGAGTCGCTTTGGGACGTTAAACCCCATAAACCAAGCAACCATTTTTATGAGGTGCTCCAAAAATTCAGGGGCATTGTAGACGAATTAAAATTAAGTTGCAAATGGCCCTTAAGGTTCGGTTTAAGGACATGGCACGATAGTGTTATTGAGTCCCATCAGTGGTCTGGGGTGCTCTTTCTACATCACTTCGCAAACATGAGCACTACATATTAAGGCAAAAGCCTTTCTTGGATCATGAGTGGTGTTTGCTCGACAAGACAGATCTATAGCCAATCCAACACTACCCACATTACAATCCATACATGGGCAGTCCTTTCTTAGGTAATGGGTGACATCTGAAAAAATTTTGAAAACCCAGCACCTCCCGAATGCAAGGCGAATGCTCTACCACAAGGCCACGCTTCTTTTTTTTTCTTTATTCCAAGGCCACGCTTCGGTTATGAAAGGTTTCCTTAGCAGTACTGTGCAAATTTTAAACAGGAATAATAAAAAAACGATGGTGCATTGACATTTAATGCAAAAGAATGGATCATCTGCAGTTTTCTAATGCCACTGAATGACAAATGACTAGAAATTCAGGCACAGATGGCATTACTCATGTCACCAGACACACAAACACGCTGAAATAGTTTGCTCTTTACATTAATGCTCTTAAGCAGACTTAAGTGCAACACTGTAATTTTTCTGTTCTTCCGCCACCAGAATGCTTTATGGCTCACCCTATCTCAACAATGTGATTACAAGTCGTCTTCTGCTTCGCAACTTTCATAATCAAAACTCATTCCTTAAGCACCATCTCTTGGAGCTGCGCAGTACTCAGCTGCATGCCGGTGCCGCGACAATACATCAAGCGGCTTTCGGTTGTTCGTACATATATATATATATATATATATATATATATATATATATATATATATATATATATATATATATATATATATATGTATATAAGCTTTGTTAATTGGCAACAATAACTGGGGATGCTAATTGCTAATCTCAATTGACTAGACGTTGCTCTCTGCTCTGCAGGTTGAGGTACTCGCACAAGACCTCCTTTTATTACACCAAAGCTCTTCCATGGCAGGTTAGCATGCCCGGCACACGACCCAAAGGGCAGTGCTTAGAGTCCCGGCTCGGTCTTTTTTATTTTCTGCAGAATTGTTTATCTTTCTTCACAGGCTATACGTAATGGCAGTGGAGTGATGTCACGACCCTGTAGACCAACGAGGAATTTCGCTGTAGCGCCATAGTCTTCGCCGAACATCCGCTTTAATGCTATCACGTTGAAAGGATGACATCCAGTGAACGCCCTCTGCCTTGAGTGTATAGCGACCAGCAAGCGTCTCAATTTCATGCAGTGCAATACTTGTAACAATACACAAGCTTGCCAGCACAGCGCAGCTGTTTCCTCTTGTTCCCCACTGAGCAGCAAATTGACCTGCACTATAAGCTGCCTGTACAGGAACAAAAAAAAGGGCAAGTATCTAGAAGCCTTGAACATGCCCCAGGTTTCTTACCTTTTTTTTGCCTTGAAAATGTTTAGCCTCCTTTCGACTTCCACGCAGGTCCGGCAGCGTCACAATGCAAATGCGCATGAACAGACCATGTACATAGAGGCAACGCGATCACAGAAAGCAGCACTGTCCCGCTGCATATGTTTTGCTCAACTGTATAAGCTGTGTGACGTACAGCTTCTACTTTCCGCAGCGTCACAACTGTTTGCCACATAAAAAGCAAAAGCTCACATTGCAGTTCTCTATGTCGGCCTCGACTTGCTTCCTCTGTTGTTTGATTTCGACCAACTCCGTTTGGAGCTTGGTCAATTGCAGCTTGAATTGCTGCAAAGCAGGTGCAGAAAGCACAACCCACATCAGCTCTCTTCAGATAATAAATGCAACATTCCTCTATGACACAAAACTTTTGCTGTGTGAGCTAGAGATTACAGCAAGCTTATGCAAGTAAAATATGAGTGCCAGAAGTATAGTGGTAAGCATGATAGTACCAATCTCGCGCCACTTAGCTGAATGCAATGGCTAATTAAGACAACAAAGGCACATTAGCACCAAGCTCGCTACCTGCATTTTTGCGATGTTTTTTTATGAACCACAGCTGCGCACACAGTGTAGCTGCATGGCATGCCTGAGATAGCTTGGAACAACTTGAGCGCCAAGCATGTGATTGCTAAGTGCGTACACGACAAGTAACACTAATATGCAGCAGTTCTAGAACATGCTTTACAGTACTTTATTGCACATGCCAGTGCCTCTGCTCATTCACTCTGAATTCCAACACCCTTGCATACCCACTTTTGCCATAAACCTTCAATAGTTCCTGTGGTGCTTTACAGCTGGTAGGTGTGAAGGTATTTGCAGCAGATAGATTTTTAACTCAGAATTGGTGCCATCATCATGCTGTCTAAATGGAGAAATGTGTTCTTGGGTTACAGCTCACAGTTCCTGCGTCCTTGACTGCGTCCTTGACTGCGTTGACTACGTCCTGGTCCTTGACTGGGCACGGGAACACAGCTCAAGGCATCGTCTTGATTCAGCGGTCTTTCGACATGCAGGCTTTCCTGGCCTTACTCGCATCGCTGCTATCAGCTGCGCAGTACAACCAGCCAGTGTCCTGGGCGTCGTTTTCGGTAGCAAGCCCACAACCCGCTGATCACTGCTTCACGCTCCCTTCCTACTGTGACCTTCCCCCGGTACAACTCGACGATTTTCATCCGGCATCATCGGCAACGGCATCACTACCCGTCAGCTATTTAAGCGGCCCCCCGTCAACGGAAGCTTCACTGGGCACGGGAACACAGCTCAAGGCATCGTCTTGATTCAGCGCTCTTTCGACATGCAGGTGTGTGAAAAAGTTCCACTATATGCGAAGAAATCTGATGACAGATGCCTAGTAGTGTTCCCGTGCCCCGGAACTTTGTGCGAAATATTATGTGAGTGCTTCTCGATGTTGTTTCTCCTGTTATGCTGTGGCGATGTTGAATCTAATCCTGGCCCTCCTAAACGACAACCTGCTGTGACTGAACTTGATAGCTTACCTGATGACCCTGCTGAGCAAATGGCAGTTCTGTTTCAGCTACTCAAAGATCTGCACACCCGTTCCGCGCAAAGCGCGAAGTCTCAGACTGAGTTGGCTGCTGATATAAAATCCATAAAATCCGGTCAAAAAAGTATACAATCAGACATCACCGATATTCGCAAGCGGCTAGACGACCTAGAAACCAAATCAGATTTATTCGACCATCTATCAGAAGAAATAGCCATGACTCAGACATCAGTAGAAGAACTTAAAGCTGAAAACTGCCGGTTACAATCACGTCTCAATGAGCTAGAAGATCGGTGTCGACGGGATAACCTAATATTTTACGGCATTCCCGATTCAGAAGAATCATGGCTCGAAACAGAAGAAAAACTAACAAATCAGATTAAGGCTGTTTATGAATCATTTCCCGCGGACTCAATTCAGCGTGCGCACCGCTTACTCACTTTTTCTCCTGACAAATGTCGCCCCATTATTGCAAAATTTTCCAACTTTAAAATGAGAGATAAAGTGCTCTCACTTCGTAGTCTGCTAAAATCCGATGAAGTAACAGTAAACGAAGATTTTTCGGTTGCCACATGGGCCGCCCGCAAAAAGCTAATCGATTTTGCAAAATCTGAGCCCGAGTCTCTAAAGTTCAAGCTTAAATACGATAAACTGTCAATGAATGAAAGGTTATACTCATACGACGCAATATCTGATAGCATTCAGGAACTTCGGACACGCACAGCTCGCAACTCTAGTCACTCATGTGCTTCATCCTTCGCCTCTGTCTAGGGGCATGTGAGGGGTGGTGGTCTGAATTCTCGGTTCAAATCGCAACTCTCTGTCTTATTTACCGACGCTAGGAGTGTGCAGAATAAACATGATGCACTGTCATCTATTATTGATACATGCTCTGCGCATATTATTGCCCTTACAGAAACATGTCTCTCACCGCACGTTGAAGACCACGAAATGTTTGAGAACGCAGATAAATTTTCCATATACAGATGTGATCGCCTTGCTCATCGTGGTGGTGGCGTTCTAGTCGCTATATCTAATAACATTCCATGCTCAAGCGTCAATATTATTACTAGCCTTGAAATAGTCTGGGTGTCGTTAACTCTTGACCATCGTAAATTAATACCGTGTTCTGCAACTTTATCGGCACAGGTTTGAAAAACTCTCCCGCCACAACCGTTGGCTCGTTTGTGGTGAAACCGCGCACAAAGCTTCCTTATTGTTGTCCGTTTCAAGGCATAGTAAGTATAAAAGTGGTACTTACTAGGTTTGGTCACGCGAGATGCGAAACAAGAAGCACCCGTGTTGAGATCGAGCCGCCGTCATCGAATTTCTGCCGAAAGATACTTGTGGCGTCATCTGGCATCGCTGAAGGAAAGCGCCGTGAAAGCAGACGGCAGAAATACGACGAGACAATGGAGAACATATTTTTTATTGGTAAATCACCGTCAAGTCATTTAATTTGTTTACGATAGTTTTCAAAATTCGTTGGCCGAAAAATATTTCACGCGCTTAAGCAGACGACATGGCCCGAACGACGCATTCAAAGCAAGCCGCCGCGCTCGTTGCAGCGCTCATCGCGGCGCTTTCCTTCAGCGATGCCAGATGGCGCCACAAGTATCTTTCGGCAGAAATTCGATGACGGCGGCTCGATCTCAACACGGGTGCTTCTTGTTTCGCATCTCGCGTGACCAAACCTAGCAAGTACCACTTTTATACTTACTATGCCTTAAAACGGACAACAATAAGGAAGCTTTGTGCGCGGTTTCACCACAAACGAGCCAACGGTTGTGGCGGGAGAATTTTTCAAACCTGTGCCGATAAAGTTGCAGAACACGGTACTTAGTGTATGCTATTGATCCCCATTTACCCCACCTTCGTTTATAAACTAAATGCATGACTGTCTTAACAAAATCAGCACGACATTTCCTTCGGCTCCTATAATTCTACTCGGGGACTTTAATTTTCCAAACATCTTTTGGAACACCAATTCCATGCCCACATTGTCTCCATTCTCGATGCAAGGCGATGAGTTCATTAACTTATGCTCTCTATTTTCACTGACACAGCTAATTACTGAACCAACTAGAGTTTTATTGAATTCCTCAAACATTCTTGATCTTATCCTGACTACTATGCCTGATTATGTATCCGACATCACTCAGTTACCAGGTATTAGTGATCATTCGTTAATTACTTTTAATCTCAACGCGGCACCCCCCCCCCCCAACCTTCCAAGGCAAAAAAGAAAATACGCGACTATAAGAGAGCAGATTTCACAGCAATAAATAACGAACTGTGCGTTTTCATGCAATCTTTTCTTTCAAACTTCTATGATCGCTGCATTCAATCAAACTGGGATATCTTTGCAGCTGAGGTTGACCGTCTAACAAACAAATATATTCCAGTACGAAACATCTCGAACTCGCACGCGCCATGGTACAACGCCCATATCAAAAGATTATCAAACAAGAAAAAACGGCTGTATCGCACCGCAAAACGTTCACCAGCTACTTCGCGCTGGGCTGCTTACAAAGCTGCCTCCAAAACATACATAACCGCCCTAAAAAATGCCAAAGACCATTTCTTACTAACACCTTACCGGACATGCTACAAACAAATCCTAGAAAATTTTGGCGAGTTATAAAACCCACAGCCAGCAATCCTATTGCTTTCATAGACTCGCGTGATGATCCAGTTGATAATACCATCTGTGCTACTGTATTAAACGATACTTTTGTGAACAATTTTTCATCCCACAGCCGCACCCGTCTTCCTGATGTACATCATCATGACTACTCGATGATGCCGCCCCTGACTATTGACCCAGCCGGTGTTGCTCGGCTAATTAGTACTCTGAAAGATCATTCCAGTCCAGGATATGACCTCGTTAGTGCTAAATTCCTAAAGAATACTTGTGTCTATAGTTCAGTTATTTTAACACATATATTTCAACAGTCAGTGGACACAGGCACACTACCTGAACAATGGAAAATCGGGAAGATCGTTCCACTTCACAAATCGGGGAGCAAGACATCTGCTGCTAATTATCGCCCCATATCTATCACAAGCACATGTTGCAAACTACTCGAGCATATCATATTCACTACACTTGTGAACTTTATCGAAAGCAATTCATTTTTCTCCTCTGTGCAACATGGTTTCCGAAAATCATATTCATGTGACACTCAACTAATTTCTTTCACAAACAGCTTGCAACATATACTTGACAGGTCATCAGTCGCTGATTGCATTTTTTTAGACTTTTCAAAAGCATTTGATAAGGTTTGCCAATACTTGCTTCTTCATAAATTACGTCACCTAAATATTGACAATAACTTGTTCAAATGGATTGAATGCTTTCTGACTAACCGTTCCCAATTTGTCGCTGCTAATGGTTACAACTCACCCTTTGTTAATGTACTTTCTGGTGTTCCAGAGGGTTCCGTTCTTGGACCATTACTGTTCTTAATTTATATCAATGATCTTCCTTGTCATGTGTCCTCTAACTTACATTTATTCGCCGACGACTGTGTGATTTTTCGTGAGATTAAAAGCGATAACGATATCAACATCCTACAGCGCGACCTTACGGCTATAGTTAATTGGTGCAATCAGTGGCTAATGGAACTAAACTTTAACAAATACAAGGTCTTGCGTGTATCCCGTTCTGCTAATCCGTCTCCCGTGTTCTACTTGAATGACATTCCACTTGAAAGCGTCAATTCTTATAAATACCTAGGCATTCACATTACTTCTAACCTATCTTGGAGGCTTCACATAGACTACATAATCAATAACGCTAACAAAACTTTAGGTTATCTGCGACGTAATTTTTCTCGCGCGCCTTCTTCTTTGAAATCAGTTCTTTATAAAACATTAATACGTCCGAAGCTAGAATACTCACCAGCAGTCTGGGATCCTAGCCTTGACTACTTAATTACTTCGCTTGAACGTGTTCAAAATAACTCCGCTCGCTTCATTCTTTCTAACTATAACCGAGGAGCTAGCATAACCGAAATGAAAGCTAACCTTAGTCTTCAGTCATTGGCTTCGCGACGAAAAATTTGTCGGCTAACCCTATTTCACAAGTTATATTATCACTCCAGCCTACACAATAATTTATTTCATAGACCTTACTACTTATCTCGCCGCATTGATCATTCCCACAAAGTTGCCATCCCAGTATGTAAAACAGTTTCTTTCTTACACTCATTTCTCCCGCGTACTTCTAAGGAATGGAACAATCTTCCTGGTGAAATTGTATCTATTACTGACGTAAATAACTTTCGCAAAGCTTTGGCTGGTGTTGTGTAAACTCTGACGATTTTGTTCAGCACTAATGTATTGTGTCTAGCTAACATTGTATACACAGGACTAATCTTTGATGTACCCGTTTCCTTTTTCTCCATTGTTTTGTTCTATATTTTCTGCGAACTCCTCTCTGCAATGCCTGCAAGGCCCTGAGGGTAAAATAAATAAATAAATAAATAATGTCCGGGTTATAAACCGCACCCTTCTGGCTGTACCTGCCAGGGTACCTTGATTTTAAATAAGGCTTCAATTGCAGGCAATAGTATTGAACAGTTTCATGCTTTAGAGATGTGAAAATGCTGCTTTCGGCAAAGCTATTTTTGTGCTGCCAACTTTGTTTTTTTTTATTTCAAACAATCGTTCAGAAAGATGATTGCATTATCATGTGGATCCCTAGGTAAAAGCTAGCTAGTTGGAATGCAGGGAAATAATTTCCATTATTATCGCTGAACTTAATGGCGAAACTAATAGAGAAAACAGTTAGGCAGGGATGCTTTAGTCAGGCACATTGGAAGGGCAGCCCTGGATATTTTTCAAGGATCACATGTCAGAATGAAACTTCTCCCTGCCCTATGCAGTAGAACCCCGCTGCTACATTCCTCACTGCTGTGTTTTTCCCGCTGTTGGGTCGCTTTCTTCGGGTCTCAGCATAGCTCCCATAGGATCCAATGTATTGGGAACCTCGCTGTTACGTTGTAGCTGAGGAAATGTTCCCGCATGATGCGTCGCAACCAGGCACCCTGAACCCGCCCGGGCAATCCACACCAACCGCCGTTTTGAATTTTGACAAGTCTTGGCCAGGCTTCGCTACGGAACTGTCTGCAAGAAGCCGCGCGCGAGTTGCTGAGGCCGCCACTAGATGGCCACCCGCCTCGTGAACGTCAAACTTGTGAACCGTGATGCCGCGATCTTTGTCGTGCTTTGATGGCGTCGGGGCGTCGCGCAAATGGAAGGCGCTCGCCCTTGAGGGAAAGCTGGACCTACAAAACGCAGCTGACAGGCAGCCTGCGCGGCCTTCGCGGAGCAGCGCGGAGAGCAGCCTACGACCATTTTAGTGCTTGATGCTGTGCACTACGTTGCTTCAGCGTGGACTGTAGTGAGGGCGTCAAATGCACAGCACTGCTGTGCGCGGTGTGGCTTTCGCGTGGAAGTGGAAACTACCATGGAAGATGAAGAGTAACAAAGCAGCCTCTTGTGATCAAGAGCTCACTGAGGCTATCAATTTTGCTGGGTGCCACGGGGATCACATGCGGCGACTACGTCGCTGTGGATGCTCCCGTCGTGAAGTTGGAGTGCAAGCGCATTGCAGAGATCATTGCGAACTCGATTGTGCGTGAAGCCGCTGACTGCGATGACGAGGAGGAGCACGAGCCGCGTCATTCCTGGGACTTGGCAGATCCGATGTTTGGAGAAGCCGTCACGGCTCTAGACCCCTCCGCGGGTATGTGCGTCGCAATGCAAAGCTATGCTGACAGCAATGCGGCCTTCCAGGCTATTGAGAAATGCATGTTGCTTTCCAGCGAGCAAAACAAACTGCAATCCACCTTTTTGGATTTTTTAAATTCCCAAGGTCACTTTGCGGAAATAAATTGTTTCAAGTCAAAGCTGCACTGTTTTCATTCATTTTTGGAGCTTTCCTCACTGTTGCGTTTTCCTGGCCGTTGTATTGTTTTTCCTGGTCTGGTGAAAACCATATGAACTGGGTTCTACTGTATATCATTTTGGCCAAGTTTGGCACGATCCAATTTCAAAGTTGGACATTTTTATCATTCCAGTGCAGGCAATTCTTATACATGAAAATGCATTTGCGATGTCACAAACATTGCCTACTACCTGCTTGCTGAGCAAATATTTTAAAGCTTATACCTACCTATTTAAATAATCTCATTAATGGAGCTAGTCGTCAGCAGTCAGTTTCTATGCCATGCTGTGCTGGGTACTGCCCAGATGGAATCAATAGAAGCAGCAATTAAACGGGACATGCTGTTACACACAGCCGGGATGAATGCACAGGGTTACTAGAAACGCACTGCGCAAAATGATACTCACCAGAGACTCTCAGGAGGTGTGGGCTACACTTCTCTTGTCCTATATGCTTTCAAACAAGATTGTGGCCGGTGGCATCAGCACCCCTTGCGCTGTCTCACAGGTGCTCGGTAAAACTACTACTGAACAGGCAACGATTCAAGAAAAGCTGAGGCTGTAGTTATCCCTGGAAGCACCCCGGAAGCTTGCACACTTTGTGTGCGACGCACATCTCTTCGGTCTCCGCGAGCACTTGCCTCGCAGCGAGTTCGAAGAAGTCCAAGCAGTCGAAAGCCGCGCACACGGCGAACAGAGCCGCCGAGATTCTATTCTTCATTAGTGCGCCCTTAGCCGCAACCAGCGGCTCTTTGCTGGTGACCAGGACATGGCCGCCGTCACTATCAAAGGAGAATCCTTCCGGAAGAGGTTTCTCCCGGGGCCAGGGCGGTGATGCCAATTTGAGGACGATAGGGTTCGCAGCGCAAAGCAGGGCGTCCGGATCACCTTATTTTTTTATTATTTCCATCTTTTACGGTTAATTTTTGACCTTCCAAATAGCATACTTCCAATACCATAAGCTCCAAATGGATTTAGACATAAAATATGAAGCTAACGTACCGTAAAATATACACAACAACATCATCTGCTAGAGAGCTCTTTCAACGCTTATAGCATGGTCACAGTTATTTGTATGACGTACCCAAAGAATTCAGGGGCATTTAAGATGAATTAAAATTTAGTTGCAAATGGCCCCAAGGTCTGCCTTAAGGACATGACACAATAGCAGTATTGAGTCCCATCAGTGGTCTGGGGTCCTCTTTCTACATCACTTCGCAAACATGGGCACTACATATTAAGGCAAAAAATGCCTTTCTTGGTTTATGAGTGGCGTTCGCCTGACAAGACAGATCCATAGCCAATCCAACAACACTACCCACATAACAATCCATACATGGGCAGCCTTTTCCTAGCCAAAAATTTTTTTAAATCACAGATGAAAAAAAATAAATAAAAACAATTAAAACAAAAACCAATCAAAGTAATAGAACACAAAAAAAAACTATGAAAATGACCAAATAGAGGGCAAAACTTGAGGGTGAAAGATTGTCCAGGAAAACGCTTTCACATTTCTGCTCTTAAGCAGACTTAAGTGCAACCCTGTAATTTTTCTTTTGTTTCGCCTCCACAATGCTTTATGGCTCACCCTATCTGAACAATGTCATTGCAAGTCGTCTTCTGCTTCGCACCTTTCATAATCAAAACTCATTTCTTCAGCGCCATCTCTTGGAGCTGCGAAATACTCTGACGCATGCCGGTGCCGCAGCAATAGACGCTTTACAGCGCGAGAGCATGGGCGCCGCCATATTTGGTCACATGACCATTCCGCCATCGCTGGCCTTCGGGCCTTCTCGTTTCGAAGGCTGCCGGCGCGCTGGTGCCCGGCTGCAAGACGCTTCTCCGGCTCTCGCTGTGGATAACGAGCTGCCGGACGGCACGAAAATTTGTTGTGAGTGCGCATAGAACGTGTTGGTGCTGGAAAATGTTTGCTTCAACCAGCTGATTTACTCGTCTCCTTCAGACTGCCGGCATCGGCTCGAATGTGTCAACAGACCGCGGTCAGCTACCTGCGCGTTCATATTTATTCAGTCGATTCACGTCGTAACAATATTTGTGGACCGCATAACTTGTTGTCGAACTGCAGATTAAAAGCGGGCCAGTGCATGCAAGCGTGCTTTATAGAGCTCGATGTTTTTGCCGAATGGCGGAATATGTGTTCACAGCTATCAAGAACGTTCGCTACTCAGCACTGTGCACGCGACTTACTGCCGAACGTCCGCGTGCGTGTGATGGCCGGCCGATTGTTGAGATATATATTTTATCCTCCGTTAACATTCCGGCTTCCAAAGGAAGAGTATGGATGTTTTTCAAGGACTCCTTCAGAAGCTCAGCGACGTTCGACCGTGCTCTCTTGCTAAGTAAAACTGAAAACTGCTCGGAGTTCAGCAGCCGCAGATGTAAGCAGTCGGAATAAGCTGGAATATTCGAAGTCCTGTAATGATAAATTTCACAGCTGTCCCGTGCATTAGCGCACTTCTGTAGAGCTTTGCACTGGGCGACAGAATTGCATGTCGAAACGCCTCCTTTGAGGACCTTTGCAAACGCTCCGTTGCCGCTTCCACCGTGCTTGCGTTAAGTAGGCGCGACAGTTTAGTGAGCACCGTGCCGAGGCCAAGGAAGCACTTATTGCAAAGGTATGAAAAAGCACCGATCATTGGATGCATTGGATCAGTGCTTCTTAAAGGTGAGAAAGGTTACAGGCATATGTACGCTCGTTCTGCCATTCCCGTAGCTACTGCTGGCGTTAAATTAAACTGGCGCGCGGCGTCTGTGGTATGTTTATTTTTTTCGTGGAACAACACATTAACGTTCTGTTCTGCTTGGAAGTAACGTGAACTCGCAAGACAGCTCCTCCAAAACGGCGGTAATTGTTTCGTGGTTTCGTTTATGTAACAAGCGCGTCTATTTTTCCGACACTACACCGCAGTGATATGAGATCTAGATATTAATTCAACAAAAACAGCTAAATTCATTCACAGCTAAATAAATTCAACAATACGCATCACATCCTTATCACAGCTGGGTTGTTTAAGTCATTTGACTTTCGTACATAAGCTGCGCAACAGCGTTTTGCACTGCGCGGCGATGCTGCTAACGCCGGCTTCGAAGGCCAGAAGTGACAGACCTCCTAGTGGCGCCATCTGTCGTGGACAGAGCAAACTGCTCTCTGTAAACGGTGTATACATCAAGCGGCTTTCGATTGTTCGTACGTATTGTTGTGACCGTACTTCTGACCACGTGGGCCCGATCAGGCATCTACCGTGAACAATCACCAAGGCCGACAACCTCGCGACGACCATGGGAAGTGGGATGCTTGGAATGCCCCTCCGAGCCTCAGCGGATTAGTGTAGCAGGAATGTCAAAGGCCATTGTCAGCAGTAACCCCAGCGAAATTCCTTGAGCGGAGTGCAGCGGCGACGAAGGCAGGCGAGGCCCAGGAGCTATTGTCCGAGCAACCACCGTGAATGCGGAGGCGACCTGGCGGCGCCGTCACGCTGGCGGATAATTGAAGAATTCTGTGTCCCCGACTCGCGTTCTGGGCAATCGGCGGGGAGGCAAGTTCATTCCCCTGCTGGAGGACTTCGGGAGATTCCTTTCCCGCAGGGCTGGATGAGTCAGCATTCTCCCCCTCTCATCGGCCCAGCTGCGGGAGAGTGGAAAAGCTCGCACCTGCCCAGCCGTGGGTGGTGACAAGAACGTCCCCTTCGGTCCATCCGATTGGACAGTGCTCGTCGACCATTATTCCCCAGCCAGGGATCTGGGGAAACCGAACGATATTTAACTCGGCCGTGAGTGTGGCCGAGAGAAGCCTGCTAGCTCCAGTCGACTACGGTTGACGAAGACGTTCCCCATCCACTGAGAGCCATTCTCAGTCCCGCTCTTTGTAAATAATGTAAATATGTGATTACAGTTTTCCCTTCACTTCCCCTACTCCCCGTCACCGGCCCACGTTCCTTCCTCCTTCGGCACTGCGGCGGTGCTCCTGGACGCGATGCCTGGTGGGACACGCTACTAGCTCGGCAAAACATATCAGTATATATATAGGCTTTGTGAATTGGCAACATTAACTGGAGATTCTAATTGCTATCCTCAGTTCACTAGACGTTGCTCTCTGCTCTGCAGGTTGAGGTAGTCGCACAAGACCTCCTTTTTTGCCATCAAAACTTCTCCATGGCAGGTTAGCATGCCCGGCACACGACCCAAAGGGCAGTGCTTAGAGTCCCGGCTCGGTCTTTTTTCTTTTCTGCAGAATTGTTTATCTTTCTTCACAGGCTATACGTAATGGCGGTGGAATGATGTCACGACCCTGTAGACCAACGAGGAATTTCGCTCTAGCGCCATAGTCTTCGCCGAACATCCGCTTTAATGCTATCACGTTGAAAGGATGACGACATCCAGTGAACGCCCTCTGCCTTGAGTGTATAGCGACCAGCAAGCGTCCCAATTTCGTGCAGTGCAATACTTGTAATATTGCAGAAGCTTACCAGCAGAGCGCAGCTGTTTCCTCTTGTTCCCCACTGAGCAGCAAATTGACCTGCACTATATCTGCCTGTACAGGAACAAAAAAAGGGCAAGTATCTAGAAGCCTTGAACATGCCCCAGGTTTCTTACTTTTTTTTTGCCTTGAAAATGTTTAGCCTCCTTTCGACTTCCACGCAGGTCCGGCAGCGTCACAATGCAAATGCGCATGAACAGACCATGTACATAAAGGCAACGCGATCACAGAAAGCAGCACTGTCCCGCTGGATATGTTTTGCTCAACTGTATAAGCTGTGTGACGTACAGCTTCTACTTTATTTATTTATTTATTTATTCTTAAATACCTTACAGGGCCCAGAAGTGCATTGAGTAAGGGGGACAAAAACAATAGATTAAGCACAATAGGAACAATGAGTTCAAAACAATGCGTGATACAAGGCAAAAAGTAAAAACAATTATAAATATACAGGGCGATACGCAAATACATGACATACATCACCACGAGCAACAAAAATGAAAATAGTAGCAAGAATGCATCGCATGTACCCTATACAAATCTAAAGAAAAAGCAGTAGCCGTAAAAACATACAAATGGTTGAAATTGCACAAGAAACCAAAACTTTGTACAATACCAACGAGAAGAAAAGGGAAACAACGACACAGAGCAACCTGTACAAAGACACAATGTCGTTAAAGAGAATGCTTGTGCAGCTCGTCTTGAAATGATTGGTGGTTGCCGATAGATGCGATACAGTTGGGAAGATCATTCCAAAGAACAATGGCACGTCGAAGTGCAGATGAATTGAAGGCTAGGGTTCTTCCGTAAATGCGTTTAATGCTATATTGGTTATGTAGGCAGCCTGAAATGCGTGAAGTCTCTTCGAGGGACAAGGGAGATGGAGTTCAGAGGAGCAAGGTTCCGGGCTAGTTGGACGCACATAGAAACACGGACACACATAGAAATGACACACACACACGAACGCTGACTCACAACTGAAAGTTTATTCTGGTGGAAAGACCCTTAAATAGAAAACATTAGGGGGTGGGTAACAGGGCTGCTGCACCCTGACTTTAACCATTGCACCACTATTGGGCGAGGACGCGATAAGCTGACAAGGGAAATCGTTGAAGCCCTCCAAATCCATTATGTCGGTCAAGACTGCGTCAGTAGTCTATCCCTCTTCTTGTCAAAAAAAAAAGAGCTAGATTTTCTGGGTGCGTTGACTAACGCCTATGGTCCTGGTGCACCACACACAGCTGATTAATTCACGGTATCCTCGTTGCTACCGCTTTTATCTTACTTTTAGTTCCACACCCCCTTTTGGGCACGTTTTTAAAACTTTTACCTTCTTTATGCTTTTACATTTTTTATATGTTTATGTTTTCACCTGTATAATTTTCACATGTGTCCTTCATAGTTTTTACCTTTCCCCGCCCTTTTGGGCACTTTTTCATAGTTTTTGTTAATGTTGCCTACCTGACCACTGTTACGCGGCCCTTTACACCGTCTTTTTATCGCTTATAACTTTCTTTTGTTCCCTGTTGTGTTTTTGTGTCATCTTGTGACGCGACCACATTGATTGCCGGTTATCTCTGAGCAGCCCTGTTACCCACCCCCTCATGTTTTCTGTTTAACGGTCTTTCCACCAGAAGAAACTTTCAGTTGTGAGTCAGCGCTCGTGTATGTTTTCTACATGTGTCCGTGTTTCGTCGCGCTGTTTCTCCCTCCAAGGGAGATGGCCTGGTGCTGTGATGATATTTATGAAGTAAGCATAAAATCCCCGCAGGGGCGTCTGATTCATGCAGACAATGGTGAGTTGCGACACCACGGGTACATGAGCATCCGCAGGGACATCCCCGTAGGGAGATGATGGTGAACAGTGCGTCACCACGGACCCGAGCACCCGCGCTTAGCCGTACGTGGCATTGCCGTCTCCGGGGAAAAGGGGATCCTGGTGGTTGAGCCAATGCCGAGCGTTTGGACGTTTAAGGCCCCTCGGCGGAGGCAACACACCACTTTGGCCCCAGCTTCCTGTAGACGGCACCTCCGGCCTGACCCGACCGGGGGAAATCGGCAGTCACTTTTTCCTATCCTCCCCTCTATCTTTCACTTTCCTTTCTCTTTCTCACAACTCTCCTGTCTCCTCCTCTCTTCTTGGTTTTTTTTTTCACTTTTCATAGGCGGCCAGGGTTAACCTTGTGTGGCCAACTACCCTGAGTTGTGTCATATTTGGTTATACTTGATGTGTACAGCTGGCGTGGGCAGGACTTGCTCGCAAGTTCCTGTCGCGTCCCCTTGTTGGGCTCCATGGTGGGTGGCTGGCACCATGACCGAACAACTTGAATTTTTTATGGCTCCCCGTTTTTCCAAACCAGATCGCTCTCTCAAGAGAGGGCGGAACGAAGCAGAAGAGTTTTTTCAAAAAAGAAAAGTCAGTTTTCCTAAGTACCATGTGATCCATAGTGAAGTACATGATAAGCAAGCTAGAATCCTGTCTCCCTTCCTAGTGTCAAAGTGTTTGACAGAAGCCTTGGGCATTGGCTACAAGGTATCTAAAATGGCCACCGGTGACTTACTGCGCGAACTGCGTGACAACGTGCAACACTCAAAACTGGTAAACATTGTATCTGTTGGGGATATTCCTGTCTCCGTGATATCACACCGATCTCAGAACACCGCCCGAGGCGTTATATCCGAAAATGACTTTGTCCACATCACTGAAGAAGAGATGCTCGAAGGTCTGAGTGACCAAGACGTGATAGACGTTCATCGAATCAAGATCCGGAAGGATAGTAAGGAAATAGACACAAAACACATGATTCTGACGTTGAACACCAGCACACTGCCCGACACAGTCGAAGTAGGATATCTGAAAGTTAACGTAAGACCATACATTCCCAACCATCGCCGATGCTTGAACTGTCAAAGGTTCGGCCACGGCTCACAAAGTTACCGCGGTAGGAAAACATGCGCGAAATGCGCCTCGAAGGATCATTCTGATCAATGTGACGCAGCCCCGCACTGCGCAAACTGTGAAGGAGACCATGCACCATACTCCAGGGCGTGTCCGTCGTGGAAAAAAGAAAAGGAGATAATCACCATAAAGACAAAGGAAAAAAATTACGAGGAACTTAAGCGGCCGAAGTGCTGAAAGGCGAAAGCCTGAGTGCTGCATTCTGCTACGTGATTGTTCACTGCACATTTTGTTGGTGCATTAATTAACTGCCAATTAATGACGCTTAAGCTTCGCCTTTACAAGTGGAACGCGACAGCGTGTTGTAGCGCTGCCACGGAGTCCAAGGAACGCCACCACCCGTTCGGCACGATGCGTTGCCCTTTGAACGCAACGCTTTTGAGGAAAGGAAATGGGGCTTTAATTCTCTGTCATCTCGGTGGACACCTGAGCCGCACCGTACAGGAAGGGAGGAAGTGTGAGTGAAAGAAGAAAGAGGGGCCGTAATGAAGAAAACGAAAATTGTATTTAAGGAAAGGAAATTACGCATTAACTGTCTCACATATCTGAGTAGACACTAGTCGAAAATTGTATTTGAGGAAAGGAAGCTGCGCAGTAACTGTCTCACATATTTCGGTGGACACCCGTCAAAATTCGCGCGCGGTGACGTCACGACAATTTGGACCAATCTGAAACGCGGACAATTACGCCTTGCTCGTCGGTAAATTGGTATCTGAGGAAAGGAAATGCATCTGTCTCTCATACCTCAGTGGACACCTAAACCTCACCGTAACGGGAAGAGAGGAAGATGGGAGTGAACGAAGACACCGTATTCACTAGACGCACCTTTGTTCGTTCCAAACCATCGTGCTGGCATGGCGGAGTGGAAGCGTGCTCGACTCGCACTCCGGAGACCGGGGTTCGATTCCCAAGCTCGGCAAATTTCTTAATTGGTTTTATTTATTTATCTGGTCCCAAAAGCACAGTCCCAAAAGACGTCGAAGAGTCTTTTTGTCAGTGGGACGCGGAAAACTGGAGACAGCAGCGGTCTTGTCGGGATCTGGGAGAACACCGCGCGCGCTGACAACATGGCCGAGGAAACGAAGCTCCTCAAAACCGAAATAGCATTTCTCAGGCTTGATCGTAAGTTGCGCACATTGGAGTGCCCGGAGCACTGTGCGCAGCCGCTCCAAGTGTTGCTCGAAGGTGGGCGAGAAAATGACGACATCGTCCAGGTATACGAGGCACGTCTGCCACTTGAGCCCAGATAAGACAGTGTCCATCATGCGCTGGAAAGTGCCAGCGCTGAGCACAGTCCAAACGGGAGCACCTTAAATTCGTATAGACCATCAGGCGCCACAAAAGCAGTTTTCTCGCGGTCTCGCTTGTCCACCTCTATCTGCCAGTAGCCGCTTTTGAGATCTAAAGAGGAAAAGAACCTGGCATCACGTAGTCTGTCGAGTGCATCATCAATCCTGGGGAGCGGGTAAACGTCCTTTTTGGTCACGTTGTTCAGTTTGCGGTAATCAACACAAAATCTCAAGGTGTTGTCTTTCTTTTTCACGAGGACCACCGGTGATGCCCATGGGCTTGTCGACGGTTGAATGACATCGTCGGCGAGCATTTCGTCCACTTGCCTTTTAATGGCTTCGCGTTCCGTCGAAGAAACGCGGTATGGGCGCTGGCATACGGGTGGTGTAGTCTCGTCGGTGATGATGCGATGCTTTGCGACAGGCGTACGACCGACCCTGGAGCTTGTGGCAAAACAATCCGCGAAGTCGGTTATAAGCGCCGAGAGGAGAGCCTTCTGCTCAGGCGCCAAATCCGGATTGATTCTGACGGACGGAAGGACAGGACATGGTGGAGCCTGGTCTTGAGGGATTGTCTCCAGGGCGCACACTTGAGGCACCACGGCGAAGTCATGCAGGAAGGCGACAGCCGTGCCCTTGGCGAGGTGCTGCAACTCGTTGGCAAAATTTGTAAGGAGCACACTAGCACAAACGTCTTGTAGTTGGACGAGCCCGCGAGCGACGGCTACTCCCTTCTCGAGCAGCAGGGGTACGTGGCTATCAGCGACACCTTCGTAGTCGTGGAATAAATCGTTCCTTACGAGAACTAGCACACTGGACCGGGGTGGCACCATTACGTCGTCGTCAACAAGTCGCAGAGCAGTGAAGCGTGAGTCGTCTGTGTCAGTGCGCGCCACGGCCCGTTTAGTCGAGAACGTGACCCGTGCTTCGTGCAGGTCAATGACAGCACCGTTCATGTGGAGAAAGTCGAGACCGAGGATCAAGTCCCTCGAACACTCACGGAGGACTACAAATTCGCCGACGTACACAAAACCACGGATATCGACACGAGCTGTGCACCTGCCGGCGGGGATAATCAGGTGACCCCCAGCAGTGCGAATGCTAGGCCCCGACCACTCCGTCAATACTTTCTTCAGTTGTAAGGCAAGGGCCAGGCACATGACAGAATAGTCGGCACCAGTATCCAGCAAAGCGGGCACGTCGATTCCGTCAATTTTGACGCACAAATCGGAGGTAGCGCGTCGGATGCTGTCGCTACTCGCTCCCGGAGAAACATCGTCGCGTGGTAGTGGCGCAGGAGGATCTTCACAAGTCCCGGCATCAGCAGCCTTGCCTCCAGAGGCCGCTGGAATCAGTTTTCCCGGCGTGGACTGGGAGAACGGCGTCCGGAGTAGCCTGCGGCTTGACGGGGGCTTGGAGAACGGTAGCGCCTCGGCGACGGTGATCGAGCCTCCTGGTGGCCTGACGTGATGTGCTTCTGGCGCGACGACAGATGGAATGCTATCTCCTGCGGTCGTTCCCCGTTCTGAGGGCACGGGTCGTCCGGCGCGAAACCACGCAGGCCCACGCGGCGGTATGGGCACGCCCTGTAGAGGTGACCCGCCTCGCCACAGTGATAGCAGAGGGGCCGACGATCCGGGGCACGCCACACTTCACTCTTTTGCGGTCGCTGATAGGCTGGCGGAGCGTCATCACGAGGGGAGCTCGACGAGAGCACTGCTGGAGTCGCGGCAGTGACGTCGTACCCAGGGGCCTGGCGCAGGACGGACGCATACGTGGGCCTTGCATCAGGCTGGCGAGGAACCTCGGAAATCTGGTGCTGTTGTGCTGCCAGGCGCACCTCGTCCCGGATGACTTCGCTCAGTGGCGTGAAAGATGGCGTCTCGGATGGCGTACGGAAGGCCTGCAGTTCCTCTCTGACGACAGATCGGACCAGCTCGCGTAGAAAGGCCGCGTCGATTCCGGGAGGCATGGAGATGGGATCAGGCCTGAAGGTGTTGACGTCGCGATTGTACTGGCGGGCTCGCTGTTCCAGCGTCTTCTCCATAGTTGCCGCCTCGTTGAGGAACTCTGCCACAGTGCTTGGTGGGCTGCGCACGAGTCCTGCGAAGAGCTCTTGCTTGACACCCCGCATGAGGTGGCGAAGCTTCTTGTCTTCTGTCATGTTGGGATCCGCGCGCTTAAAAAGGCGAGTCATGTCCTCGCAGTACATGCATACACTCTCGTTGTGGCGCTGGTTGCGCTAGTGTAACGCAGCTTCTGCTCGCTCTCGACGGTCTGCATTCGGAAAAGTGGCTTTAAGATTGCAGCAGAAAGCTTCCCGGGACGTAAACGAAGCTTCATGGTTTTCGAACCATGTCCGAGCCGACTCTTGAAGTGCAAAATAGACATTGTGGAGCTTACGGTTGTCACTCCAGCCGTTGTAACGGGGAACCCGTTCGAAGATCTCGAGCCAATCCTCGGCGTCCTCGAACACGTCGCCATGAAACGACGGGGGTGTTCGTGGCTGATGACAGAGGATGTGCGCCGGGAGCGTGGTCTCAGTTGCCATGGCAGCTGGTGCCTCCGAAGACTGGGGTTGCGTCGCCCTGGTTGCAGCCGGAAGGAGTCCAAATTCAGGGGTGAGATCCGTATTGGTCGGTAGCCTACGCGGGTCTGGAAGCGTACCCAGCACCTCCACCAGATTTGTCACGAATATTACACGGCACACTGTTAGAAACACAAGAACTGTTCCAGTCTGCCGAGCGGTCACCAGCAAGCAGGCGAAACACTTCTTCCTCGTCACAAGCGAGATGGCGGAGCACTTCTTCTTCGTGCACTTCTAAGCTGTATCAATAGAACCAAACAGAACAAAAACCTGATATTCAGACCTCATCATAAACGGGTACCCAAAAAATTTTATTCAGATAACCAGTCACCTCCAAAAAAACCAAATATGTGCCAAGAAATCATCCAACAGCTGTTAACCAGACCACAAAAAAGGTCACTCTTCTTTATGTCTGAAGGCACCAACGAAACTATCACCCGTATCCTGAAAAAGGTGGCCTCCGAGTAGCGCACATGCCTACGAAAACTGGGGCGCTTTCCCCACCTGCTCTCAAAGACCGGCCATGGAAAGAGCTCACGCACTGCTTACAAGATTCCTCGCGCCGACTGCAAAGCAAGTTATGTAGACAAAACAAAAAAACCTAAATAAAGAATTCGACAATGCAAGAACAACATATGCAACTTCGCAACAAAATGCAACCTAGCAGCCAGACATTATGAATACGCCGACCATAGAACAAACGTTCAAGAAACCACCCCACTCGGAACCAAAACAAATAAACGAAAACGGCTCTTATTCAAACTTTACCATATTCAAGCTAATCAAAACAATTCCAACCGCACACAGGACAACCTATCCCCCTGTGGACGCGCTGACTTTGCTCCACAGCTCACGGAAAAAGAAATGACACGACAGCTGTCCCCACACTGTCTGACACCATTACTCACAGCCATAGACCGTAGCAGAGCCTGTGTCAAAACATCCTCACCCCCTCCCACACCCTTCACAACACCACAGTCCTTTTTTGCCCACTGCGTAGTTAAAGACACAAGGCAACAGCACCTGCGTCACATCCCAGCCAGAAAAAGAGCCGAGCTGGCTCCAAAATGTTGGGATATTGAAATTGAAAAGGTTTTGGCTGGAGATGTGTTGCAGTTTACCACAAGTTATCAAACCAAACCAGACAGGCAACTCTCAAACTGTTTAGTTTTACAGCGTTCAACAAGAATGGGTTCATAACAGTGAACAACCGATGCCACTATGTGCATCGGAATACTTTCATGCTCAAGCACCCCCTCAGTGCCAAACAGCAGAACTTCCTCAGGCAGCCTACGAGGAGAAATGGTAGCCAGTGTCACATCCCTTAGCAAAAACTAATACGTTTGGAATATACGGAGGTCTATTTAAAATGTATTTTAAACATATTTTGTATTCATGAATGCACTAAAAATATGTAGGAAATACGTTTCTGAAATTTCATGCTTGGTATTCGAAATATATTTTTAAAATGTGCCAAAAATACCTCACTTAAAGCATACTTCGAGCACTTTTCAAATACATGAAAAAATATGCATGCAGTTTTAGCATCTTGTCAGTGTATTAAAAGTGTATTTTCGGAAATATGAAATTAATTCATCGAAAGTATACTTCAATTCTAGAAAACGGGCAGCCCTTGTAAACGTATATGTATGATGTTTTAGCATCTTGTCAATGTATTAAAAGTGAACTTTCGTAAATATGAAATTAATTCATCCGAAATATATTTCAATCCTAACAAACGGGCAGTCCTTTTAAACGTCTTTGCACACTTCTAGCTGCCATGAACAGTCGACTGCTCGAAATCGTGTTTCGGGAAATGGCATTTGCGTGTCGTCAATGTATTTGAAGTGTACTTCCGTAAATACGTAATTAATTCGTCCAAAGAACACTGAAATTCTAGCAAATTGGCAGTCCGCATTAGCATATTTGCAGCGCACTACAAGCTGTCGTTGAACAATCTAATGCTCAAAATCGAGTTTCGGGACATCGCATTTTGGTGCTGGCCATCTATTTAAAGTGTACTTTCGTAAATACGCAATTAATCCGTCTGAAGTATATTTAAATTCTAACAAATGGGTTGTCCGCGTAAACATATTTGCATTACACTTCAAGCTACCGTGGAACAATCTAGGGCTCGAAATGACGTTTCAGCGAAGAGTGAAAACTTTCCCTTTCTTGTCATCCTTTCGTTTATGGTAACTTCTAGCAGGAAGGTGATCACCACTTATACCCCTGCTACACGGGCGCTTCGAATGCCTTCCAGCCGAATGTCATCTAACGATGCTACATGTGTTCTGTCTAAGGGAGTGCTTGAAGATAATATTACGCCAATGAATATTAACCGCGTCAGCATGAAATTTCCCCGGGAGTGCGCCGATGAGGACGACTGCACTCATATTGTTGTTTACATCGCTTGTTTACATAACATAAAACGCAATCTGCGCTTTGGTTCTAATAAACAATCTGTTTTCTTTTTTACTGGTTGTACTCGTGATACGCAGTGCTACAATGTGTGGGAAGCGATGATGCGATCGCACGTCTGAGAAAGCCGGGTTGTTGGCATCGCGCAGGACTGGCGCTTCTCGCTTCTTGTCCCGGCTTTCTCCGACGTGACCAGTACTTTTTTTTAAACTACTTTATCCAGAAGTATGTATGGCGACTGTTCGCTTTAACTGAAACGGCCTAACTTGTTATCCACAAGCTAGCGACGGCGACGACTGCTGCTGGCCGTAAAGCACGGCTCGGCACTCTGGGTCACACCGGCGATTCCCGTTCATCGTACGCGTGCCCTGCGATGTAAGCAATAGTTGATTTCAGGTCACTGTTGCCAAAACTACACCTGGTGACCATTTGCATTCGCTAAAGCTTGTGATTCGCTCTTCACAACCGCCGAAATCACAGATCCAACCCTGCGAACTCGCTGGGCCTAGTCGTCGCGGAAGGGAACAGAGCCGTGACAGCCGTCGTCGATTGAAACTGATTTGGCAAGCGCTTATCGCTGGTGAGTGTTCAGGTATGCACACGTGAAATATAGCCGTTCGTTTCGCTCATTTAGAAGCGCGAGCATGCACACACCGCCGCCTCATCACCGTGCTCTCGCTCAGCCGCCGACAAGGCTGACCGTCCGCCGACCGGATTCGTCGGTGTCGTTGGCCTGAAAAACGTGTCCCTCTAGAATCATATTATAGTAAACTAGATATTTCACTATAATTACATGCTGGTGTTCAGCGTGATATATACTGCCGTTGTCGGAGTAGTGTGACCGCCGTCGTCGTCGTCGCTGTACACTGAAAACGAGCTGAGGCTTTCGAATGCGTTTCGAAAGTGTCGTGCAGCACCGCGGCAGTCCATCGAGTCCGAATGTCATTCCTATTCTCGAATGCCATTCCACTCAATGTCATTCGAACATTTCCGTGTGAGAACGTGATAGCATTATACCAGCAAAAGCGCCTTGGGTACTTCTGGGTCCGAATAAGCCAGCGGAAAGGACCCCGTGTGGCAGGGCAGACCGGCTCCCTTACACGCCCATGTATCTGTTGGTTGACAGTTCGACTCCTGACCTGTGCCTGACGCAAGTTTCAACTAGCAATTCCGTTCTCAATTAATCCCAGATTCGAACGCGACCAGTAGGGTACTTCTGCGATAATTTGGAAGCCCACAGTATTTGCGCAAAAAAAGGTATCACCGTGCAAAATAGTGCGTCGCTTTCGCTGGGTATATATACGGCAAGCCAAGTATAGCGCTTGTCGTAGGGTTTGTTGTTTGCTGTGTCGCTGTCGTCTTGGTATGCTGTATGTAGGTATCTGCCGTTCCCATTCAATCACGTGACCTTATAATATCAGACTCCTGTTGATTAATGATAGATACCCGTGTACGATTTGTTCTCCAGTTGATGAATTAACCCGTGTCATTCCATGGAGCCGCCCAGTAGACTTTTTTTTAAGCCCGAGTAAACACATTTTTAATGTATTAAATGTATATTTTTAGTATATTTCTAATGTATATTTTTCTTATATTTTTAATGCATTATAAATATGCTAAGCGGGCAAAAATGTACTTTTCACGTATTTTTAAGAACGTTTAAAATATTATTCCTAGTATACTTAGAAAGCATTCGTATTGCAGTTTAAGCATAGGGACAAAAAAATGCGAAATAAATATGAAATTAATACAATACGTTTGAAATGCATTTTTAGCACATCCTCTTTTCGCTAAGGGATGCCTTGTGTGTAGTGTATGTTACCAAGCAACCACAGACATGTTTTCTCCAAAAAAGCGCTCGCCACAATGGGACCATGCATACATAATGAATTCTACTTGGTCAGGCTTATTTACACACTGATAACCCACAGGCCATCGACATCGTTGTTCCCAATAAAGTACGCCAATGCCATCACGCTACACTTCAGCCAATCGGCGAATGCTACCATACAATTTCACCGTTGGGCCCACACAAAAAACACACATATAGTGTCAGAGAAGGCACTTACAATGACTGGTGAAAAGCCTGCAGCAATCATTACACAGTGTGCACCTACGACTGGTGAACCTAAGCAAGCCATGCTGCAAACTGAAGCAACTGCACTCATCATGTGCTGCTATATGATTACATCGCACAACACGCAGACACCCACTGCAGTAGCTCAGCTGGTCAACGCATTCTCCTTATGATCTGTGCAGTTGGTGTGATTCCTGGTTGCGGTGGCCACAATGCAATGGAGGCCAAATGAAGAATTTATTCCCCATGTGCTGCGCAGTGACAGCGCAAGTTTAAGTGCTCTAGACAACTGTAATCATTCTAAAGCCCTCTAGTGTGGCATCTGTGATAACCCACATACAGCTGTTGGAAGTTATGCACCAAAAACCAAATCATACACCTGTCCCATATATTGTCAACCCATGTTAAAAAAGCCCAACTAATGAAAATTATTCCAGGTTTCTCCACTACCGTGCACCTCAGAGCAAACATACATCTTCAGTACATCTAAACAACAATACACAGCAACTAGCATTGAAAGCACAAAATATACACAGACACCAAGAAACTTGTGCAGGGACTCTTGCTCACACAATCCCCATCTTCAGTTTGCTTCACAACATAAAAGCACACCATCTCTGCTGACTGCAGACTTGCACTGCCCATGCCACTGGAGCCATATTGATGCGATGCGCCTTGTTACGTGGGTTTGCACAGGTTGTGCCTGCAGACTGCCTCAAAGCGGCTTGACAGGGATGGTGTAGCTGATGGCAGCGTACTTGCCTGGCACTGCCACAGCTGCCACTCTCCACGAGCTTGTCAACGATGCTGGGGAGCTGGCTGACATAGCCTGCATTACATAGATGCAAACAGAAAGGAACCCATGAAAAAAAATGAAATCATAAGCAACACTGCAAAGAGCTGAAAATTCAGGATCTCTATACCCACCCAAAAAAATATCAAGGCTTGCAGCCCTGAACTCGACCACTCCAAGTGCCGCAATCATTAGGGTAACCTCCGCTAAGTCCAATCAGTTAAGAATGATATACTTGATCTTTCTCTTTTCATCCCGTACATGCTTACAGATCTTTATCCAGGCATCAAGATGACTGTCCCAATAGCATTCTCGAAAGTCAGTGTTACTAAGCCCCCAACTGTCCAGTGTCAGAACATTATTACAAATTTCACCATTCGTTTACTTATGAAAGAAGTAAACATGAATACTTCTGTGAATGTTCTCTGGTGTAAGTACTATGAATTGCAGTCACTCCTTTTCCACTCTTGTATGCACCATAAGTTGGCAGCTCTTTTGCAATTTTCTATTGCACAAGCAGTACAATTGCTAGAAGATGACGCTATACCACCACCACCATAGGTATGAAGTGCTCCGCACCTGAGCAACTGTGATACGTTTTGCTTTTACGATGCTGCCTCCAAAAAGTGCGGCTGATACGACGATATCACAGTGAGGCTCTATTCTTATCTTCATATCAGCCTTATTTGAGAATCTTTTGTGCGGCTTTTTTGAAAAACAAGAGGCATCTACCTTTGTGCAAAACGGTTTACACAGAGCGCGTGACTTTCTGCGCGTCGCCCTGGCCATTATCCACGTATTGGTTAACCCACGAGTTTGGAAAAATATGATTTTGTAAAAACAGGTCGGCTTACAGAAGAGTAACTACATTAATAATGCAAAAATGCAAGCATTCATACAAGAGACGTGGAAACTATATGCATATCTGGAATTAAGACGCGATTCTAGATAGTCGCAAGTCCATTTCGAGAAGCTGCAGATACCAACGTTCTCCAGAAGTCGCAGGGACTGTGTTGAGCTGCATCTCGTGAACAAGTTGGCAGCAGCCAGAACCACATTACCATGCGCAATGCGCTCCCGCACATGCGCACCACTTTGTGGCCTGCATTGCTTTCCAGGTTTTTGCCACAATGACAAAAGCCAATGACCTCCACACAAAAAAATGAGATAAAAAAGAGGACATTAACTAGTAGTCAGGTACCTGATGACTGACCAAAACAGAAAACTTTTCATTTGTTGACCACACCGCAAAATGTATTTACACCGCATTTTAACCAGGACATTCTCTCAAGAGCTCTCAAGAGTATGAGAACACTAAGCACAGTTCAACAGTGCAAGTGCACTGGAAGTACCACTGTTCATGTGAGCGGTGGACAAATTGTTTCCCAGAAGGCTCTAGCAGCGGAAGTGCATGTGGACAGTGAGGGTCCGGCACAACTATCCTGCAGTTTTGATGCTCGCCTTATCACCAGCACAGACCAAGCCTTGCTACTCCCTTCAGTGTTTGTCAGGGGCACCTTTAATTATTCATGGCAGTATTCATCAAGACAAAATATAATAGAGCCCACTTACAATGAACCTGACGGTCACGCATATTATGTTCATTGCATCTGAGGTTCGTTGGAAGTGGGCATCCCATATTACAGGCAAATGTACAAAGCCACACGTAAGCGCCATTTATTTTTTAAAGACGCTCCTTATGCGCATGTGGTTCTTAAAGGTAGACGCTATGGCGGCACTTTCCAAGCTCGCCAGAGACGTCATGTGCCCCTTGCCAAGACACTTGATGTGACTAGCTGCTTCGGAATTGCGAAGTAATTAATAGCAGTTGAAGCGTTCACGGCAGCTTGTGCTAGATTGGCACTCTCGGCATCGTCTTCATAATAACCTCTTTCTTGGCAGTTTGGGAGTGCATATGCGCGCCTGCTTTAGCCGCGTTGGTGCACGATTCTCGTGTGTCAGCATCATCACCCATGCAAACCAAGTCATTCTTAATAAATTCACATCCGTCCAACTTTTAATGATGCATTGCCGCAAGTCCAATTCAATCGCAATGCGTGGATGTTCCACTGCATCCTCCGTTGTTGCTGGATGCGCAAATCCTACCCCACTAAAGCAATTTGTGATGCACTTTAATGCAGTCATTTCTATCTAAACGGTTATAATCGTTTTGACGGCTGTGAACAGAGACCCTAACTGAGACATCGGCAGCTGGTCTCTAAGTTGCTACCGGCATACACTGTGACAGTGCCAATAGAGCACCTAAAGCACGTGAATGAAGCGCCCATGTCGCGTGGCTGGTCTTTCGTGTCGCATTCGATGGCATTCAGAGAGCAGCACATGGTGCTAAGCACAGTTGCCGAGCACGAGCAGGAACTGAACTTTTTTTGTTCTCTATATAGTGCTCGAAATCAATTGGCCACTCGACACGCAGTCATGCTTCATTCCTATACCCCCCTTCTATACTAAAGCCTAGTGGCATACTCGTCAAATAAACAAAATTCATTTGTGATCCATGTCTTTGTGTTAGGCCTGCAGTGTACACATGCATAGCTCACGAAGTATCTTGGCCTGAGAGACTTGGCGATGACAAACGGTAGCTGCCGGTCACTCATGTCCATAACCGTGTACAGAAAGTTGGTAACGCGAAGCGTTGCCTTCCCAAGCATGCATTTCGATGGCTACATCTGGTAAATAGTTTCGTTCGCCTTGTACACATCACACCTTTATGACTACTTTCTCAAGTTGCCCCATTCGTTCCAAAGAAGAGGGGAGATTGTGTCACGGGAACTGGGAGGCGCTCTTCGGTCACTGGCCCTAAAGGAAGTGCGAGGTTACGGTGGGGCCAATTTTGTGGTGCCTCCTCGTTTGCAGCAACTGAGTTGTGCGGCCACACTTGTACGTTCTATCTTAGATGCAGTGCCATAGCCCCAATACGTATTTCAGCGGTCACATTGCCCTTGTTCATAGAGCGTCCGTTATAACTGTGGCCATTATAAGTGGGCTCAACGTAGTTGACAGAAAAGATTGTTTAAGTACTTTGGTGTATATTTCAGTGCTTATTTAGGCTGGAGTGCCCACATAAATCCCACCATAAACAAAGCATTTCAAAAACTGGAACGCATTAAACGTCATTTATACCTTGCCAACTCCAAGAAAAAGCTTCACACGTATACTACTCTCATAAGGTCAGCTTTAAAGTATGCCTTTACAATATAAAATCCAAGCAGCATTTCATTAATTAACCACATTGAGTCTGCCCAAAATCAAGCTGTCAAGTTCATGCTTTTGGCATACTTACTGTATTAGAGTTCATCCTTACTACAGGAAACTCTCAATATTCCCGACCTTATCACTCGACGCAAGTTCTCCTGTTTATCGCTCTTTCATTCTTTATAGTACAGTGACTCCCCATTTCCACCTGACCTTATTGCTCCTGCTTATCATATTTCATCCAGGAGTGATCATTTCCGCAAAGTAACACCCACCTTTGCAAGAACCCTGAAATATCAAACCTAGCCCTTACTATTATCTATGGAAGATGAACTCATTGCCGAATGACATGATTACTGAAACTGATATATCCTGTTTTCATACAAGAGTTTCAGTGCACCTTAGTTGCCCAAACTCATCATAGTATTGCTTTCACTATTATCTATTTAAGAAATATGTGCGCTGTCGTGCCCAGATCTAGGGACTCGCGAATGGACCTTCTTTTCTCCATGGAAGAACTAGACGCCGCCATGGCTGGTTGCAGACGGTCATCGCTGCCGGGGCCCGATGGAGTAGCATACTCTACACATGCAAACCTTGGTCAGGAGGCTGGACGTGCTCTTTTAGACCATTTTAACTTATCATGGTGTGTAGGTACAGTACCAGATGCATGGAAATCAAGTCATCTGGTTCCAGTCTTTAAACCTGAAAAATCAACGCTTGACCTTGCATTGTATTATTCAGTTGCATTGGCTAGTTGCGTGGGCAAACTCACGGAAAGGATGGTACTTGAGAACTGAGTGGTATCTAGAACGCTAACAAATATACCCAGATGTAATGTCTGGGTTTCGATGTGGACGTTCATCTATTGAT
Organism: Amblyomma mixtum; assembly: GCF_055824585.1. Classification (NCBI taxonomy): domain Eukaryota; kingdom Metazoa; phylum Arthropoda; class Arachnida; order Ixodida; family Ixodidae; genus Amblyomma; species Amblyomma mixtum. Next base: position 378,011,888 of record NC_143014.1, on the reverse strand, counting down.
AGAGTGACTGACCTGGTGTCATCAGTTCAACATCAGAAACATCTGAAGTGCTTGATCGTGGCGTTGTTTCTGGATGTTAAACGGGCACACGATGTCAATCAACAAGCTATTATGGACGCTCTGGAATCTGCAGAAATTGGTGGTCGCATATTCTGCTGGATGCAAAGTTATTTATCCAATAGATCACTCTTTATGCAAACTGAGGATGGACCAACGTCTTCACATTTCACTTCCCGTGGGGTCCCACAGGCTGGGGTATTTAGCCCAATACTTTTCAATCTTGCGCTTGTCAGCCTTATCAACGTACTGCTACAGTCGGCGCAACTCTCAGTCCATGTGGACGACATTTGTGTCTGGGCATCAGGAGTTACGCGGCCGCAAGTTAGAGCAAGGCTTCAAAAGGCAGCCAGCATTCTTATGGCCTACCTCTGCTTGCAAGACCTAGAGATTTAAACTGAAAAATGTTCCCTGGTTGTCTCTACATGCAAAAGTATGTCTCATTACCCCGTATGTATAAATGGCTGAACAATACCCTGCGAAAGAAGGCATCGCTTCCTTGGAGTAATTACTGATCGTAACCTATTATGGAGCCCACGTCTCGTACATGAAAAGGCAACTGACATCGATCGTTCACGTTCTCTCCTTTCTTGGAGGGAAGCCGTGGGGTGCATCAGTGTAGTCGATGCTCCACCTGTACACCGTATTATTCATGGGATTCCTTCGGTACAGTCTCCCTACGCTTGGAAACTTGAGGAAAACGAACATACGGTGTCTACAAAGCATTCAAGACGACTCCGGACGTGCCTAGGACTGCCCAAATGCACATCTACAGCGGCAACAGTACTCATGGCCCAGGAGAATCTAGTGATTACCTATATAACAATCGACACCTTGAGAGTGCATATGATACCTCTCTCGGATTCCCGTTCACCATCTTGTCAGTCTTCCTGCTAACTGGCTGTGTACATCCTATGCAAAAATTATTGATGCCCATCATGACTTTTTGCCATCACAAATTACACCAGCCTCTAGACCGTCATCTTCATTATGAAGCCTGCACCAATCTCGTGTGCTTCTTTCCATACCAGGCATCAAAAATAAGGCTGCTTTATCACCAGCAGCATTAAAACAAATCACTATTGAATTAATTGCATGAGAACCACAGACACCGACTACCCGTATACATCGATGCCTCTGTGACCCCCTCCAGTTCCTCGGGCTCCGTGGTCATCCCCGTAAAGTCCATAGTTAAGATGTAACGGCGGGTTTATTACGAGGTACTGGGGCGACGGGAACGGCAACGGCAGCAGTCCGGAATCAGGTCGGCGAAAGACACACAAGCGTAGCGCTGGCCAAACACTCTCGAGAGCACTGTCACCTCGTCTTCGTCTTCGCAAAACCATCAGACGCATCTTCTTTAGCCTTACAATCGCCCCGGGGACAAGAGGAGCCATCCTGGCGACTTAGGATGAAGGCAAGACGGCGGGGTCGTAGTAGGGCTTGAGGCGCTGGACATGAGCGGTCTCCCGTCCTCGGCGGCGGAGATCAGGAGACGGCGTGAGGGGTTCCACGACATAATTAACCGGAGAGGTGCGCTCCAGTACACGGTAGGGACCATGGTACTTTGCCAGAAATTTTGAGGAGAGACCGGGAGTGCCTGAAGGGATCCAGAGCCACACAAGTTCTCCAGAAGAATAGTGCGGTGAGGTTTGGTCTTGGTCGATGCGGGAGCGCTGGCGATACTGGGTGTCAGTCGTGAGTGAGCGGGCGATTTGGCGGCAGGCTTCGGCGTGTTGCACGGCTTCGGAAACAGGCCGATATTCAGATTCATCAGGGTGGTAAGGGAGAATTGTGTCGATAGTAGCAGAGGGTTGGCGGCCGTAAAGTAGGAAGAAAGGAGAGAAGCCGGTGGTGGACTGTGTTACGTCCTTTATTGCTGGTGGCAGGGTACAGACTGGCGGGGAAGCCGCCAACACGTGACACATGGTAGCTCAGGGTTGCTTGGCCCTAAAGATTGTCCCGCTATAACACTCCTCCCCCCTACGTCACGAAGTCCTTCAGATACGCAGGGCGGCTGCGTTGGCGCTGTGGTCGCTGGACTTGAAGGGAAGCACTCGCTTCACGGTCCTCACCACAGGAAGCAGATTCGGTACTAGGCGCTGCAGCCTCCTCCAGTCTTTCTCCTTGGTCCCGTCTTCCAGGGTCCTCTAGGCTTGAAGGAATGCCAAGCCCGGAACACCCTGCCGGGGAAGCAACCAGCGGTTCCTCCTCTTCACACATCCCAGAAGCGAAACTGTCCAATGCGTAGCTGGCAGAACGACTTCTGAGTTGGTCAACATGACGTCTCCATCGACGACCGTCCTTGGTGACGACCAAGTACGACACTGGTCCTGTGACAGCATCCACAATGCCCGGCAACCACTTGGGCCCATAGAGATAGTTGCGCACAAACACTCGATCCCCCACATCAAACAGTCGCACTGCCTGGCTACGGCGCTGCATCACCTGCTCTTGTTTCTGCTGCACACTGGACTGCAGGTCAGGATGCAGACGCTCTAACACAGTTGAAAGTTTCCTGCCCATTAGCAATTCGGCCGGGCTCTTGCCTGTTGTAGCATGAGGCAGGATATGCTGGGTCATTAAAAACCTAGCCAGACGTGTGTCGATATCGCCTCCAACCATTCGCTTGAGTACTCCCTTGGTTTCGCGTACCATGCGTTCTGCTTGACCATTCGAAGAAGGGTGATATGGGGCAACGGTCACATGTCGGATTTGATTCCGGCACATGAAGTCTCTGAACTCCTCCGAACAAAAGGCAGTGCCATTATCAGAAACAACAGTTTCTGGAATGCCATGGGTAGCAAAAAGGAAACGAAGCTTCGCACAAACTGTAGCTGTCGACATGGAATTCATCCGGCACACTTCCAACCACTTTGAGTGAGAGTCCACCACAATGAGGAAAACTTTGCCTTGGAAGGGCCCAGCAAAATCGATGTGTAGTCTTGTCCAAGGACGCTTGGTGAATTCCCAAGGGTGAATCTTTGCAGCTGCTGGCGCAGACCTGGATTCCTGACAACGTGCACAGTCTCTCACCTTCTGCTCAACATCTCTGTCGATTCCTGGCCACCACACGGCTCCTCTGGCAAGCCCCTTCATCTTGACAATTCCTGGATGAGCTGTGTGAAGAATGTCCATGACATACGGTCGAGCTGGCTCTGGAATGACCACACGACTGCCCCACAGCAAACAACCTTGGTACACCGACAGTTCATGCTTGCGGCTCACAAACGCTGCAAACTCTTCTGGCAGCTTACCCTCTGGCCACCCATGCTGCACCCAATTGCAGACTCTAGCCAACAGCTTATCCCTTGACGTGAATCTTGCCACCTTCCTAGAGTTCCATGCTACTTCCGGCGCCATTTCCAGCATCCCTACTTCCCCAAGACGCTGCTCCTCTTCCTCTGCCCTACTGGCTCTCAGTGGTAAACGACTGAATGCATCAGCATTGGAAAGCTTCTCCGCTGGTCGATACTCAATTTCATAGTCATAAGCCGATAACATGAGGGTCCAACGCAGCATCCGTGGTGATAGCACCTGGGGAATGGGCTTGGCATGGTGCAACAGTCCTAAGAGGGGTTTGTGGTCTGTCACAATTTTGAAATGTCTCCCATATAGAAACTGATGATACTTCTTTATGCCAAAGCCGATGGCGAGCGCTTCTCGGCCTGTCTGGGCATAATTCCGTTCTGCCGCACTCATAGTTCTCGACGCATATGCAACCGGTCTCTCGCTGCCATCTTTGCACACATGACTCAACACAGCACCCAGTCCGTACGGGGATGCGTCACAGGCCAGCACTAGGGGTTTGTTGACATCATAGTGCACCAGAACATGTGATGACTGCAGCAGATCTTTCGCCTGGCGAAATGCTTCCGCCTCAGCTTCCATCCAACGCCACTCGCGACCCTTGTCCAACAGCCGGTACAGTGGCTCCAAGGCATGAGCTGCTCCTTTAAGAAACTTGTTGTAAAAGTTCAGAGCTCCTAAAAAGGCTTGAAGTTCCTTTTTGCATGTCGGCTCTGGGGCCTTGTGAATAGCACGCACCTTGTCTTCTGTCGGCTGCACACCTGCAGAGTTCACACGGAATCCCAAGTAACACACTTCCTCAACACCAAATTGACATTTGTCAAACTTTAGTCGCAGACCGTCTTCATGAATTCTTTTGAGCACTTCTTGTAAACGAGCATTGTGCTGCACCTCATCCTTTCCACCGATCAAGATGTCATCCAAGAACACAAGAACACCATCAATTCCATGCAACAGTTCTTCCATGTACCTCTGAAAGATAGCCACTGCCACTGCCACGCCAAATTGAAGACGGGTTACGCGGAACAGTCCCCGATGTGTTGTAACCGTCAACAAGTCAGCTGTTTCTTCATCAACAGTCTTCTGTTGATACGCCTGTCCGAGGTCTAGCCTTGAAAACTTCGAGCAACCTGCCAGCCTGGCAAACAGCTGCTCCGGTGTCGGCAGGGGATACGTTTCCCACTGCACTACACGATTGACTGTGCTCTTGTAGTCCCCACAGATCCTTATCGATCCATCTTTTTTGACAACTGGAACGACAGGTGTTGCCCACTTCGAGTGCCGCACAGGCTGGAAAATGCCTTGGCTCACCAACTTGTCCAGTGCTTCGTCCACCTTCGGTCTCAATGCAAACGGTACTTGTCGTGGCTTCAGAAATCGCGGCGGAGCTGCCGGGTTCACCTCTATGCGTACAGGAGGCCCTTTACTTGTCCCAAGTCCAGGCTCAAAGACTGAAGAATACTTCTTGAGCAAGGCTGTTGTTCCCCTACTGCCAGTTCGACTCGGCTCGTACACACTGTGAACACCACTCAGACTTATTCCCAAAGACTTGAACCAGTCCCGACCGAGAAGTCCGATACTAGCACCCTTAACCACCACCAATCGCAGGCGATGTTCCTGCCCCTTGAATTCCACCTTCACGGTCAGTTCACCCAACACTCGTAGTTCCTTGTTATTGTAAGCTCGGAGATGAAGAGTACTTGGGCGCAACGCCCTTTTCGATATTCGCAGCTTCTGCATAGTCCGGTCGTTGATGACTGAACACACTGCACCAGAGTCCACCTCCATCTCTAGGGGACTTCCGTTGACGCGCACTTCCACTCTCACGGCTGGCTCTTCACCAGACAGCACGAACACGTCGTAAACGTCCGACGCAGCATTCTTGTGACGGCCTCCACTGGCCCGTTTTTTGTTCTGAGAGTTGGGTTCAGCCGAAGCGCGAGCTGCCGCCTTCCTCCTGCATGCTCTCACTATGTGCCCTCGTTGCTTGCAGAAGTGGCACTGCATATTCATGAATGGGCAACTGCTTGGCGAATGCGCACCCTTGCAGCGGAAACATACGCTTGTGCTCCCAGGCGAACCAGCCTGCTTATGGGTACCCTCCTTGGCTGTCACTGGCGCAGAGACCTTCGCAACACACGGGTCGAAACGCTGCCCGCTCACGCTGCCAACTTCACACGATGCGGCACTGCCGCGAATTTGCTCGGTCTGTCGCTGCGCAGATTCCATTGCAATGGCTTTCTCCCGAGCTGTAGCAAACGTAAGCTCCGGCTCCGCCAGCAACCGACGCTGAAGGGTCTCGCTTCGCACCCCGCACACTAGCCGGTCGCGCAACATGTCATCGAGCGACGCACCGAAATCGCAGTGTTCCGAGAGACGTCGCAATTCTGCGATGTAGTCGGCCATTGACTCACCGGGCTGCTGTTGACGTGTGCCAAACTTGAAACGCTGTACTGTCACCGACGGTCGCGGCGAGAAGTGGTTTGAGAGACGCCTGACGATCTCATCGTAGGCCACGGCCGACGGCGCATCCGGAGAACAAAGGGAGCGAACGATGGCATACGTTGCTGGGCCGCAAACGCTGCAGAGCGTTGCTCGCTTCTTCTCGTTACCGTCGATGTCGTTTGCTTGAAAGAAAAATTCGAGGCGCTCCAAATACAAGGGCCAAGACGTCGCCTCTGTTGGAACGAATTCCCCAATCGTGCCCAGCGCAGTTGCCATTTTTACCTCGTCGCCAATTATATGTTACGTCCTTTATTGCTGGTGGCAGGGTACAGACTGGCGGGGAAGCCGCCAACACGTGACACATGGTAGCTCAGGGTTGCTTGGCCCTAAAGATTGTCCCGCTATAACAGACTGCGTAGCGGTATTGTACGCATAAGTAACGTACGGAAGGACTAGATCCCAATTCGTGTGATCAGCAGCGACGTACTTGGAGAGCATGTCTCCGAGGGTTCGGTTAAATCGTTCAGTGAGGCCATTGGTCTGCGGATGATAGGCGGTGGTTGTTCGGTGAATCGTGTTGCACTCTTTGAGAAGCGCCTTCACCACTTCAGATAAGAACACGCGGCCTCGGTCACTGAGCAGTTCACGAGGTGCACCGTGACGAAGGATGAATCGGTGCAAAATGAAGGAGGCGACGTCCGTCGCTGTGGCAGCCGGAAGGGCAGCAGTTTCGGCATATCGGGTAAGGTGATCCACCGCAACAATAGCCCAACGGTTGCCGGCTGCAGTGTAGGGAAGCGTACCGTATAAATCAATGCCAACGCGGTCAAATGGGCGTGGAGGGCATGGTAACGGCTGCAGCTCAGCAGCAAAACGATGGGGAGGTGTCTTGCGACGTTGGCAGGGAATGCATGAGCGTACGTACTTCATGATGAAGGTGTACATTCCGCGCCAGTAGTAGCGCAGCCGTATGCGGGTATAGGTCTTGAAAATCTTGCGGGTATAGGTCTTGAAACCCCGCACCTCCACCAAATGTAACGGGGGGTTTATTACGAGGTACTGGGGCGACGGGAACGGCAACGGCAGCAGTCCTGAATCAGGTCGGCGAAAGACACACAAGCGTAGCGCTGGCCAAAAACTCTCGAGAGCACTGTCACCTCGTCTTCGTCTTCGCAAAACCATCAGACGCATCTTCTTTAGCCTTACAATCAAAGTAAAAATCACACCAGACTTCATCAACTGGTGCATAACTTGCTGTTATTCGCATCACCACTGAACATATTAGTGAAGAAACACCCCAGCAACGGTCTGTTTTCACTGATTCAAAAGCCGCCCTCCAAGCCTTGCAATCTGCTTTTCATCAGGGGTCCCATGAACAACTTGTGAAAATTCGAGAGCTACACCACACCACTATCAATAAAGGGCATGATATTATCTGTTAACCTTCCCGCCTTTCGTCCTCCTCTTCCTCCTCCTCCTCCTCCTCCTCCTCCTCCTCCATGTGCTGTGTATGAAAGCTATGTATCCCTTATCGAATGCGGTGCTCTGTACTTACCATCCGTATTTATAGTGCTTTACTGTATTTGTGAACTAACGTACGCGAAGATTATGCACTATGCTGTTTTATGTACTCCTCCTAAGTAATGCCCACTTGAGCCTTTAGGGCATTTAAATAAAAAAAAATAACTGTACTTAATAATACGATGCTAGAAACTATTCACTGTTGTGTGAATGAATGGCAAGAATATCAAGTCAGCTTGTGGTAACGCTGCAAGGCTCTTGATCACCCGCTGTCTTTGATAACGTATGCTTGGGAAAGAAAGAGGAAACCTTTGAGAGCGGCATTCTCAATTCAAAAGCACAGCGCTAATTGCGATGGCCCGCACACTGGAGCTCAGAAGAATCCGATGACCGGGCGAGGGGCATCAGCCCATTCTTCTCGGTGTTCTGATGAGGTTGCAGAGTTCACAGAAGGGTTCAGGAGCGTTTTTGTTGAGTCATTTTTTGCGCATATTTGAATGCTACCATGGACCTTCAGTGCGCAACCAGGCCGAGAGTTATTTCTACCGCAGCAAGAAAGAACCCAACAAACATATTTTTGCGGAAACTGCACATTTGGGCTCAAAAATGAGTAGTCTAACGTCGGGCAGAACTTATGGTCGTGGTGTCACTGGAGTTGGCAAGGTCATGGCGTTGGCATGAGCCGATCACGCTCCACATCGACACCCACCTCCCGTGCAGACCATCCGCGTGTTAGGTATGCTGGCGCAGAAAAACACGCAGAACTTGGAAGCCATACAACACCTCCGAACCACTGCCCACCAGATCAACGGCCTCATCCGCAGCATCACCACTCGCACCAGAGGCATGCGGGAGACTGACCACTGCTGCCTCACACAAGCCTTCGTTCTATGTAGGATTACCTATTCATACCCCTATTACCACTTGAGTCCCAATGATGAAGAGGCGGTAAATATGAAGATGAAGAGGCGGGGTACGACACCGCATTCAGAATGGTGCACTCACCTTGCCTCTTCTTCCAGGCTGGACTTATACACAGCATGCTTGCTGCAACCCCTGACACAGCCTCCCTGCGAGCCTGTGCCTTGACTGTGACGCAATGGCCCGAGGATTGGACGCAGCAACCAGTTACAACCAATCAACAGTGGCTAATCTGGCAACATCGAGCGCATTCCGTCACTGTCAGCGATGGCCATCAGGAATATAAGCAGCTTCCAGCAGCCACCCCTGCGGGGAGACCACCGCATTCAGAATGGTGCACTCACCTCGCCTCTTCATCCAGGTCAGTCACCTAAACGTTTGCTCTTGTGTTAGAACCAGCAATCGTTGTTTATTTGTGGTGTCGTCCCCTGAGGTGTTCTGTGATGTGTTACGATTGCTTGACAGCAAAGCTGCACGCGGTGTTAGTAACCTGCTCTTGATTTCTTGTGGCAACGTGGAAACAAACCCTGGTCCCAACCCCGGAAATGAGGATATATTGTCAACTATGCTCGCTACGATACAAAGAATTGAAGTAGGTCAAAACAACATTCGGAGCGAAATGACTGCGCTTAAACACAGGCGTGCCTGTGTTGACGTCAAGCTGAAGCAACTGTCAGAAAGGATTCGCGCAGTCGAAGTTGATATGGCAGAATGTAAGATTAAACAGGTTTCAACAGCGTCCGAGTCCAGGCCGAATATGTCAGGTACTATTGGTTCAGGTACGGGACCTGATCTCGGTGACTCGAACCGACAGTGCACTTCACCAGAGCAGGATTTGGCCACCCTGGTGTAGTACAATCTTCTAAGAACAACCGAATTAACCCTCTGCCCTCAGTCCCCAGCGGCTGCGGAGCAGCTGACCAGGGCGGCGGTCTGACCTGTGACACAGTGGAGGGTGCTAAGAATCTCTGACTTCGGACAGGCCGCCATTGGAAACTGAACCTGGCAACGTTTAACGCAAGAACCTTATCCAGTGAGGCTGGCTTAGCAGTGCTGTTAGAGGAATTAGTGGGTAATAAATGGGATGTCATAGGGCTCAGTGTGGTTAGGAAGACAGATGAGGCATATACATACTGGCGGGCACATACTGCGCTATTGTGGATTAGCAGACAGATGAGAACTAGACGTGGGATTCCTCATCAATCAGGATATAGCTGGCAACATATAGGAGTTTTATAGTATTAACGAGAGGGTGACAGCTATCATAATTAGGCTTAGTAAGAGGTACAAGCTGAAGGTGGTGCAGGCCTACGTGCCTACATCAAGCCATGCTGACCAGATCGTTGAAAGCTTCTATGAAGACGTGGAATCGGCAGTGAACAGAGTAAAATCACAGTACACTGTACTGATGGGCGACTTCAATGAGAAGGTAGGCAAAAAGCAAGCTGGAGACCAGGCGGTAGGTGACTATGGCATAGGCTCTAGGAATAGCAGGGGAGAGTTATTAGTAGAATTCACAGATAGAAATAATTTATGGATCATGAATACCTTCTTCCACAAACGAGCCAACAGGAAGTGGACGCGGAAGAGCCCCAATGGTAAGACTAAAAATGAAATAGACTTCATACTGTGCACTCACCCCGGCATTGTAGACGATGTGGAGGTCCTCAGAAAGGTCTGTTGTAGCGACCACAAAATGGTAAGGTCTCGTATTAGCTTAGATTTGAAAAGGGAACGGAGTAAATTAGTGAAGCGGATGTCTATTAACAATCTAGCATTAAGAGGGAAAGTAGAGGAATTCTGGAATTTGCTGCACAACAGATTTTCCGCTTTAACTGAAGATGACGAACATAAAGTTGAAACAATGAACGATCGTCTCACAGATATCATTGTGGAGTGTGCCGTAGAAGTAGGTGGTAGGATGGTTCGACAGGATACCGGGAAACTATCTCAGGAGACTAAAGACCTGATTAAGAAACGCCAAAGCATGAAGACGTGTAACTCCATCGAAAGAACAGAACTAGTAGAGCTGTCGAAGTTAATAAATAAGCGCAAGGTAGCCGACATCAGGAAGTTTAACATGGAGAAAATCGATGATGCTCTTAAGAGCGGAGGTAGCCTAAAAGCATTTAAGAGAAAACTAGACATAGGTAATGTCATTAGCAATATGGATAAGATAGTTAAAGTAGCCGAAGAGTTTTACACAAATCTATACAGTAGCGATCAGAATGTTACTGAGAGAGGCGGTAGAGCACTGCAAAGGGACATCCCGCCAGTAGTAAAGGAGGAAGCAAAGAAAGCCTCAGGAGCAATGCAAAGGGAGAATGCAGCTGGTGAGGATCAGATAATAAAATGGAGGAGAGATTGTGCTCGAAAAACTAGCCACCCTGTACTCGCAATGCCTTGGGACCTCGAGCGCACCTAGAGCTTGGAAAAATGCTAACATTATCTTAACTAATATGAAAGGAAACGTCAAGAACTTTAAGTATTACAGACTGATCAGCTTATTGACTGTTGCCTACAAGTTATTTAGTAAGGTAATCCCTAATAGAGTTAGGACAACCGTAGACTGAAATCAACCAAATGAACTGGCAGGCTTTTGTAAAGGTACCCGACAATAGACCACATTCACACTGTCAGTCAGGTGATAGAGAAATGCGCAGAATATATCCAGCCCCTATATATACCGTTCATTGATTACGAGAAAGCATTCGACTCAGTAGAAACCTCAGCAGTCATGCAGGCATTGCGGAATCATGGGGTAGAAGAGTATTATGTGAAAATATTGGAAGGTATTTATAACGATTGTATAGCTACCATAGTTCTCTGTTAAGTCAGCAATAAAATTCCATAAGGAAAGCTCTCAGGCAGGGAGACATGATCTCGCCTATGCTCTTTGCTGCCTGTTTACAGGAGGTATTCCGGGGCCCGAAATGGGGACAGTTGGGGATAAGACTTAATAGAGAATACCTAAGTAATCTGTGATTCGCTGATGACATTGCCTTGCTAAGTCATTCAGGACATAAACTGCAAAGCATGATCAATGAGTTAGACAGGAAGAGCAGGACGGTGGGGCTAAAAATTAACACGCAGAAAACCAAAGCAATATTCAACAGTCTAGCAAGAAAACAGCAGTTTGCAATTGGTGGCAAGGTGCTGGAAGTAGTAAGAGAATATGTCTATTTAGGGCAGGTAGTGACAGCTGAACTGGATCATGAGATCAAATAACTAGAAGAATAAGAATGTGGTGGAGCGCATTTGGCAGGTTCTCTCAGATCATGAATGGCAGTTTACCAATATCGCCCAAGAGAAAAGTATACAACAGCTGTATCTTACCGGTACTCACCTATGGGGCAGAAACGTGGAGGCTAACAAAAAGGGTTCAGCTTAAGTTAAGGATAATAACATAGCGAGCTGTGGAAAGAAAAATGATAGGTGCAACGTTAAAGATTGGAAGAGGGCGGAGTGGGTGAGGGAACAAACGCGGGTTAATGACATTCTAGTCGAAATCAAGAAGTGGGCTTGGACAGGGCACGTAATGCGAAGGCAAGATAACTGCTGGTCCTTAAGGGTAATGGAGTGGATTCCAAGAGAAGACAAGCATAGCAGGGGGCGGCAGAAAGGTGGGCGGATGAGATTAAGAAATGTGCATGAATACGGTGGCCGCAACTGGCAAAGGACAGGGTTAATTTGAGAGACATGGAAGAGGCCTTTGCCCTGCAGTGGGCTTAGTCAGGCTAATGATGATGATGACTGGCGCACAGCTTCGTAAAATCAAATCAAGATGCGAAGATGTGGGAAAACAGTCATAGGTGATCAAATCTGCTGTTCTTTGGCGTTCCGGACGAGAAGTGTGAAACTTGGTCGTCGTCAGAAAATAAAATTATAAATCTCTGTACTGAAAAACTAGGGGTAATCTTCAAAATATACAAATTGAAAGATCGCACCGTCTACGGCAGTTTCAGACTGACAAATGCACGAAATCGTAGTAAAACAAATTTTTTGAGGACAAACAACTTATTCTCGAAAACGGAAAAAAGTTTAAGAACAGTGGTTATTCAGTGCGTGAGGACTTTTCACTACAAACATGGCTCGCCATAAAAAAGCTCTTGAAATTTGCTAAATCTAAATAAACGGCCTACAAACTCAACGTAGACAAACTGCGCATAGGTGATTCAGTATACATGTATAACTCTAACACTGACCAAGTAACAGAAGTCTCAAAATAGCTAAGATGCAGAAGCAATGCATGTGTTACCAAAAGCACAACCCAGCCACCTATGGATAGCATTTCAAGCCAACTTCTCCGTTTGTCATTCACTAACATACACAGCCTTCTTTGTAAACGCTCCGAAGTCTGCTCATATCTTGATAATAGCAACTACAATATACTACTTTTAACAGAAACATGATTGCGTCCTGATATCTCTGACGAGGAACCTCTGCCTGATAGCAACGAATTTCAAATTTACCGCAAAGATAGAATAAGCAAAAGGGGCAGTGGAGTATTAATTGCTGTTAATAATAACATTTTGTCTTTCATTGTTGATATCACATGTAAATCATATGGGTATTAATAACATCCCGCCTAGTTAACACTGTCTTAGGCATGTGCTACAGGCCCCCGGACTCCCCTGCCGTGGTACTGTCGCTGATCTACACGACAATACTACGGCCATTCGAACTAGATTTCCTAAATCTGACTTTTTCTTGTTCGGTAAATTTAATTACCTGGACAGTGATTGGTTGAACTTATCTTCTCATTTATCTGCCTCTAATGAGTTCATGCAGCTAACACTCGATTTTCCTTTTGTCCAATTAGTTGACGCTCCGACACGCGATGCTAATATTTTAGACCTTACTTTAACATCTGCTCCAGAGAGGGGTAGCGATATATCTTATAATGACAGGTTCAGCGATCATCAGCTTCTTCAGTTATCGATAAATGCTCCTCATTACTCACGTCACGCCCAACCAAAACAGATACTAAATTATAGAAAGGCTGACTTCGACGCTGTTAATCGTTGTCTCGAGCATTTCTCCAAATTTTTTGTTCGTGATTTTTCATCCCGGTCTGTTAACGAAAACTTGACTTTGTACAAGGAAAAAATAGCGAAACTTGTGCGCAAATACATTCTGTGTATAACAATACGGGTCAACATACCTAAACCTTGGTATAACAATTCCTTACGAGCATTAAAAAACAAGAAAAAATGCCTTTTCAGAGCCACAAAGCGATTGCGCACTGATTATGTGCAAGCTGCACATAGATTGTGTGAAATATCATACTGCCATGCCATCCGCAAAGCCAAACAAATTTTTATCCCAAGACCTTCAATCGCTCATAAAAAATAACCCCACAAAATTTTGGAAAACAATTTCCCCATCACGCACATCGGACACCATTTCATTGCTTGATCAAAACAGATGTCCGATACCTCAAGAGAACTGTCCAGCCATGTTTAATGACTACTTCACATCAGTATTCACTACCGAAGGTTATTCCAACCTACCTCAACCACAAGAACTAAATTACCCATTCATGACTACAATAGATATAATGACAGAAGGAGTAGCATCTCTAATTAACAGTCTTAAGGTACCAACTTCCTCAGGGGTAGACGGAATAAATACAAAAATTCTCAAACACACCGTACATCCCTATAGTATCATTCTCTGTCATATTTTCAAGCAATGTTTAGCAACTGGCGAAATTCCTTATGATTGGAAGATCGTCAAATAATCCCTGTTTATAAATCTGGCAAAAAAACAGTAACTACCACCCCTTATAACTAACGAGCATCCCATGCAAGTTACTTGAACACATTATTGCATTTAACATTGCGTGTCATCTGGAGAACAAATTTTTTCCCATGCCAGGTTGGATTCAGAAAAGGGTTTTCCTGTGATACACAACTAATTGAACTTACTAGTGATCTATTCAAGAACATAGATGAAAACTACCAGACTGAAAGCAAAAATGTGAAGCGGATGTCTATTAACAATCTAGCATTAAGAGGGAAAGTAGAGGAATTCTGGAATTTGCTGCACAACAGATTTTCCGCTTTAACTGAAGATGACGAACATAAAGTTGAAACAATGAACGATCGTCTCACAGATATCATTGTGGAGTGTGCCGTAGAAGTAGGTGGTAGGATGGTTCGACAGGATACCGGGAAACTGACTTTTCCAAAGCGTTTGACCGTGTCGCCCATTCTCGCCTTATAGCTAAAAGATCGTTGCTGAATTTTTTTTTTGAAGAAGAAAGTTAGGCTTTATTAGTCCCCAAAAAATATACAAGACATCATAAATGTACAGACGAGGGTCCCAAAATCAAAGACTGCACCAGGACCCTCGATAAATCATTAGTACAAGAAATGGTTACAGCATAGTTAGCGGATAAATACAAAATATAGAAAATATAAAATCAATACTTCACAAAAACAAGGTCAAAAATCGCAATAACGCAGGTAATATAACACATCAGCAAAAAGAGAATAACACATCAGCATTTCAATAAAAATACTTTGAGCTTGTTTTTGAATTCAGGCAAGGAAATTGATGTTTTTAGATTGGGTGGCAATGTGTTCCAAATTGAAATGGCTTGAAAAGACGACGTCGATTTACCATAATTGGTATGGACTTTGGGGAGCAGAAAATTGTTTCTTGCTGCAAATCTGGTAGGGTTGTGATTGATCAGCTGAATGGGGTCTACAAACTGAAAATGTAGGGTGCCATGTAGTAATCTAAAGAACATGATTGCAAGGTGATACTGGAAAAGCTGGTGGACTGGTAAAATACTGTGCTCCTGTAATAAAGAACGAGCATTAGTTGAGAAAGGGCTACGGGTAATAATGCGGATGGCCTGGTTTTGTAAGTGTTGCAGAGACGATAAATAGCAATGATAAGTATTTCCCCATGCAATAATCCCATAAGTGATGCGACTATGTATGAAGGCATAATACAATGATAGGAGTAGGTTGCATGGAAAATATGAAGGCGCCTTAATTAGAGCTCTGATGCCAAACATAGATCTTTTTTTAGATGAGCGATATGGATGGATAATTTAAGAGTTGAATCAAGAATAACGCCGAGGAAGTTGGTGTTATCAGAAGCCGGAATATTACAAGAACAAAGGTTTAACGTAGGGGGACACGAAATAATTTTCTGGCTACTTTTGAACACTATGAATTTCGTTTTAGAGGGATTAATCAACAACTGATTATCAGTGCACCATTTGGCTACATTACTTAGAACGGCATTCAATTCAAGAGTTAGATCATCTATGGATGTATTAGATAATGACACGGTAGTGTCATCAGCATATAAGACACAGTGAGTTGGGCTAATAGAATTAGGAAGGTCATTAATATACAGTAAGAATAGTAAGGTCCTAAAATAGAGCCCTCAGGAACACCTTAATTACTAGTTTTAGCTTGGGAAAAGCTTCCACCAATATTGATTATTTGTTGACGATTTTGTAAATAGCTTTTCAGCAGTCACGACACGGGACCTGTAATACCATAAAATTCGAGTTTTTGAAGCAATATGGAGTGATTAATCATATGAAGAGCTTTTGTGAAATCTAAAAAGACAGAACCAACAAACTCGCCATTATCAATACCTTGCTTGATAAAATCAGTCAAAGAGATCAGTGCTAAGTTAGTCGAGCTGCCAGACCGAAAACCAAACTGATGGGGGGAAATTATCTTAAATTTATCTAGGTAATTGTTTAAGTGTTCAACTATCAATTTTTCGATGATCTTACTGAGAGAAGATAAAATAGATATAGGTCGATAGTTAGAAATTAATCGTCTGTCTCCTTTCTTGAATACTGGGATTACCTTAGCTGTTTTGAGGCAAGTTGTTTAGAATGACATTAATAACATGACAAAGTGGTTCAGAGATCAGATTGGCTACAAGTTTAAGGTGCGGAGAGGATATCTTATCTAATCCAGGGCTAGTGTCCTTGAGGCCAGTAATCAGGAGTTCGATTTCCCGAGGGGAAAAAGGAAAAAGCAAAAAAAAAATGTTTTGAGCGCTTTATGTTTATCTCTGAACTAAGTGGACGACTATTATGAGGCGCAGAAAGGAAGTCACTAAAGGCATTTGCAATGTCGAATGGATCAGTGTAGACTGTACCATTGAAATTAATTTCAGTAAGGGGCCTGTTTGCGCTGGGTAATTTGAGGAAGTCACTCAAAAGTTTCCATTGCTTTTTAGTGTTGTTTTCATTTTTATGTATTTCATGCTCGTAGTAAGATTTTCTCGCATGTTTCAATAAATTATTTAGCACAGTAGCGTAGTTTTTGTAGCGTGCAGGTAAAGGAACATTAAAAGGCTGATTCTTGGTTTTTCTGTATAAATTTTCTTTGCCTCGCATACAGCTTAGTAAACTGTCTGTACACCATGGATTGTGGGGAAATTTGTCATTCTTTCAACACTTTACTGATGTTGTACTCTGAGATACGCAGATGGAAAAAAGACGCCAAAAACATTCCATTGCTCGCTCCGAATCGTTCGATGAAAAGCACGGAGACCAGTCAGTATCACTGATACTACTAATAAATTCTTCGCTATTGAACCTGAAAGTGTAGAAGACTGAACGCGAAGGACGGAAAACTTCGCCGTGCGTAATGAAAATAGGAAAATGATCTGTAATGTCGAGTACGATGACCCCCGAGTAGGGTGAGGGCGAAATATTGGTAAGAACATGGTCTATTAACGAGGAAGATCCACTGGAGGTACATCCGGTTGCAGCATTTATGATACATTCGTACCCGAAACCACTTAAACAGTCAATATAGGAAACAACATAAGAGTTTTCCGTATCTAGAAGGTTAATATTAATGTCTCCAACAATTATAACATTCTTGGTTTCGAAAGATAGTTTATTTAAAGTGGCATCTAGCGCTAACAGGAACTCAGGGATTGATGATGGCGGGTAACAATAGATGCAGCCGAGTACCAGCTTACGGCAGTCAGCGGAAAAGAGTGAATGATTGGCTTCAATCCAAACTGATTCACAATGCGTTGCATTCAGAGCGAAATCTGATCTACGGTGGTATGAAATTTCTGGGGAAATAAAAATTGCAGCGTCCCCATAGCTGCTGGAAAGGCGATTGCAGTATTCTGGAATATAAGATGTACAGTCTTTGTCAAAAGTTTGGAGCCCACCGTGAAGGGCTGCGGAGCGGCTGCGGGGCCGATAGTCGGCGCTCCTGTCAGCCAAGCGCGCTTGCTCCGAGAGTATAGAGAGTGAGGGAAACAGCCTCTCTTTCTCGCGTGGGTAAGGGAAAGGGAGCCGCGCCGGCTTCACGCAAGTTAGTGCGGCGTTCGCGTTGTCGCGCCCTTCGCCATAACTCTACACGAGGGGCGCTTCCATCTTGGCAAAGTGCAGTGTCACTCTCCGGGTGCTGCGAAACCGGCGCGCTCTGCGCCAAGCTGCTGCGGCCGCTCAGCCGTAACTCCTCAAAAGGGTTCCGCCTTGCAAGGGCCCAACAGTAAAGAAACCGACTCCATCTTCGCATGATCAGCTTGTGAAAAAAAAATCAACAGCCTCAAGCCGGCTTCGCTTTGCAACGTTGGACGCCCGGGAGTTTTTACGCTCGTTACCGGCGATTTTTACTTGTTTTCAGCTGTAAGCTGCGACGAACTTGCTGTTAGATTTTATGTTAGCTTTCGTAGCGACCCAGTGCAAAGGCACTGGTGCAGCTTCAGATCGGTTATCACGAAGCGATGAACGCCACTTTCTGGACAAACGCGCTATTTCCGATGCTTCCCACTTGTCAGCCAGCCTAACATAGCCTAAAAGGTCAACTGCGTCTGAAAATTCCCGCGCAACAACATGGCTTCGCTACCTATCTATTTGGCAGACAAAGAGAGAGAAGCCCTTTAATGAAATGCAGACAGCGACGTGCATAAACTGCCGATTGTCGTCCTAATTTTCGCGAGGAGCAGGAGGCCTGGATAGAGATTCGTTCTCACAAGTCATCATAGTCGAAACTGTCGAACGCCCACATTAGCGCTCTTGCCACGGTCGCGATAAGGTCCCTACGTTCGACAAAGGCAGTGCAGTGAGCTGCACACAGTGCCTTTTGCAGTGTGTCGCTACGAAAGCATACATAAAATCTAACAGTAAGTTTTCGCACCTTACGGCTGAAAACAAGTACAAATCGCCGGAAACGAGCGTAAAAACTCCCGGGCGTCCCACGTTGCAAAGCACGAAGCCGGCTTGAGGCTGTTCATTTTTTTTTCACAAGCTGATCAGATGGTGTCGGAAATTTCTTTACGGTTGGGCCCTTGCAAGGCGGAACCCTTTTGAGGAGTTACGGCTGAGCGGCTGCAGCAGCTTGGCGTGGCGCGCGCCGGTTTCGCAGCACCCGGAGAGTGACACGGCACTTTGCCTAGGGTGCCTCGATGCCAGCGGCGCTGCCATCGAGGCACCCTAACTTTGCCTAGA
Source organism: Amblyomma mixtum (assembly GCF_055824585.1). NCBI lineage: Eukaryota > Metazoa > Arthropoda > Arachnida > Ixodida > Ixodidae > Amblyomma > Amblyomma mixtum. The sequence continues at coordinate 377,993,173 of NC_143014.1, read as the reverse complement.
TGGAAGCGCCCCTCGTGCAGAGTTACGGCGAAGGGAGCGACAACGCGAACGCCGCACTAACTTTCGTGAAGCCGTCGCGGCTCCCTTTCCCTTACCCACGCGAGAAAAAGACAGGCTGTTTCCCTCACTCTCTATAATCTCAGAGCAAGCGCGCTTGGCTGACAGGAGCGCCGACTATCGGCCCCCCAGCCGCTCCGCAGCCCTTCACGGTGGGCTCCAAACTTTTGACAAAGACTGTACAACCAAACAGGTTGCCGTCAGAATTGAAGAGCCAAGTTTCAGAAATGCAGATGAAAGAAAACGAGTGTCGAAGGGAAGTGATAAAGTTATCGATAGATTCATGGTTTTTCCTGAGGCTACGTGCGTTGAAATGAATAAGAGAGTGAGTACTGTTCGCAAAGATATGTTGAAGCTTATCAGGAGATAATGGAATGCTAAAGGGGGATTCAACTGAGACAGAAGCCATGCAGTGGCAAAACTAGGTCGAAACCTAAGGGTTTGTTTCCGAACTGCTGCGGAAGACCTGCAGGTCTGCTTCCGAACTTATGCGAAAGACCGTGCTTTCATCAGTCTTACGCGCAAGAATGCGACAGTTGTGAGCCCAGAGATGCTTCCAATCCATTTCCTTCTTGAGCAGCTTAACCCTAGCGAACAGTTTCTTGTTGTGAAATGTAAGGTGCTCATTCACAAATACTGAGGCAGATGAAGTCACAGGGAAGCCAATTTGGTTTGTTGTGGGGAGAGCTTTACGTGCCTTGCTCACGAATTCGTTTTTCTTTTCCCGACACACAAACCGAGGAATGATTGTTTTTTCATTTCGACTCACTAACTGCCTCCTGGATCCGGAACTTCATATCTTTTCGAAAGGGGTTCACGATAATCAACAACTTTTCATCACCCCTAAGTGACATCACTTCTGGCGTTCCTCAGGGAAGTGTTCTCGGCCCCTTATTATTTTCAATTTACATAAATGACCTCCCATCGCATATTACATCACCAGTCCGACTATTCGCCGATGACTGCATAATTTACCGTCAAATCCGCTCAACCACTGATCATGTAATTCTTCAGCAGGACCTTGAATGCGTAACTAACTGGTGCACATCATGGCAAATGACACTTAATACCGAAAAATGTAAAATCATGACAGTTAGTCGGGAGCATTCAAACTCGCTATTCACTTATTCCCTTAACAGTGTCTCATGCTATTCCGCACGTCTTCTTATGATTACCTTGGCGTTTATCTGACTTCAAATTTATCATGGGCAGAACATTTTAAAACGTAACTGCCAAAGCATCACGCATGCTTGGCTACCTGAAGAGAAATCTTCATAGCGCACCTGTTTCTACCCGCAAGCTGGTATACTTAACATTTGTCCGTCCCCAACTAGAATATGCATCAGCTATCTGGTCACCACATCAGGCTTATTTAATTAATTCTCTCGAAGCAGTTCAGTACTGTGCAGCGTGTTTTATTTCTCACGATTACAACCATCATTTCAGCGTAACAAACATCAAGTTATCTTTATCGCTAATAAGTTTAGAGACACGTAGGGATATCACACTTCTTTGCTTACTACAGAAACAAATACACAGTCGTCACGCGTCTATACTACCACTAACACGCCCAACGCACACTTCACGCCGCCTACATAATAATCTAAGCTTCCAACGTCTATTCGGCCGAACACTCACGTTTAAATCTCCTGCTTTGCCATGTGCTATCAAGCGTTGGAATGGTCTTCCAGAATGCATTGCCACCATGCAACCCATTAATGTTCCAAAACAAACTGACCACCTTTATGCGTCCGTGCTATAGTACATAAATTGTGTTCGTAACATGTAAGCTGAGCCCATGCAGCGCCGCTATTAGTTTACTGTTTTTGTGCTGGGTCAATATAATACATTTTTCTTTCAAGTATGTTTTAATAATTGTTTGCAGTCCAATGTATTTAATATTGTTTACTTTTGTGCTTTTCCACTTTGTACCATCTTTTGTCTGCAAAATATTGTAACCCCTCCCTTCACCAGAAGTTCCAAGTCTGGAACCTGTGAGGTATTTGTATAAATATATAGATCTGCTCGGTGTACAAGGCAGCAATGGGACTGCCCCAGTTTGCCAGCACGCAGCGTCTGCTCCAACATGGGGTATACACCACCCTCACAGAGCTTATCGAGGCACACAACACTGCCCAGATACACCACCTCTCTCGCACCAAACACGGTCGTTACATTCTCGGCCGTCTTAAAATCAACACTGCAGGTGACATCCACCCCCTTCTCCCCTTTCAACTGGAGTCTATAGTCGGCTGACTGTCAAACCCACGGCCAAGAACATGTTGCTCGGCTGCCCCGATACGCGCCGCCAACTTAAGGCTCAGGCTCTGGATGACACGTACTCCACCGACGAGCACACCATGTACATGTACGCGGCGAAATGAGACTTCAACACATATGTGGCCTGCGCAGCCACACCAATCGCCACCCTCATCAACGCTGCCACAGTGCGCACACACTCTCCCATCGCTGCCAAAGAGTTCGCAATCGCGCTGGCCATCGCAGATCCCGCACATGTACGAGTCTCAGTGACTAAACGAGCCATTCAAAATTTCGCGACGAACTCAATTTGTCTACCTGCACACTTCCTCTGCGGCTGCCCTCTCGACCACACTGTACGCTTAGTGTGGGTACCTGCGCACGCGGAGAACTCTGGGAACGAAGCGATCGACCGTTTTGCCCGAGGCCTAACCAACCGGGCAGCCGGCCCCTCAAACCCGGATGCTCTTGCCGAGGCCCCCCTATCCTATGCGGAAATCACCAACTACTATAAGGAGACAAGACGCGTGTACTCGCCTCCCTACCCCGACCTCGAATGAGTGCAAGCCACCATGCTTCGCAGACCGCAGACCAATTCCATTCTCAGTCCTTCTAGGCTATACCTCCTCACTGACGGGGAATACGACCCCGTTTGTGCTAATTGCGACCATGGAGTGTTTTCCACTCAGGCACACACCGTCTGGGGAAGCGAGGGTAACCCGCCCCCACAAACATTACTGCCAGCTCCCTCCTCTGAGGGTTGGATCCAACTTCCTGCAAGACCAGACATGAAGACACCACTCGCATTCGTCTCGTGGGCTCAAGCCCTCGCCCCTACCCTGGGGGCCACACTCAGCCCACCTGCCCTAACTCCCAACCCTTAAGTGGCAAATAAAGTTGTTCTCTCTCTCTCTTGAACTGCAAAAACACGTAGTAAATGACACTGTTGGTCCAATGTGTTAGGGCAACCCCCCAAGGGTGATTTTTTATTAAGGGAGTAATTATACTCATTACCATCCACCCAAGCACAGCCGTGTGGCTACAAAGGAAAGCCATACAGGTTCCACAAAAACTTCATAGTCAAAAGAAAATTCGTCCTGGTGGGCTGCGGTTTAAACCTGGCACCACTGCCTAATCGGGGTAGTCGCTCTACCAACTGAGCTAACCGGGACGGCTAGTGTGTGGAAGTGGAAGCGGTGTTCAACTAGCGGTTTTGGGGAATCTTGAAGCTGCAGATGAATTGCAATATGGAAACAATTACAGTAAAAGCTGATTAATTTGAACTTCAAGGGACCGGGAAAAAAGTTTGAATTATCCGATGCTCGAATTATCGGATGGCCTCAAAAAAACTGAAAAGAACCATTTGCATTACGGTATATATACCATATTTACTCGCACTGGCATAATAAACCCACCCACCCCCAATTTTTGCATAAGAATTTGAAAAAGAAAGTGTCAGTCAACGCTTCCCTCTGTTTCCACCGTCACGGTCCACGACGCATTTCTTGGCAGTGCGCCAAGATGCTGCGCAGCGATAACACCACGGTGTCTTTCGTTCCACGTTAGCTCTAGTGCAAAGGGGGGAAGCGAACTTGGCAGAGTACCAGCGCTTGTCCAGTTGTGCAAGCCTCGTTTTCAGTACGTTCGCCTTATCAGGCCATGAGCAATTGGGGCGGACGCCGTCTATTGCCACTCAGTCATTGGAACGCGCGATAGCAGCAAACGCCTTTTGCAGCGAACAATGCTAAAAGCCGGCGTCATGATCGCGGGTGATCGCGTGCTTCCATTGGCGGGCGATAGGTGGAAGGATGGACGACACTCGCAAAGAAAAAAGTTTTCACACGTTATCTGTAGCGCCCGTCCGAAGTCATAGCCTTTCATGGGCATCGGCTGGGACCGCGCCGACAGAACTTATTCGTATTTCCGAATTAACAGGGCTCAAATTAACGAGTATTTACTTGCGAGTTTTGGAGGTTGCGCGGAAAAGACGGTAGGCAGCCGCCACCGCGGCCGCCAATACCCCTACCCTCCGGCGCCGCCGGCCGCCGCGCCGGTGATGGCGCCATGTAGGCTTTAACCACTCTTCCACGGTTTTATCTGGTTCCATCTTCTGTCCTCGTTTAGGAAGTGAAAGCCGCTATGTGGAGGTGCTTTTTCTTTTTTTTTTGGCCACGTGCTGAGTGCCAAGCTGCCCAGACACGGTGGCGCGTAGTTCGAATTATCCGTAGTGGAACCAACTCGGTTTCAAACTAACGGGCTTTTTTATACACAGATCTTTATGGAGCTTGGCCGGACCAAGTAGTGTAGTTCGAATTATCCGAAAATTCGAATTATCGCGGTTCAAATTAACGAGCTTTTATTGTAGTCATTTGCATCCACCCAAAAGCAGCCTTATGGCTACAAAGGAAATATGGCTGTGTGGGGATGGTAATGAGTAATTACTCACTTAATAGCAAATTGGGAACTCATCAAGCTCTTACTTGCCACACTATGTCAATTCTCACCGCTCAAGTATTGTCACTCGGGACAGTTAAGGCATGAACTGATCTAATAAAGTGCTTAGTCACTTCCTCACCTCGGCAAGCCAGTACAATGCTCTCTTATGAATAATGTGTTCATTGAGAAGTTTCTCCATAATTTATTTCAAGTAATATCGGAACAGATTTACACCACACTTGCATTTAGGCTAACTTGCACACTGTGCACAAGCTAGGTCTACCAAGCTAAATTCGTGCATTGCTAAGCTAAACATGCATTAGTGCGCCTATCTATGTCAAGCAGTCTCTCCTTTGTGCTTGTCCCTTATCGTCCCTTCAGCTATGCAACAAACAGACTATAACGTGGCTCAGTGAGAATGCTAGTAAGGCATGTTGGCGGGCTAGTTGGTCTTCCATCTTGAAACTTGGAAAAAACCACCTAGTCACAAATAATTTCACAAGGACAAAAGACAGGAGGAGACGTGCCTGTCCATTGTCTCCTCGTGTCTTTTGTCCTTGTGAAATTATTTGTGACTAGGTGGTTTTTTCCAAGTTTTAAGAGCATGCTACGTGTGTATGCTTATACATGCAACTTTTATATAATCAGAATATTGGCAAATGGGTTATTGGTTCATCTCAAACCTGAAAGCCATCAACTTCAAGTTGCAGCAAAGAGATGGCAATAAAAGACACAAGCCACCACTGCTTTTCTGTTTCTCTTCTGGGTTCTTTGGGCTAACTTCAATTTGGCCTTTTCTAAATTTCTAATGCCTATTGATGCCTCACTTAATTTCTCTGATCAAACAAATCTCTGATCACTGATTCGAGGTGTGTGCCATCTAGATGCACAAGTGCAGCGTCTGCCACTGATTACCCGTTTTGACTACTGGACGTGGGGGCAGGCAAGCCCAACTTTCCCCTCCACAAGTGTGGTCTTTACTGATTGGCCTGTAATGCAGGCACACACTCTTTTACAGTTTCTCATGTGTCCTAGAGACTTTTGTTCCTGACAGTACTTCAAGCATGTCAAGAACCGGCACAAGACATTGTTCAGAAGACAGCAAAAATAAAAAAAAACAAGAGGGGAGAAGATGCAGTGCGATGTTGCTGCATCTTGTCTTTGTGTAAGCCATTTTCAATGCCTCATTAAAGCAGGGCCACATCAAGGCTGGCATAACTTGACGATATTGAAACTGATACTGTTCCATGTCTGTATTTTCTACCCTTTGTCACTGACTGAAGTGACGCCACGCACAAAGTTTGCACTTCTTCATTGTCTCAAGCACAGTGATAAGAAGGGTGGTGGGGGCATGAGGCAGATTCAGCCTGTGATGAAGGCTGGGAAATACGGAAATGTAATTGAATTGGTATGTTATAGGGAGTATGCGTCAATGTCACGATGGTTGCAATTTTGCGGTTCATGCAGCATAGCAAAAGCCTGCAGGCTTATCTGAATTGGCCCCTGCTCTGGCTTCCACTGCCGAAACTACACGCTGTACCACAAAATGGTGCCCGTGACGTCACGTGAATACCTCCTATGCGAGCCAAACTAGCCCAGTTCAGTGAAGTCACTCACCATCGGTAATGGCCGCCTTTATTTTCCGCAAATCTGCTTTCATCGTCTCGGGGTCAACCAGAACATGGATCACCTTGATTCTGGGGTATTCACCTGCCTGCAAGGAGACACACCGCATGCCCTTCTCATTCACCATCCTGTCCCATGATGCAAGTGATCTCAGCAAAGAGAAGAAGCATGCTGCTTCCTTCATGTGCATGCCAGACATGGGAGCTACACAGCATGCTTACCTCAGAGCTCTGGATAGCCGCCTTATTAAAACTACTTCCAGCTTCAGAAATAGAGTAAAGGTTATAGAATGCATCTTGTAAGTGTGCCTAGAACTTCATTACCACAAAAGGCAACTATCTGCCTGCCCTGCCTAATACCAGATTTGTTCACACCTGAAGCCCAGTCAGTCATGTGTGGGACTAACATAACACCACACAACTGTTGCTGTTATTAGACACCAGGTGTCATCTGACAAGCTCCTCATGTAATAGCTGTAGTAATTCATTCTTACTATTTTGAATGTTAAACTCCACACGCATGATGCTTTCCTGAATTTCCCACGGAACAGGCCATACGTGAATCTTGAAACATGCACAAACAAAGGCACGCTTGCACCCTTCAAGGCAGTGAATACACAAACTACACTTTAGCTTATACCCGCTTGTTTGACAGAAGCACTCCCTCGGGCTTTAGCAGTTGCAAAGAAAGAGTGGTCATATTTCCATGCAATTAGAGGCAGCAACAGGATGGACGGACACACTGTGGGCACTGTCACTGGCAGACAGAGCAGCTTTACAGAAAAATGAAGCTCCTCGTTTGCGTTTCTCTCACAAATAATGCACCAAAAGAAAAAAAAAGAAACACTGAGTCATTTGTACTTCAGTATAATGTATTTCCAGTGCTGCTAATGGTTAGCTTACAAGCAAAAGCCTGTTCCTTGAGGCCAACAGTCACTAATGCTAAGAAACACACAAGTGGATGGGTTACTAAGTCTGCCGTGCAGGGGCACTCTGTCATATCACATAGAATCAAGTCTTTAGGTGTATGCAACTGTAAAGGGGCCCTGTGACAATTCTACAATACCAATAATTATGGCCTAGAGGGAAGTTTTCCCCTCGAAGTGCAAATAAATACCAAATTCCAGAGACACAAAGACATGACAAGGACTATCAGTGCATGCAAAACTCTGCAGTCAGCACATTAAAACTGACAACCTTCACATATGCTTATACACCTCCTGAATCTGTGGGCTCTTCGTCGCCAGGCCGATCATTATGCTTCTCGCAACCCTGAGGACCCCTTGGCTCTTCCCTCTCTTCACCGAGCTACCGCCCGAGCGCGGCGTTATGCAAAGCAACTAGGCAGGAAACGCTGGGCTGCATGGTGTGCCCGCCTGTCCTCTACGCAGGGCAATCGACATCTTTGGAGAGTGTTTCATGCCATGGAGCGCCCTTCTCAGGTTGCAGATTATACTGAATGCATTCGCCTCGCGCTGAATGTGGACGAAGATACATTTGCACAACAAGCGGCCTGTCAGTTTTTTCCACACCATGACTGCACCCCTACATCTCCTCCAGTCTTATCGGTTACAGAGCCTTCCGATGAGGTTACTTCTGAATTAACCATGGCAGAATTGCTAGCCTCCTTTGAACGCCTCAAAACTACCACTTCTCCCGGGCACGACGGCATACCAAACTCTTTATTCCGTAACTTGGATGGGTCTGCTTTGCAAACCCTACTGGATACTTTCAACCAAGTGTGGCGTTCTGGTGTCATCCCTGGAGAGTGGAAGCATTCTATTGTGGTCCCAATACCCAAGTCAGGTCAGCCTCCAGTATCTCTTTCGGCCCTTCGTCCAATTTCTCTCACGCCTATCATCTGCAAGCTTTACGAAAGCATTCTCGCCGCACGCTTGTCGTGGTGGCTAGAATCACACGATTGTTACCCAGATTCCCAAATAGGTTTCCGTCCCCAAATTGGAACGGAGGATGGTCTTGCTACTTTGGCTACTGACGTGCTTCACCACTCTCCGCAGAGTCACCTCGTTCAAACGGTGATCACGACAGACATAACAAAGGCATATGATAACATCCTTCACACTGCCATTCTTGCCTCCCTTCAAACTCTTGGTCTCCCTCACCAGTTTCTCCTATCCATTCACGCCTTTTTAACAAATCGAACCTTCAGTGTACGGGTCCATGGAAAGCCCTTTGGTAACTTCACTTCCAATAGAGGAGTGCCCCAGGGCTCCGTACTCGCCCCCACATTATTCAACGTGGCTTTTATTCCTCTTGTTAGAGCCCTAGAGACCATCCCTTCTATCCGTGTGCTTGCGTACGCCGATGACATAACCTTGTGGTGCTCTCACCCAGATGCGTCTATCCATCAGTCGGCCATCCAACATGCGCTAGATGTCTTGACATCTCGCCTCCCACCTCTGGGTCTAACCCTCTCGCCTACTAAGTCATATTTCATTCGCATTGGAAACAAAGCCGGCTTACGGAAAGCTGTCCCTTTAAACTTTACAGTAGATAGTTCTCCGATTCCTCAGGTAGAAACTGTTCCTATTCTTGGCCTCCTCCTTCATACCTCTGGGACTGGCACCCCTTGGCTGACAGCCACACGTAAATCAGCTCACGCTACTATAGGTCTGATTCGTCGCATAGCTATGCGATCTGGTGGCGCACGTGCTCATACGGCCCGCCAGCTTGTGCGCTCTATCGTTCAGCCACGGATAATATATCAGGCACAATTTCGACGTCTCACCCGCAGACAGTGGAACTCCCTTGAAGCTATCAATCGTGAGGCTATGCGCGCCATAACATTTTTGCCTCGTTTGACACCCATACCCGTGCTTCAGGAGTTCGCCCAAATTAATACTCTCAGTGAACTCATCGACCAGCGGGTGGAAAACAGAGCTCGCAAACAGTCTCTACAACTTCATCGTTTAAAGACGCTCCCTCCGTGGTCGTATTGTCAGCTCACAGACAATCGCCCCACTGTTTCCCCGTCGGTATCAGCCGCGCACTGCCTGAAGGGTGCATATTGTACACCGATGCATCACATAATGCAGAGCGGGGAGTTACTGCTGTATATAGTCCCTCCCATCCGCATCTCAACTCTCGTGCGACGTACACTGCAGATACATGTACCCCCCTGGCATTGGAACTTCAAGCCATTTACAATGCCATTGCTTCCCTTCCGCTCGTTCCCACATTAAATGCAGTTGATATTTATACAGACTCCCTTGCCGCCCTTAAACAGCTTAAGGCTGTTCGACGCACATTCCAGATTACACAATCAATTCACCTACTCTGCGCAAAATACCCATGTCCTGTATGCATACACTGGATTCGCGGTCATGCTCACGATCCACATAACATTCAAGCAGATGCTATGACTCACATTGACACATCAGACGACCCGCCACCTTCCCCTCTTCCCCCAGATCCGTTCCTGTCCCATGTCTCCGATTCACAAGCTCTGCGCCAGCGAACACGCGCTCTAATTCCTCCGTGTTCGCACCCTCTCCCCCGTAGTCTAACTCGGCAGGAGGAGGTATCAGTGCGCCGGATTCGGGCAGGGGCGGCCCTGACCCCATCTGTCTGTTATCGGTGGGGTGATAAATATCTGCCAGCAACTGACAGGTGCCCTCACTGCGGCGCTGCACCGGACATTTGTGATGTGCGGCACCTGTTGTGGACTTGCCCAGCGACGGCCCCTATTAGAAAACGGCTCCTCAGGGAGGTCGGCCTGTGGTGGAACCGCGACGGGGACTATGTGAAGTGGACTATGGACAATCACTTCACCAGCAGCCTATGCGAGTACCTCGCCGAAACTGGTCTACACTCCTTCTTTTAACTTTCTGTAACCTACATTCCACTCCCCCTTTTCTCCACTTATGCCTCAAGGCAGACTTCTCGAATAAAAAAAAAAAACATATGCTTATGTAACACCTCAGAATCGCTTCCCCGCAGGTCTCAGTGGCAAATCGTCCATTAGCCAAGCTAACCGAGTTAACCTTGAAGCTATGCAATTGTTTAAACTGAGTACAAATGGATAGAGTTACTCTACGTTTTCCGTTAACTCAAGGATGTTATAAACACCTAAACAAAGCAGCTGCAGCAGCTCCTCCTGTGTGAGAGTGTGTTGCTCAACACCACTATTTGTAGTAAAACAGACAACTGCGCATGCTGGTATCATTACATCTTGGCCCACAACATGACTGAGATGAGGAAAACAATGACAAGAAAACACGATAAGCTCTACATGAGACAAACTGATAAAATGTTACCATCTGCGAGTTAAAGTGGATGTACAGGCTTTTTTAAATATCTATAATGCCAGCAGCTCTAATTGTGAGTGTGTAGAGTGAAAGCTCGTTAATTCGAACCTCGATAATTCGAATTTTCGGATAATTCGAACTACACTACTTGGTCCGGCCAAGCTCCATAGAGATATGTGTACAAAAAAGCCCGTTAATTCGAAAGCGACTCGGTTCCACTACGGATAATTACAACTACGCGCCGCCGCGTCTGGGCGGCTTAGCACACAGCACGTGGCCAAAAAAAAACACCCCCGCAGAGCTAGATGCTGCGCTCGTCCTAAACGGGCACAGAAGATATGAAACCTGATAAAACCGTGAAAGAGTGGGTATAAAGACTAAATGGCACCATCACCGGCACAGTGGCCAGTGGTGCCGGAGGGTTCGGGTTGGCGGCCGCGGTGGCGGCTGCCTACCCTCTTTTCCGTGCAACCTCCGGAACTTGCAACTAAATACTCGTTAATTCGAGCCCTGTTAATTCGGAAATACGGATAAGTACTGTCGGCGCGGCCCCATCCAACACCAACGAAAGACTACGACTTCGGACGGGCGCTACAAATTACGTGTGAAAAACTTTTTTTTTCTTCGCGAGTGTCATCCATCCTGCCACCCATCAGTCGCCAACGGAAGCACGCGATAAGCTGCGATCATGATGCCGGCTTTTAGCATTCGCTGTAAAAGGCGTGCGCGTTCCAATGATTGAGTGGCAGCAGACAGTGTCCGCCCCAGTCGCCCATGGCACGATAAGGCGAACATGGGCTAGGCTGCAGCGGCACCGGCGTCATGTTAAATCACTGCTTGCTCTTCATGCAGTTCATCGCTTGTTTTGCTGACCACGGCCCTTGCGGAATCGTCTCGTCTGGCTTGGCTTCTTCTTCGCTTCTGGATGGGCACGTGGATACCACCGTGTGCTTACCCTTGGACTTGCCAGCTGATACCCTGTGTGATGGCTTCGGGTTTCCCGCATTCTTCCAATATCTGCAAGCCAGTCATCTCGCCAACTTCTCGATAGGTCAACCAATCTCGCTGCACTGCTGGTCTATGACGTCATCTGCCAAGGATATAAAGGCCATGTGCGCGGATTGGCCCTTCAGTGGGCTAGGCTGCAGCGGCACCGGCGTCATGTTAAATCACTGCTTGCTCTTCATGCAGGTTTGTTACTATTCTGACGCTGAGTGCGTCCGGTCTGATGATCGATTCTTGCTGCTGTACCCTTGCCCACGTACTCTTGTGTCCTGCTGCGTGCACGCGTTTTATTGCGCATGTCATCTCCTCCTGAGTGGTGACGTGGAACTCAATCCAGGCCCCCCATCAAAGTCCGCGAACTCCAGTAAAATCAGTACATCTGGTACCAGACCTTTAACCCGGTCTGTGAGTGGTTCCAGTCTCACTCTCGGGGAGGCTGACGATGCGAGTTCTTCCGCTGTAAATCTTGACAGTGAAATCTCTTCGAATCCTTCGGTGTCTGACATGTTTTCTAGAATACTAGCTGGGCAGAACAGTTGGCCCGTGACATCGCGGACATTAAGCAGTCTTTTGCTTGCCGCTTTGATGCTTTGGAGTCACGTGTGACTGCATTAGAGTCTTTACCCACGCCCGAAAATTCCAATCTAATTTCTGATTTTCACGCTGAAATTAACTCTTTAAATTCCAGAGTAACAGAGCTGATGCAAAAGAATGATGACCTTGAAAACCGCTCTCGAAGAAATAACATTATAATACACGGCGTTTCAGAAGACCCGAACGAAACCGCTGACACATTGTTGGCTAGCATCTCATCTGTATTTACTGATAAATTGAAGATTAGCTGTCCCAGTATTGAGCGCTTCGACAGGCTCGGTGCAGCTCGCAGAGGTTATACTCGTCCAGTCATCCTAAATCTTTCTAGCTTCAACGACAGAAGTGTGGCTTTTAAAAACGGCTCTAAACTCAAGGGCTCTACCTTCTTCATTACAGAAGATTTTTCTGCAAGGGTTAGGTCCATTCGTAAAAAAATATGGGACGCATCAGTTTCTTTTCGTGACAACGGTTCTGTCGTGAGGTTAAGTTTCGATCATGTCTTCATTGACAAGGTTCGTTACAATTGGGATGAAAGTTCTAACTCGTTGGTAAAACCATACAATGATCCTGCTTGTTCTGCGCCTGTGTCCTTGACTGCTGCATCATCGACTCCTTGACTTAGCTCTGGCCGTCCTGATAAGCTAGTTGTTCTAAATATTAACGCTCGCAGCATTGTTAAAAAATTTCCAGATTTACTGTCCCTTATTTCTGTTCACTCCCCCCATATTATTGGCATAACGGAGACTTGGCTGCATAGTGGAATTTACGACTCCGAATTCACTCCACCAGGTTTTGTTACCGTGCGCTTAGACAGAAGTTGCAGTACTGGTGGCGGTGTGGCATTGCTTATCAGATCGGATTTACGATTCTCAGTTTTGCCTTCTCCCCCTGATACAGAATCCTTGTGGGGCAAAGTTTATCTAAACCATTATAGTATTCTAATCAGTGTTATTTATCGTCCACCTGGTTCCTCCGTTGATGTCCTTCACGCTGTCGCAAATTTCATGACCAAGATCAACATTACTTCATCAAGATTTATCTGTTTGGGAGACTTCAACACTCCTGGCATCCACTGACCATCGTTGTCTGCATTTGGTCGTTACATTACAATTTGTAAAGAACTAATAAACATTTCCTTATTGTTTGGACTAACTCAGGTTGTTTCTAGTGCTACTAGGCTGAATTCCATCCTCGACTTAGTTTTTCTAAGCTCTACTTTGGTCCAAAATGACTTCTCTGGTGAAGTAATTGATGGGCTCTCAGACCATAAAGGCGTGTTAGTTTCACTCTCTTGTCCAGTCTCCAAATCACCCTATTTGTTTACTACTTTTCCTGACTTCACTCGTGCTGACGACAATTCCATTATTGAGGTTTTAGCTGATCGTTTCGATACATTCTCTGCTTTCTCAGCAAGGCAAGACGTAAATTTTCTTACTAATTACTTTGAATATCTTGTCAAGGATTGTGTCCAACGCTTTGTTCCTATTAAAACTAAGAAAAGAAATACTAATGTTCCTTGGATGACTCGAGACATTTTGCATTTATCTCGTCGCGTTCGTAGACTAAGGCGATCTAGAAGAAGCAACGATCCCATAACCTTAGACAGATTTCACAAGGCAAAAAAAGAACTTAATCTTAAGTTGCGCATGGCCAAGGATTTCTTTTTTCGTGTCCACCTGCGCGATCTGTTAAAAACTAACCCCCGAAAATTTTGGTCATCCATCTTACCTCGTGATACTGCATCCACTTCGTTCAGATTAGATAATGACGTCATCAGTGAGCCGGCTGTAATATCGGATGCTTTCAACAAATATTTTAACTCAGTGTTCGTTCCGGATAACAACGTCATTCCGCCACTCACTAATATAATTTCTTCTCCAGCAATCAGTGATGTTGTGTTAAACACTGATGGTATCCTAAATCTTGTATTAAACCTCGACGTTAAGAAATGTACCGGCCCAGATGGAATACACAATGCGTTCCTGGTTCGTTACTCCATGTGGTCTTCAAAATATCTGACCATCATATTCAACAAGTCCTTAGCATCTGCTACCGTTCCTTCTTCTTGGAAATTAGCCAAAGTGCTCCCTCTTTTCAAATCTGGTGATAGACAGTGCTTGTCGAACTACAGACCGATTTCATTGACATCACGGTCATGCAAAATGTTGGAACACGTCATTCATAAACACATCATGCTTTTTCTTGAATCC